>NC_056747.1:9063046-9378671 GCF_019279795.1 Protopterus annectens | reverse complement strand
CCGTACTCTGTCCCCAGTACAAGGTTAGAGATAGGCAGCCGTACGCTGTCCCCCAGTACAACGTTAGAGACCGGCAGCTGTACTCTGTCCCCAGTACAAGGTTAGAGACCTGCAGCCGTACGCTGTCCCCAGTACAAAGTTAAAGACCGGCAGCCGTACGCTGTTCCCAGTACAAGGTTAGAGTCCTGCAGCCATACGCTGTCCCCAGTACAAGGTTAGAGGCCTGCAGCCGTACGCTGTCCCCAGTACAAGGTTAGAGGCCTGCAGCCGTACACTGTCCCCAGTACAAGGAAAGAGACCTGCAGCCATACACTACCCCCCCAGTACAAGGTTAGAGACCTGCAGCCGTACACTGTCCCCAGTACAAGGTTAGAGACCTGTAGCTGTACGCTGTCCCCAGTACAAGGTTAGAGACCTGCAGCCGTACGCTGTCCCCAGTACAAGGTTAAAGAACGGCAGCTGTACACTGTCCTCAGTATAAGATTAGAGACCTGCATCTGTACTCTGTCCCCAGTACAAGGTTAGAGGCCTGCATCTGTATGCTGTCCCCAGTACAAGGTTAGAGGCCTGCAGCCGTACGCTGTCCACAGTACAAGGTTAGAGGCCTGCAGCCATACGTTGTCAAAAGTACAAGGTTAGAGTCCTGCATCTGAATGCTGTCCCCAGTACAAGGTTAGAGACCTGCAGCCATATGCTGTCCCCAGTACAAGGTTAGAGGCCTGCAGCCGTACGCTGTCCCCAGTACAAGGTTAGAGTCCTGCATCTCTACGCTTTCCCCAGTACAATGTTAGAGACCTGCAGCCGTACGCTGTCCCCAGTACAAGGTTAGAGACCGGCAGCCGTACATTGTCACCAGTACAAGGTTAGAGTCCTGCATCTGTACGCTGTCCCCAGTACAAGGTTAGAGACCTGCAGCCGTATGCTGTCCCCAGTACAAGGTTAGAGTCCTGCAGTCGAACGCTGTACACAGTACAAGGTTAGAGACCTGCAGCCGTATGCTGTCTCCAATACAAGGTTAGAGACCGGCAGCCGTACGCTGTCCCCAGTACAAGGTTAGAGGCCTGCAGCCGCACACTGTCCCCAGTATAAGTTTAGAGACCTGCAGCCATATGCTGTCCCCAGTACAAGGTTAAAGACCGGCAGCCGTACGCTGTCCCCAGTACAAGGATAGAGACCTGCAGCCGTATGCTGTCCCCAGTACAAGGTTAGAGTCCTGCAGCCGAACGCTGTCCCCAGTAAAAGGTTAGAGGCCTGCAGCCGTACGCTGTCCCGAGTACACTGTTAGAGACTGGCAGCCATACTCTGTCTCCAGTACAAGGTTAGAGATAGGCAGCCGTACGCTGTCCCCCTAGAGACCGGCAGCCGTACGCTGTCCCCAGTACAAGGTTAGAGGCCTGCAGCCGTACGCTGTCCCCAGTACAAGGTTAGAGGCCTGCAGCCGTACGCTGTCCCCAGTACAAGGTTAGAGGCCTGCCGCCGTACGCTGTCCCCAGTACAAGGTTAGAGACTGGCAGCCTTATGCTGCCCCCAGTACAACGTTAGAGACCTGCAGCTGCACGCTGTCCTCAGTACAAGGTTAAAGACCTGCAGCCGTACGCTGTCCCCAGTACAAGGTTAGAGACCAGCAGCCATACGCTGTCCCCAGTACAAGGTTAGAGACCTGCAGCTGTACGTTGTCCCCAGTACAATGTTAGAGACCAGCAGCCGTATGCTGTCCCCAGTACAAAGTTAGAGTCCTGCATCTGTACGCTGTCCCCAGTGCAAGGTTAGAGGCCTGCAGCCGTACGCTGTCCCCAGTACAAGATTAGAGACCGGAAGCCGTATGCTGTCCCCAGTACAAAGTTAGAGACCGGCAGCTGTACGCAGTCCCAGTACAAGGTTAGAGACCTGCAGCTGTACGGTCTCCCCAGTACATGGTTAGAGATGTGCAGCCGTACACTGTCAGCAGTACAAGGTTAGAGACCGGCAGCCGTACGCTATCCCCAGTACAAGGTTAGAGATCGGCAGTCGTATGATGTCCCCAGTACAAGGTTAGAGGCCTTCAGCCGTACGCTGTCCCCAGTACAAGGTTAGAGGCCTGCAGCCATACGCTGTCCCCAGTACAAGGTTAAAGACCGGCAGCCATACGCTGTTCCCAGTACAAGGTTAGAGACCGGCAGCCGTACGCTGTTCCCAGTACAAGGTAAGAGTCCTGCATCTATACGCTGTCACCAGTACAAGGTTAGAGACCAGAAGCTGTACGCTGTCCCCAGTACATGGTTAGAGTCCTGCATCTGTACGCTGTCCTCAGTACAAGGGTAGAGACCGGCAGCCATACGTTGTCCCCAGTAGAGGGTTAGAGACCTGCATCTGTACTCTGTCCCCAGTACAAGATTAGAGGCCTGCATCTGTACGCTGTCCCCAGTACAAGATTAGAGTCCTGCATCGGTACGCTCTCCCCAGTACAAGGTTAGAGACCGGCAGCCGTACGCTGTCCCCAGTACAAGGTTAGAGACCGGCAGCCGTACACTGTCCGCAGTACAAGGTTAGAGACCGGCAGCCATAGGCTGTCCCCAGTACAAGGTTAGAGGCCTGCAGCCGTATGCCATCCCCAGTACAAGGATAGAGACTGGCAGCCGTACGCTGTCCCCAGTACAAGGTTAGAGACCGGCAGCCGTACATTGTCACCAGTACAAGTTTAGAGTCCTGCGTCTGTACGCTGTCCCCAGTACAAGGTTAGAGACCTGCAGCCGTACGCTGTCCCCAGTACAAGGTTAGAGTCCTGAAGCCGAACGCTGTACACAGTACAAGGTTAGAGACCTGCAGCCGTATGCTGTCTCCAGTACAAGGTTAGAGACCGGCAGCCGTATGCTGTCCCCAGTACAAGGTTAGAGGCCTGCAGCCGCACGCTGTCCCCAGTATAAGTTTAGAGACCTGCAGCCATACGCTGTCCCCAGTACAAGGTTAAAGACCGGCAGCCGTACGCTGTCCCCAGTACAAGGATAGAGACCTGCAGCCGTATGCTGTCCCCAGTACAAGGTTAGAGTCCTGCAGCCGAACGCTGTCCCCAGTAAAAGGTTAGAGACCTGCAGCCGTACGCTGTCCCGAGTACAAGGTTAGAGACTGGCAGCCGTACTCTGTCTGCAGTACAAGGTTAGAGATAGGCAGCCGTACGCTGTCCCCCAGTACAAGGTTAGAGACCGGCAGCCGTACGCTGTCCCCAGTACAAGGTTAGAGGCCTGCAGCCGTACGCTGTCCCCAGTACAAGGTTAGAGGCCTGCCGCCGTACGCTGTCCCCAGTACAAGGTTAGAGGCCTGCCGCCGTACGCTGTCCCCAGTACAAGGTTAGAGGCCTGCCACCGTACGCTGTCCCCAGTACAAGGTTAGAGACTGGCAGCCTTATGCTGCCCCCAGTACAAGGTTAGAGACCTGCAGCTGTACGCTCTCCTCAGTACAAGGTTAAAGACCGGCAGCCGTACGCTGTCCCCAGTACAAGGTTAGAGACCGGAAGCCATACGCTGTCCCCAGTACAAGGTTAGAGACCTGCAGCTGTACGTTGTCCCCAGTACAAGGTTAGAGACCAGCAGCCGTATGCTGTCCCCAGTACAAAGTTAGAGTCCTGCATCTGTACGCTGTCCCCAGTGCAAGGTTAGAGGCCTGCAGCCGTACGCTGTCCCCAGTACAAGATTAGAGACCGGCAGCCGTATGCTGTCCCCAGTACAAGGTTAGAGACTGGCAGCTGTACGCTGTCCCAGTACAAGGTTAGAGACCTGCAGCTGTACGGTCTCCCCAGTACATGATTAGAGATGTGTAGCCGTACGCTGTCAGCAGTACAAGGTTAGAGACCGGCAGCCGTACGCTATCCCCAGTACAAGGTTAGAGATCGGCAGCCGTATGATGTCCCCAGTACAAGGTTAGAGGCCTTCAGCCGTACGCTGTCCCCAGTACACGGTTAGAGTCCTGCATCTGTACGCTGTCCTCAGTACAAGGGTAGAGACCGGCAGCCATACGTTGTCCCCAGTACAAGATTAGAGGCCTGCATCTGTACACTCTCCCCAGTACAAGGTTAGAGACCGGCAGCCGTACTCTGTCCCCAGTACAAGGTTAGAAATCGGCAGCCGTACGCTGTCCCCAGTACAAGGTTAGAGACCGGCAGCCGTACACTGTCCGCAGTACAAGGTTAGAGACCGGCAGCCATAGGCTGTCCCCAGTACAAGGTTAGAGGCCTGCAGCCGTATGCTGTCCCCAGTACAAGGATAGAGACTGGCAGCCGTACGCTGTCCGCAGTACAAGGTTGCAAACCTGCAGCCGTACACTGTCCCCAGTAGTCCTGCATCTGTACTCTGTCCCAAGTACAAGGTTAGACACCTGCAGCCGTACGCTGTCCCCAGTACAAGGTTAGAGGCATGCAGCCATATGCTGTCCCCAGTAAAAGGTTAGAGACTGGCAGCCGTACGCTGTCCCCAGTACAAGGTTAGAGGCCTGCAGCTGTACGCTGTCCTCAGTACAAGGTTAGAGACCGGCAGCCATACGTTGTCCCCAGTAGAAGGTTAGAGACCTGCAGCTGTACGCTGTCCCCAGAACAAGGTTAGAGACCTGCAACCGTACGCTGTCCCCAATACAAAGTTAGAGACCGGCAGCCATACGCTGTCCCCAGTACAAGGTCAGAGACCGGCAGCCGTACGCTGTCCCCAGTACAAGGTCAGAGACCGGCAGCCGTACGCTGTCCACATTACAAGGTTAGACACCAGCAGCCGTATGCTGTCCCCAGTACATGGTTAAAGTCCTGAATCTGTACGCTGTCCCCAGTACAAGGTTAGAGACCTGCATCTGTACGCTGTCCCCAGTACAAGGTTAGAGACCGGCAGCCGTACACTGTCCCCAGTACAAGGTTAGAGACCGGCAGCCGTACACTGTCCCCAGTACAAGGTTAGAGACCGGCAGCCGTACGCTGTCCCCAGTACAAGGTTAGAGTCCTGCAGCCGTACGCTGTCCCCAGTTCAAGGTTACAGTCCTGCATCTGTACGCTGTCCCCAGTACAAGGTTAGTGACCGGCAGCCGTACGCTGTCCCCAGTACAAAGTTAGAGTCCTGCATCTGTACTCTGTCCCCAGTACAATGTTAGATTCCTGCATCTGTACTCTGTCCCCAGTACAAGGTTAGAGGCCTGCATCTGTACGCTGTCCCCAGTACAAGGTTAGAGACTGGCAGCCGTACGCTGTCCCCAGTACAAGGTTAGAGACCTGCAGCCGTACGCTGTCCACAGTACAAGGTTATAGGCCTGCAGCCGTACACTGTCCCCAGTACAAGGTTAGAGACCGGCAGCCGTACACTGTCCTCAGTACAAGGTTAGAGACCTGCATCTGTACTCTGTCCCCAGTACAAGGTTAGAGGCCTGCATCTATACGCTGTCCCCAGTACAACATTAGAGTCCTGCATCTGTACGCTGTCCCCAGTAAAACATTAGAGTCCTGCATCTGTACGCTTTCCCCAGTACAAGGTTAGAGACCAGCAGACGTACGCTGTCTCCAGTACAACATTAGAGTCCTGCATCTGTACGCGGTCCCCAGTACAAGGCTAGAGACCGGAAGCCGTACGCAGTCCCCAGTACAAGGTTAGAGACCGGCAGCTGTACGCTGTCCCCAGTAGAAGGTTAGAGACCGGCAGCCGTATGCTGTCCCCAGTACAAGGTTAGAGACCGGCAGCCGTACGCTGTCCCCAGTACAAGGTTAGAGACCGGCAGCCGTACGCTGCTCCCAGTATGAGGTAAGAGTCCTGCATCTCTACTCTGTCCCCAATACAAGGTTAAAGTCCTGCATCTGTACGCTGTCCCCAGTACAAGGGTAGAGACCTGCAGCCGTACGCCGTCCCCAGTAAAAGGTTAGAGTCCTACATCAGTACGCTGTCCCCAGTAAAAGGTTAGAGTCCTACATCTGTACGCTGTCCCCAGTACAAGGTCAGAAACCTGCAGCCATACACTGTCCCCAGTACAAGGTCAGAAACCTGCAGCCATACACTGTCCCCAGTACAAGGTTAGAGACCAGCAGATGTACACTGTCCTCAGTACAAGGTTAGAGTCCTGCATCAGTACGCTGTCCCCAGTACAAGGTTAGAGGCCTGCATCTGTACGCTGTCCCCAGTACAACATTAGAGTCCTGCATCTGTACGCTGTCCCCAGTACATTAGAGTCCTGCATCTGTACGCTGTCCCCAGTACAAGGCTAGAGACCAGCAGCCGTACGCTGTCTCCAGTACAAGATTAGAGACCGGCAGCCGTACGCTGTCCCCAGTACAAGGTTAGAGACCGGCAACCGTACGCTGTCCGCAGTACAAGGTTAGAGTCCTGCAGCCGTACACTGTCCTCAGTACAAGGTTAGAGACCTGCATCTGTACTCTGTCCCCAGTACAAGGTTAGAGTCCTGCATCTGTACGCTGTCCCCTGTAAACGATTAGAGTCCTGCATCTGTACGCTTTCCCCAGTACAAGGTTAGAGACCAGCAGACGTACGCTGTCTCCAGTACAACATTAGAGTCCTGCATCTGTACGCGGTCCCCAGTACAAGGCTAGAGACCGGAAGCCGTACGCAGTCCCCAGTACAAGGTTAGAGACCGGCAGCTGTACGCTGTCCCCAATAGAAGGTTAGAGACCGGCAGCCGTATGCTGTCCCCAGTGCAAGGTTAGAGACCGGCAGCCGTACGCTGCTCCCAGTATGAGGTAAGAGTCCTGCATCTCTACTCTGTCCCCAATACAAGGTTAAAGTCCTGCATCTGTACGCTGTCCCCAGTACAAGATCAGAAACCTGCAGCCATACACTGTCCCCAGTACAAGGTTAGAGACCAGCAGATGTACACTGTCCTCAGTACAAGGTTAGAGTCCTGCATCAGTACGCTGTCCCCAGTACAAGGTTAGAGGCCTGCATCTGTACGCTGTCCCCAGTACAACATTAGAGTCCTGCATCTGTACGCTGTCCCCAGTACATTAAAGTCCTGCATCTGTACGCTGTCCCCAGTACAAGGCTAGAGACCAGCAGCCGTACGCTGTCTCCAGTACAAGATTAGAGACCGGCAGCCGTACGCTGTCCCCAGTACAAGGTTAGAGACCGGCAACCGTACGCTGTCCGCAGTACAAGGTTAGAGTCCTGCAGCCGTACGCTGTCCACAGTACAAGGTTAGAGTCCTGCAGCCGTACGTTGTCCCCAGTACAAGGTTACAGTCCTGCATCTGTACGCTGTCCCCCAGTACAAGGTTAGAGACCGGCAGCCGTACGCTGTTCCCAGTACAAGGTTAGAGTCCTGCATCTGTACGCTGTCCCCAGTACAAGGCTAGAGACCGGCAGCCATACACTGCCTCCAGTACAAGGCTAGAGACCGGCAGCCATACACTGCCTCCAGTACAAGGTTAGAGACCGGCAGCCGTACGCTGTCTCCAGTACCACATGAGAGTCCTGCATCTGTACACTGTCCCCAGTATAAGGCTAGAGACCGGCAGCCATACGCTGCCCCCAGTGCAAGGTTAGAGACTGGCAGCCATACGCTGTCCCCAGTACAAGGTTACAGTCCTGCATCTGTACGCTGTCACCAGTACAAGGTTAGAGACCAGAAGCCGTACGCTGTCCCCAGTACAAGGTTAGAGTCCTGCATCTGTACGCTGTCCTCAGTACAAGGTTAGAGACCGGCAGCCATATGTTGTCCCCAGTAGAAGGTTAGAGAACTGCATCTGTACTCTGTCCCCAGTACAAGATTAGAGGCCTGCATCTGTACGCTGTCCCCAGTACAACATTAGAGTCCTGCATCTGTACTCTGTCCCCAGTACAAGGTTAGAGACCGGCAGCCGTACTCTGTCCCCAGTACAAGGTTAGAGACCGGCAGCCGTACGCTGTCCCCAGTACAAGGTTAGAGACCGTCAGCCGTACACTGTCCGCAGTACAAGGTTAGAGACCGGCAGTGATAGGCTGTCCCCAGTACAAGGTTAGAGGCCTGCAGCGGTATGCTGTCCCCAGTACAAGGATAGAGACTGGCAGCCATACGCTGTCCGCAGTACAAGGTTGCAAACCTGCAACCGTACACTGTCCCCAGTACAAGGTTAGAGTCCTGCATCTGTACTCTGTCCCAAGTACAAGGTTAGACACCTGCAGCCGTACGCTGTCCCCAGTACAAGGTTAGAGGCATGCAGCCATATGCTGTCCCCAGTAAAACGTTAGAGACTGGCAGCCGTACGCTGTCCCCAGTACAAGGTTAGAGGCCTGCAGCTGTACGCTGTCCTCAGTACAAGGTTAGAGACCGGCAGCCATACGTTGTCCCCAGTAGAAGGTTAGAGACCGGCAGCCATACGCTGTCCCCAGTACAAGGTTAGAGACCGGCAGCCGTACGCTGTCCCCAGTACAGAATTTGAGACCGGCAGCCGTACGCTGTCCACATTACAAGGTTAGACACCAGCAGCCGTATGCTGTCCCCAGTACACGGCTAAAGTCCTGAATCTGTACGCTGTCCCCAGTACAAGGTTAGAGACCTGCATCTGTACACTGTCCCCAGTACAAGGTTAGAGGCCTGCAGCCGTACGCTGTCCCCAGTACAAGGTTAGAGACCGGCAGCCGTACACTGTCCCCAGTACAAGGTTAGAGACCGGCAGCCATACGCTGTCCCCAGTACAAGGTTAGAGGCCTGCAGCCGTACGCTGTCCCAGTACAAGGTTAGAGCCCTGCATCTGTACTCTGTCCCCAGTACAAGGTTAGAGCCCGGCAGCCATACGCTGCCCCCAGTACAAGGTTAGAGACCGGCAGCCGTATGCTGTCCCCAGTACAAGGTTAGCGACCGGCAGCCGTACGCCGTCCCCAGTACAAGGTTAGAGTCCTGCATCTGTACTCTGTCCCCAGTACAAGGTTAGAGACCGGCAGCCGTATGCTGTCCCCAGTACAAGGTTAGAGACCGGCAGCCGTATGCTGTCCCCAGTACAAGGTTAGCGACCGGCAGCCGTACGCCGTCCCCAGTACAAGGTTAGAGTCCTGCATCTGTACTCTGCCCCCAGTAAAAGGTTAGAGTCCTACATCTGTACGCTGTCCCCAGTACAAGGTCAGAAACCTGCAGCCATACAATGTCCCCAGTACAAGGTTAGAGACCGGCAGATGTACACTGTCCTCAGTACAAGGTTAGAGTCCTGCATCAGTACGCTGTCCCCAGTACAAGGTTAGAGGCCTGCATCTACACGCTGTCCCCAGTACAACATTAAAGTCCTGCATCTGTACGCTGTCCCCAGTACAACATTAGAGTCCTGCATCTGTACGCTGTCCCCAGTACAACATTAGAGTCCTGCATCTGTACGCTGTCCCCAGTACAAGGCTAGAGACCGGCAGCCGTACGCTGTCCCCAGTGCAAGGTTAGAGACCGGCAGCCGTACGCTGTTCCCAGTACGAGGTAAGAGTCCTGCATCTCTACTCTGTCCCCAATACAAGGTTAAAGTCCTGCATCTGTACGCTGTCCCCAGTACAAGGGTAGAGACCTGCAGCCGTACGCCGTCCCCAGTACAAGGTTAGAGTCCTGCATCTGTACTCTGTCCCCAGTAAAAGGTTAGAGTCCTACATCTGTACGCTGTCCCCAGTACAAGGTCAGAAACCCGCAGCCATACACTGTCCCCAGTACAAGGTTAGAGACCGGCAGATGTACACTGTCCTCAGTACAAGGTTAGAGTCCTGCATCAGTACGCTGTCCCCAGTACAAGGTTAGAGGCCTGCATCTGTACGCTGTCCCCAGTACAAGGTTAGAGTCCTGCATCTGTACGCTGTCCCCAGTACAACATTAGAGTCCTGCATCTGTACGCTGTCCCCAGTACAAGGCTAGAGACCGGCAGCCGTACGCTGTCCCCAGTACAAGGTTAGAGACCGGCAGCCGTAGGCTGTCCACAGTACAAGGTTAGAGTCCTGCAGCCGTACGCTGTCCCCAGTACAAGGTTAGAGTCCTGCAGCCGTACGCTGTCCCCAGTACAAGGTTACAGTCCTGCATCTGTACGCTGCCCCCAGTACAAGGCTAGAGACCGGCAGCCATACGCTGCCCCCAGTACAAGGTTAGAGACCGGCAGCCGTACGCTGTCTCCAGTACCACATTAGAGTCCTGCATCTGTACACTGTCCCCAGTACAAGGCTAGAGACCGGCAGCCATATGCTGCCCCCAGTGCAAGGTTAGAGACTGGCAGCCATACGCTGTCCCCAGTACAAGGTTAGCGTCCTGCAACCGTACGCTGTCCCCAGTTCAAGGTTACAGTCCTGCATCTGTATGCTGTCCCCAGTACAAGGTTAGTGACCGGCAGCCGTACGCTGTCCCTAGTACAAGGTTAGAGTCCTGCATCTGTACTCTGTCCCCAGTACAAGGTTAGATTCCTGCATCTGTACTCTGTCCCCAGTACAAGGTTAGAGGCCTGTAGCTGTACTCTGTCCCCAGTACAAGGTCAGAGACCAGCAGCCGTACGCTGTCCCCAGTACAAGGTTAGAGACCTGCAGCCGTACGCTGTCCCCAGTACAAGGTTAGAGACCGGCAGCCGTACGCTGTCCCCAGTACAAGGTTAGAGACCGGCAGCCGTACGCTGTCCCCAGTACAAGGTTAGAGACCGGCAGCCGTACGCTGTCCCCAGTACAAGGTTAGAGACCGGCAGCCGTACGCTGTCCCCAGTACAAGGTTAGAGACTGGCATCTGTACGCTGTCCCCAGTACAAGGTTAGAGACCTGCAGCTGTACTCTGTCCCCAGTACAAGGTTAGAAACCGGCAGCCGTACTCTGTCCCCAGTACAAGGTTAGAGGCCTGCAGCCGTACGCTGTCCCAGTACAAGGTTAGAGGCCTGCAGCTGTACGCTGTCCCCAGTACAAGGTTAGAGGCTTGCAGCTGTACGCTGTCTCCAGTACAAGGTTAGAGACCGGCAGCCGTACGCTGTCCCCAGTACAAGGTTAGAGACCTGCAGCTGTATGCTGTCCCCAGTACAAGGTTAGAGTCCTGCATCTGTACTCTGTCCCCAGTACGAGGTTAGACACCTGCATCTGTACGCTGTCCCCAGTACAAGGTTAGAGGCGTGCAGCCGTATGCTGTCAACAGTACAAGGTTAGAGGCCTGCAGCTGTACTCTGTCCCCAGTACAAGGTTAGACACCTGCAGCTGTACGCTGTCCCCAGTACAAGGTTAGAGGCCTGCAGCCGTACACTGTCCCCAGTACAAGGTTAGAGACCGGCGGCCGTACGCTGTCCCCAGTTCAAGGTTAGAGACCTGCAGCTGTACTCTGTCCCCAGTACAAGGTTGGAGACCGGCAGCCGTACGCTGTCCCCAGTACAAGGTTAGAGTTCTGCATCTATACGTTGCCCCCAATACAAGGTTAGAGACCGGCAGCCGTACGCTGTCCCCAGTACAAGGTTAGAGACTTGAAGTTGTATGCTATCCCCAGTACAAGGTTAAAGAACGGAAGCCTTACGCTGTCCCCAGTACAAGGTTAGAAACCGGCAGCTGTACGCTGTCCCCAGTACAAGGTTAGAGACTGGCAGCTGTACACCGTCCCAGTACAAGGTTAGAGACCTGCAGCTGTACGCTCTCCGCAGTACAAGGTTAGAGACCTACAGCCGTACGCTGTCCCCAACACAAGGTTAGAGACCGGCAGCTGTATGCTGTCCCCAGTACAAGGTTAGAGACCTGCAGCCATACATTGTCCCCAGTACAAGGTTAGAGACCGGCAGCTGTACTCTGTCCCCAGTACGAGGTTAGACACCTGCATCTGTACGCTGTCCCCAGTACAAGGTTAGAGGCGTGCAGCCGTATGCTGTCAACAGTACAAGGTTAGAGTCCTGCAGCTGTACTCTGTCCCCAGTACAAGGTTAGACACCAGACACCTGCAGCTGTACGCTGTCCCCAGTACAAGGTTAGAGGCCTGCAGCCGTACACTGTCCCCAGTACAAGGTTAGAGACCGGCAGCCGTACGCTGTCCCCAGTACAAGGTTAGAGACCTGCAGCTGTACTCTGTCCCCAGTACAAGGTTGGAGACCGGTAGCCGTACTCTGTCCCCAGTACAAGGTTAGAGTTCTGCATCTGTACGTTGCCCCCAATACAAGGTTAGAGACCGGCAGCCGTACGCTGTCCCCAGTACAAGGTTAGAGACTTGAAGTTGTATGCTGTCCCCAGTAGAAGGTTAAAGAACGGAAGCCTTACGCTGTCCCCAGTACAAGGTTAGAGACTGGCAGCTGTACTCTGTCCCCAATACAAGGTTAGAGAACTGCAGCTGTACACCGTCCCAGTACAAGGTTAGAGACCTGCAGCTGTACGCTCTCCGCAGAACAAGGTTAGAGACCTACAGCCGTACGCTGTCCGCAACACAAGGTTAGAGACCGGCAGCTGTACGCTGTCCCCAGTACAAGGTTAGAGACCTGCAGCCATACACTATCCCAAGTACAAGGTTAGAGACCGGCAGCTGTACCCTGTCCTCAGTACAAGGTTAGAGACCTGCATCTGTACTCTGTCCCCAGTACAAGGTTAGAGGCCTGCATCTATACGGTGTCCCCAGTACAAGGTTAGAGGCCTGCATCTGTATGCTGTCCCCAGTACAAGGTTAGAGGCCGGCAGCCGTACGCTGTCCCCAGTACAAGGTTACAGTCGTGCATCTGTACGCTGTCCCCAATACAAGGTTAGAGTCCTGCATCCATACGCTGTCCCCAGTACAAGGATAGAGGCCGGCAGCCGTACGCTGTCCCAGTACAAGGTTAGAGACCTGCAGCCGTACTCTGTCCCCAGTACAAGGTGAGAGCCCTGCATCTGTACACTGTCCTCAGTACAAGGTTAGAGACCTGCATCTGTATTCTGTCCCCAGTACAAGGTTAGAGGCCTGCAGCTGTACGCTGCCCCCTGTACAAGGTTAGCGACCGGCAGCCGTACGCTGTCTCCAGTACATTAGAGTCCTGCATCTGTACGCTGTCCCCAGTACAAGGCTAGAGACCGGTAGCCGTACGCCTTCACCAGTACAAGGTTAGAGACCGGCAGCCGTACGCTGTCCCCAGTACAAGGTTAGAGACCGTACGCTGTCCCCAGTACAAGATTAGAGTCATGCATCTGTACGTTGTCCCCAGTACAAGGTTAGAGACCGGCAGCCGTACGCTGTTACCAGTACAAGGTTTGAATCCTGCATCTGTACTCTGTCCCCAGTACAAGGTTAGACACCTGCAGCCATACACTGTCCCCAGTACAAGATTAGAGACCAGCAGCCGTACGCTGTCCCCAGTGCAAGGTTAGAGACCGGCAGCCATACGCTGTCCCCAGTACAAGGTTATAGTCCTGCAGCCATACGCTGTCCCCAGAACAAGGTTAAAGACCGGCGGCCATACGCTGTTCCCAGTACAAGGTTAGAGACTGGCAGATGTACACTGTCGTCAGTACAAGGTTAGAGTCCTGCATCTGTACTCTGTCCCCAGTACAAGGTTAGAGACCTGCAGCTGTACTCTGGCCCCAGTACAAGGTTAGAGACTGGCAGCAGTACGCTGTCCCCAGTAGAAGGTTAGAGACCGGCAGCCATACCCTGTCCCCAGTACAAGGTTAGAGTCCTGCATCTGAACTCTGTCCCCAGTACAAGGTTAGAGACCGACAGCCGTACTCTGTCCCCAGTACAAGGTTAGAGACCGGCAGCCGTACGCTGTCCCCAGTACAAGGTTAGAGACCGGCAGCCGTACGCTGTCCCCAGTACAAGGTTAGAGACCGGCAGCCGTACGCTGTCCCCAGTACAAGGTTAGAGACCGGCAGCCGGATGCTGTTCCCAGTACAAGGTTAGAGGCCTGCAGCTGTACTCTGTCCCCAGTGCAAGGTTAGAGATCGGCAGCCGTACACTGTTCCCAGTACAAGGTTAGAGACCTGCAGCCATACACTGTCCCCAGTACAAGGTTAGAGACCGGCAGCTGTACACTGTCCTCAGTACAAGGTTAGAGTCCTGCATCAGTACTCTGTCCCCAGTACAAGGTTAGAGGCCTGCATCTGTACGCTGTCCCCAGTACAACATTAGAGTCCTGCATCTGTACGCTGTCCCCAGTACAAGGTTAGAGACCGGCAGCCGTACGCTGTCCCAAGTACAAGGTTAGAGTCCTGCAGCTGTACGCTGTCTCCAGTACAAGGTTAGAGACCGGCAGCCGTACGCTGTCCCCAGTACAAGGTTAGAGACCGGCAGCCGTACGCTGTCCCAAGTACAAGGTTATAGTCCTGCAGCCGTACTCTGTCCCCAGTACAAGGTTACAGTCCTGCATCTATACGCTGTCCCCAGTACAAGGTTAGAGGCCTGCATCAGTACGCTGTCCCCAGTACAAGGTTAGAGGCCGGCAGCCGTACGCTGTCCCCAGTACAAGGTTAGAGACCTGCAGCCGTACTCTGTCCACAGTACAAGGTTAGAGCCCTGCATCTGTACTCTGTCCCCAGTACAAGGTTAGAGACCGGCAGCCGTACGCTGTCCCCAGTACAAGGTTAGAGACCGGCAGCCGTACGCTGTTCCCAGTACAAGGTTAGAGGCCTGCAGCCGTACGCTGTCCCCAGTACAAGGTTAGAGGCCTGCAGCTGTACGCTGTCCCCAGTACAAGGTTAGAGACCGGCAGCCGTACGCTGTCCCCAGTACAAGGTTAGAGTCCTGCATCTGAACTCTGTCCCCAGTACAAGGTTAAAGTCCTGCATCTGTACTCTGTCCCCAGTACAAGGGTAGAGACCTGCAGCCGTACGCTGTCCCCAGTACAAGGTTAGAGTCCTACATCTGTACGCTGTCCCCAGTACAAGGTCAGAGACCTGCAGCCATATACTGTCCCCAGTACAAGGTTAGAGACCGGCAGATGTACACTGTCCTCAGTACAAGGTTAGAGTCCTGCATCTGTACGCTGTCCACAGTACAACATTAGAGTCCTGCATCTGTACGTTGTCCCCAGTACAAGGCTAGAGACCAGCAGCCGTACGCTGTCCCCAGTACAAGGTTAGAGATCTACATCTGTACGTTGCCCCCAATACAAGGTTAGAGACCGGCAGCCGTACGCTGTCCCCAGTACAAGGTTAAAGACCTGAAGCTGTATGATGTCCCCAGTACAAAGTTAAAGAAAGTACAGTTTTGTACCTACCATAAATGTAGATGTTCGATAGGTATGCATCTGCAGTCATCACATATGGGTTGTCCTGCCTCAGGCAACCCTTCGGTCGGCCGGATTCCAAAGTCTGGGTCCGGCGTCGGCTGATGTCGCCCCTTCCCCGACGTCACAGCGCCTAGGGTATAAAAGTGTCAGCCGAAGCCATCTTCCTCAGTTTTTCTTGCCCCAGATGCCAGGTGCCCTCTAGGAAGGCTAAATTTGGAAAATAAGCAATAAAAAATCCAAACATTTGCAAAAATATATATATATGTAAAAACAAATACACCATAATAGATCCCCCCAGCTAGCTAATAGAGAGGTAAGCACCCTAGGAATACCACAGAGGAGAAGGAGGAAGGGTAAACCTGACTGCAGATGCATACCTATCGGATATCTACATTTATGGTAGGTACAAAACTGTACTATGTCCTTCAAGGCTGCATCTGCAGTCATCACATATGGGTAGAATACCATAGCCAATCTGGGGGTGGAGGTACTAGGAAAAGGATGGTGTAGCTAAGATACCCTGCAGGACAGCCGCAGCAAAGCCTGCTCTGGATCTGGAATACAAAGGTAAATTGTAATGCTTGGCAAATGTATGCACGGAGCTCCATGTGGCAGCTTCTAAAATGTCTTTTGTAGCCACCCCTCTTAAGAAGGCTGTGGAGGTGGCTGTGGCTCTCGTAGAATGAGGTCTAATGTTAGCTGGTACAGTCTTTCCATGAAATGAGTAACAGAAGCGGATGCAATTTCCTATCCATTTTGAAATTGTCTGTTTGGAAATTGCTTTTCCTTGAGTACCAGCAGCATATGCTACCAGCAGCTGGTCAGTTTTCCTGAAACCTTTAGTTCTGTCCAAGTAGTAGCACAACTGTCTGTGAATGTCCAGGGTGTGCAGCAGTTTCTCCCCTTTGTTTTGTGGATTTGGGAAGAAGGTAGGAAAGTGAATGGCTTGATTCAATGAAACCCTGGATACCACCTTTGGCATAAAAGTAGGATTAGTTCTTAATGAAACTCTGTCCTGGTGAAAAATAATAAATGGCTGAACTGCCATCAGGGCCTGCAATTCCGAAACCCTTCTTGCTGAGGTTATTGCCAGAAGGAAAGCAGTCTTCCATGAAAGATAGATCTGCAGATGCTGCTGGTTCAAATGGAGGCAGTGTTAGTTTTTCCAACACGTAGTTAAGGTCCCAAAGCAGGTAGAGGTGGTTTCCTAGGAGGTTTGATGTTTTTAATTCCTCTTAGAAACTGTCTTAGGAGAGGATGAGAAAAGACAGGTGGATCAGTATTGTACTCAGCTGAAATTGCTGAAGCATGAATCTTAATAGAAGAGTAAGAAAGCCCATTGTTGAACATTTCTGCCAAATATTCCAGGATATGTGCCATGTTCATCATTGTCGCATCTAGGCCCTTTGTGGTGTTCCAGATGAGAAATCTTTTCCATTTTGCTAAATATGTCTTCCTTGTGGAAGGGCGGCGAGCTTCCATAATAATATTCTTCACTCTCTGGGATAGCTTATCCTGAGGAGGAGTCAAGGTATTCTCCACGCTGTTAGTTGCAATGTTTTCAGGTTGGAATGTAGAGTTTTGTATCTGTGCTGTGTCAGTAGAAGTGGCCATAGAGGTAGGGGCCATGGTTTCGTACGTGACATGCTCCATAGCAGTGGGTACCTGTGCTGTCTTGGCCAGTCCAGAGCTATCAGAATCACTTTTGGCTGCTCTGCCCTGATCTTCAGTAACACCTTGGTCATTAATGGAATAGGAGGAAATGCATACACTGTCAGATTTCTCCAGCTGAACGAGAGGGCGTCCACTTTCCACGCTTGTGGGTGGTATGTCCTTGAGCAGAATTTCTTCAATTGATGATTGTGGGGGGATGCAAATAGATCTATGTCCGGGCTCCCCCAAGATTGTGTTATCTGTTGAAAAATGCCTGGGTGCAGCATCCATTCGTGTGCATCCATGATATTTCTGCTTAAGCTGTCCGCCAGTGTATTGTCCTTCCCTGGCACAAACTGAGCTTGTAGCTGTATATTGAGTTTCAAGGAAAGATCCCATAGATTCATTGCCAGTCTGCAAAGAGGGTAAGAATGGGTACCTCCTTGCTTGTTTATGTACCACATAACTGTGGTGTTGTCTGTCCTTATTAGTAGATGGCATTGATGCAGAAAGAGTTTGAAGACCTCGATTGCATGTATCACTGCTAGCATTTCTTTTTTGATTTATGTGCATGCGTAGCTCCTTTTGTGACCACTGTCCTTGGATACCTCTGCCCTCCATGTGTGCTCCCCAACCTAGGTCTGAAGCATCTGCTGTAATAGTTTGGGAGGTTTTTGGCTTTGTGAAGGGCAACCCTCTGTTGGACTGGCTGGCCTGAGCCCACCACAGACATTCCTTGTGAAGGCATGGAATGAGTGGGATTAACGTTTCCAAACTGTGACTGTGCTGAGTCCATAAACTCCTTAGGTACCACTGTAGCTTTCTCATATGTAGCCTTGCTTGTGGAATCAAAAGAATACAGGATGCCATGTAACCCAGGGCCTGCAGGATTTTCCTTGCAGTCAGCTGGGTTTGTCTTGTCAGATTCTTGAAGTAATCCGGTAGTTGACTTAGTTTTTCTTCTGTGAGATAAGCCATTTGGGTGGTTGTATCTAGATCCGCACCCAGAAAGGTTATTCTTTGGGATGGAACAAGTCTTGATTTGTGCATGTTGACTGTATATCCCAAGGCCTGTAGAAGATTGATGGCATAATTTAAGTCCTTTATCAAAGTTTGTTGGTTGTCCGCTTGTATAAGGCAGTCATCCAGATATGGGTAGATTTGAATCCCCTGGAGTCTGCAGTGTGCTATTACTGATGCCAGGCATTTCATGAATACTCTGGGTGCAGTAGATAAGCCAAAGGGCAATGCTGAGAATTGATAATGCTCTGACCCTGCAAGAAATCTGAGGTATCTTCTGCAACTTTGTCTGATAAGGACATGCAGGTATGCCTCCTTGAGGTCTAGAGTAACCAGCCAAGACCCCTTGCCCAGCATGGGAAGGAGTTGCTGTAGAGTCAGCATTTTGAATTTTGGCACAATGAGATAAGTATTCAGTGCGGACAAGTCGAGAATTGGTCTCCATTGATGCTTTGTCTTGGAACAAGGAATAGCCTGGAGTAAAATCCTTGGCCTTGTTCTGAAATAGGAACTTTTTCTATGGCTTTCATTTGTAGTAAGTTTGAGATTTGTTTCAAAGCCTCTGCCCCTTGATTTGGTGGCAGACCTGGCATGCCTTTTCTTTTTGGCAATGTGTGGAAATGGAACCTGTATCTGTTGTCTATTATTTGGAGTGTCCATTTGTCTCTTGTAATGTTGTGCCAATTTCTTGAGAATAAAGAAAGCTTTCCACCCAAAGGTGCTTCTAATTGAGCCATGGTTGGCGGAGTCAAAGCAAAGTCATTGAGTTTGTCCTTGTGCAGCAGTTGCAGGTCCTGAACTGCCTGTCTGGATTGGAGGTTGCCATTGATGGCCTCTGTAGGAGCCCCTAGCTTGCCCTCTACCTCTGGCACGCCTGTTCCTGCCCCTTTGAAATCTTTCTGTGTCCGGAAAGGACGAATTCTTGGAAGCCCAGTTTCTGCTGAATCTAGGCGGTTGGACTTGAAGAAAATCCTTAACTGTTTGTACAGATTTTGCCTTTTCCTCAAATTTCTTTAGGATGTCTTGAGCAGTGGAACCAAATAACTTTTGCTTTTCGAGTGGGGCATCCAAAAAGTACAGTTTTGTACCTACCATAAATGTAGATGTCCGAACTGGATAGCATCTGTAGTCATAACAAATGGGTAGTCCTGTCGTCAGGCAGCCCTTCAGTCGGCCAGATTCCAAAGTCTGGGTCTGGCTTCGGCCGATGTCGCACTTCACCCGACATCATCTCTGCTGGTCTTCGGGTATAAAAGCATCGGCCGACGCCATTTTCTTCAGTGTTTCTTGCCCCAGATGCCAGTCGCCCTTATGGAAGGCTAAATTTGGATAAATGCCAATGTATACAAATAAAGTAGAAGGCAAATACAAAAAGTATGCAAGTATGTACATATATACAAACAAATACACCATAAGAGACTCCCCCCAGCTAGCTATTAGGAGTGTAAATACCCTAGGAGTACCACAGAGGGGAAGGAGGGTGGGTAATCCTGACTGCAGATGCTATCCAGTTCGGACATCTACATTTATGGTAGGTACAAAACTGTACTATGTCCTTCATGGATGCATCTGCAGTCATAACAAATGGGTAGAATACCATAGCTAAACTAGGGGTGGAGGAAGTAGAATAATTATGGTGTAGTTAGGATCCCTTGCAGTACAGCAGTGGCAAACCCTGCTCGGGATCTGGAATATAGAGGTAGGTTGTAATGCTTGGCAAATGTATGCACGGAGGTCCAAGTAGCCTCAATAATGTCCTTGGTTGCCACTCCTCGTAAGAAAGCTGTGGTAGTGGCTGTGGCTCTTGTTGAATGAGGTCTTATGTTCTGTGGCATTGGTTTTCCATGGTAGGAGTAACAGAACCTGATGCAATTTCCTATCCATTTGGAGATTGTCTGTTTGGAAATTGCTTTTCCTTCCCTTCCTGGTGCATAGGCCACTAACAGCTGGTCAGTTTTTCTGTTGCCTTTGGTTCTGTCCAGGTAGTAGCGTAACTGTCTATGTACATCCAAAGTATGCAGGAGCCTTTCCCCCCTGTTCTGTGGGTTTGGAAAGAAGGTAGGTAGGTGGATTGCCTGGTTTAAGGACACTCTGGATACCACCTTTGGCATAAATGTAGGATTAGTTCTCATGGAGAGACTATCTCGATGGAAAATCAGGAAAGGTTGAACTGCCATTAAGGCCTGGAGTTCTGAAACCCTTCTTGCTGAAGTAATTGCCAGAAGAAAAGCAGTTTTCCATGATAGATGTTGCAGATCCGCTGTTCCTGCTGGTTCAAAAGGGGGAAGTGTCAATTTTTCTAGTACAAAATTTAAGTCCCATGCTGGTAGTGGTGGTTTCCTAGGAGGTTTTACATTCTTGATTCCTCTGAGGAATTGCCTAAGCAAAGGGTGTGAGAAGACCGGAGGATCAGAACTGTATTTTGCAGAAATAGCTGAAGCATGTATCTTGATGGAGGAATATGACAGGCCTGTGTGTAGAAGCTCTGCCAAGTACTCCAGGATGTTAGCAATGTCTATGTTTGACACCTCTTTTCCTCTTTCCTCACTCCAAGAGGCAAACCTTTTCCATTTTCCTGCATAGTTCCTTCTTGTTGAAGGTCTGCGGGCTTCCAGTATAATGTCTTTAACCCTTTGAGATAGTTCTGGGTTAGTTGTTCTTAAGTGATGTTCCAGGCAGTAAGATGTAAGGTCTTTAGGTTTGGATGCAGGATGTTGTAGTTGTTCTGAGTTAACATCAAAGGCATCAGAGGGATTGACCACATTTTCCTCTGAGACATGCTTCTCAGTAGGGGATACCAGTGTTGCCTTGGCCAATTCGGAGCTATTAGAATCATCCTTGGATGTTCCTCTTTGATTTTCAGTAGTACTTTGTGTATCAGAGGAAGAGGTGGGAATGCATATGCTGTCAGTCCTTTCCAACTGAAGGAAAGGGAGTCCACCTTCCATGCAAGCGGGTGAAAAGTCCTTGTGCAGAATTTCCTGAGCTGGTGGTTGAGTGGGGATGCGAATAGGTCTATTTGTGGCATTCCCATTTTCTTGTGATGGTCTTGAAGATGTCCGGGTGCAGCATCCATTCGTGAGCATCCGAGGTGGTTCTGCTTAACATATCTGCTAGGGTATTTTCTTTCCCTGGCACGAAGGTTGCCTGTAACTGATGTTGTAGCTCAGAGCCATGTTCCAAAGGTCCATAGTCATTCTGCATAGGGGGTAAGAATGCGTGCCCCCTTGCTTGTTGATGTACCACATCACTGTGGTGTTGTCTGTCCTTATCAATAAATGTCCTTCACCTGAGAAAAGGTTTGAATTTCTGAATTGCTATTTGTACTGCCAGCATTTCTTTTTGGTTTATGTGCAGGTGCAGCTGGTCTGGGGTCCACAATCCTTGTATGCATTTGTCCAACATGTGTGCTCCCCAGCCTAGGTCTGAGGCGTCCGTTGTGATGGTCTGGTTCGCATGACCTTTGTGGAATGACAAACCTAGGTTTGCCTGGCATGCTTGGGCCCACCATAGGAATTCTTGTTTCAGGCATGGGATTAGTGGTATTTCGGTTTCTAAGCTGTGCCTGTGTTGAGACCATAAGTTTTTTAGGTACCACTGTAACTTTCTCATATGCAGTCTGGCATGAGGAATCAAAATTATGCATGATGCCATGAATCCCAAGGCCTGCAGCACCTTTCTTGCTGTTAGTTTGTTCTGTTTTGTTAATGCCAAGAAGTAAAGAGGTAGTTGTTCTTGTTTTCTGCAGTCAGGAATGCCATTTGTTTTACTGTGTCCAATTCTGCACCCAAGAAGGTTCTTGTCTGGGATGGTATCAGCCTTGACTTTTTTAAGTTGACTGTGTATCCCAGGGCTTGTAGCAAGCAAATGACCCTTTGTAAATCTGTTGTCAGCTTGTCTCTGTTGTCTGCTTGTAGCAGGCAGTCGTCCAGGTATGGATAGATTTGAATTCCCTGTAGCCTGCAATGAGCGATTACTGATGCCAGGCATTTTGTGAATACTCTGGGCACAGTAGATAAGCCAAAAGGCAATGCTGAGAATTGATAATGCTCTGATCCTGCAAGGAATCTGAGGTATCTTCTGCAAATTGGTCGTATGGGGACGTGCAGGTATGCCTCCTTGAGATCTAGAGTCACCAGCCAACAGTCCTTGCCCAGCATGGGAAGAAGTTGTTGTAAGGTCAGCATTTTGAATTTTGGGACGATGATGTATGTGTTTAAGACGGACAGATCGAGAATGGGTCTCCAGGTTTTTTCTTTTCTTGGGACTAGAAAGAGTCTGGAGTAAAATCCTTTGCCCTGTTGATTTACTGGCACCCTTTCCACAGCTCTCATGTTGGTTAACTGAATTACCTGGTTTTGAGCTTCTGTTCTTTGAGTTGGAGGTAAGTTTGGCATTCTTCTTTTTACTGGTAAGGTGTGGAAGTGGAACCTGTAGCCTTGGTCTATGGTCTTTAAAATCCACTTGTCTTTTGTGATATAATGCCAGTTTTGTGAAAATAAGGCTAGCTTTCCGCCTAAAGGTGCTGCTAATTGCTCTCTGGTAGGCGGTGTTAGGGCCAAGTCATTGAGATTGTCCAGTTGCAGTGGCAGTGGTTGTGGCAGTACCTCGGTGGTTATTACCTTGCCACTGTCTTCCTCTGTAGGCATTTCCTCTGGGTTGGTTTCTGCCTCTAGAGCGTCTGTACCTGCCCCTTTGGGTCTTTGATGAGTCTGGAAAGGACCAATTTTTGGCAGGCCAATTTCTGCTAAACCGAGGTGGCTGAACCTGTAAGAAATCTTTAACTGTTTCTACAGATTTTGCCTTCTCTTCCATTTTCTTCATTACTTGTTGAGCAGAAGTACCAAATAGACTGTCCTTATCCATAGGAGCATCCAACAGCTTTGCTTTTACCTGATCCGGTAGGACCTGCTCTTTCAGCCATGCATGCCTTCTTATTACTGTGCCAGTCATGGCTGATCTAAATGAAGCCTCCAGTGCATCATAGCCACATTTTAAAGAATGGTTACTAACCTGCTGTATGTTATTTACCATTTCTACAATATATTTCTTATCTAAGGGTTCCTCAGAGGAAACTTTCAGCTGATCAAGCATAAACTCTTGGTATTGGATCATGAGAAACTGACAGCTTAAAGCTCTAGCAGCGAGAGTGGCCGAGGTGTAGACTTTTTTGCCCCATCTGTCTAAGGACCTGGCTTCCCTTTCAGAAGGAAGAGGGTTTTTAGTATTGGAAGAAGCTACTGCCTTTGGGCCCTGGGATATAGTCTCAGGATCTGCAAGTGGGGCCCTGAAAAGGTGGTGGTGGGTGTTGGGTACCCTGTAAAATCTGTCAGGTTTGGCAGGGGCTGGAGGCAAAGAATCTGGAGCAGAGCAAACATCATTAAATGCATCATCCACAACAGGCAAAACTGGAGGTATAGCTAAAGGCCTATGTTGTGGTAGGTGCAGAAAAGTTCTAAGCCTTTTCTTGAGTCTGAGAAATCCTGTTCCTGCCACTGGAAATGTTCTCTCATGGCATGTAAGGTTTCCCCAAAAGAGAATTCTTCTGGAGGAGAGGCCGATGGAATAGATTCATCAGCATCTGAATCTTCATAAGTGGACAAGGGAGCCTCTGGCTGGTCTGTAGTATCCGAGTCCTCTGAAGAATCATCAGAGTACTCCTGCTGTGGAGGTTCTGTTCTAGGTCTCTTTTCTGAAGGCTGAGAGGCCCTGTCTGGGTGTGATTGGGATCCCTAATTAAGGAAATCAAATCCTCTGCCAGGGTAAGCATTTGAGAACTAGAAGGATGTCTGTGAGTGGGGGCCTTAGCAGGAACTGTTTTAGCAGTTTTGGCTGCTTTGGCCCTGGCAAAGGCCTTGATAGACATGGCTTTAGGAGGCCTAGCAGCACCACGTGCTGGGGTGGAAACATCCAAAGGGATGGTGTCCGATAAATCAGTGGAGGCCGCAGTAGTAGGTAAGGTGTCAGAGGCCGTTTCAGTTAAAGTAGCTGAAGCCTCGGTGGAAATTATGGATTCGGCTGACGGTTGACTGGTTTTCTCAGTTTCGGCCGAAACCGAGACACTCGCGGTTTGCTTATCCGTGGTTTCGGCCGAAACCGCGGACCGCGATGTCGGTCCTTTTCTTTGCGTTTTTAATTATTTGTGTTGTCGGTTGCTCGGCGGCATAATGTATGCAAAGTCTGAACCGAAAAACTGTTCAGCGAACTCCGACCCGGCGCCTAGCGTTCGTCGGTTGAAGGAAGAACAAGCTAAACAGGCAGCAACGTCGTGGTCTGGGCCTAAACAAGGTAGGCAGTAAGAGTGGAAATCCTTATGAGGTATTTGTTTCCCACAGGTTAAACAATTGTTTACTTTTTCTGACATCGGCTGAGGCAAGAAAAGGTCCCCAACGGGGTACTTAGCTTTTTAGAAGTCTTCGAAGTAGTATTCGGTAGAAGGAATCTCTGGATCTGACCGACCGGCACTTGCGAACAGCTACTGCTTCGGGCGCCCGCGGCAAGAAAGACTGAAGAAAATGGCGTCGGCCGATGCTTTTATACCCGAAGACCAGCAGAGATGACGTAGGGTGAAGTGCGACATCGGCCGAAGCCAGACCCAGACTTTGGAATCCGGCCGACTGAAGGGCTGCCTGACGACAGGACTACCCATTTGTTATGACTGCAGATGCATCCATGAAGGACATGCTTAGCTTTAACATGTTCCGGCAGAGATTGTTACTTCAGCCAAGCATGCCTGCGTATGACTACACCTGTCATTGCTGACCTACATGAAGCTTCCAATGCATCATAACCACACTGCAAGAAGTGGTTGCTAACCTGCTGGGAGTTGTGTACCAGATCCTGAAGGGATTTACGATCAAGGGGTTCAGAAGAAGACAATTTCTTATGCATTTCTTCTAACAAATACTCTTGATACTGTATCATGTGAAATTGACAATTTAATGCCCTTATAGCAAGAGTGGCAGAAGTATACACTTTTTTACCCCATCTCTCTAATGCCCTGGACTCCTTTGCAGAGGGGAGTGGGTTCTTAGTAGTAACAGCTGCAACCCATTTAGGGCCCTGTGAAATAGTTTCAGGGTCAGCAGAGTAGGCCTTATAAAGAAAATGATGTGTGTCCGGGACACTGTAATACCTATCGGGCTTAACAGGGGCCGGAGGCAGAGTGTCAGGGGTCATACTAGAGTCAGAGTATACATCATCAATCACATGTAAAACAGGAGGAATAGCCAAAGGTCTATGCCGAGGTAAATGGAGAAAAGTTCTTAGTCTTTTCCTGGAATCAGAATATTCCTGGCCCTGCCATTTGAAATGCTCTCTCATAGAGTGAAGGGTCTCCCCAAAGGAAAGCTCTTCAGGAGGGGAGGCCGAGGGAATAGATTCCTCTGCATCCGAATCCTCGTAGGCCGAATAAGCCTACTCCTGGTAGTCTGAGTGATGCGAGCCAACAGAGGCCTCCTCTGAGGAAAAGGGATCAGGAGGATCCATCCTGGGCCTTTTGTCTAGAGGGGGTTGGGAGCCCCTGTCTGGATGAGGCTGAGAGCCCCTAATTAAGGAGATAAGGTCCAAGGACTCTGTATCAGCCGAGACCAAGACAATTGCGGTAGGCCTAGCCGCGGTTTCAGCCGAAACCGCGGCCCGCGTGTGTCGGTCCTTGTCTTTCCGTTTCTTAATTAAATGTGATGTCGGGGTTTCCGACGGCATTTTGTAAGCAAAACTATCCCCATAAAACTCTTCTGCGACCTCCGACCGACGTCTAAGAGTGCGTCGGTTGAAGGAAGCGCAGGCAGAACAGGCCGAGACGTCGTGGTCTGGGCCTAAGCAAGGAAGACAATAAGAGTGGAAATCCTTATGAGGTATTTGTTTCCCACAAGTTAAACAATTATTAACTTTTTCTGACATCGGCTGAGGCAAGAAAGAGTCCCCAACGGGGTACTTAGCTTTTGAAGTATTCGGATAGCGAATTTACAGGAGCTGGCCGACCGGCACTTGCGAACTGCTTCTGCTTCGGGAACCACGCGGCAAGAAAGACTGAGGAAGATGGCGTCGGCTGACGCTTTTATACCCCAGGCGCTGTGACGTCGGGGAAGGGGCGACATCAGCCGATGCCGGACCCAGACTTTGGAATCCGGCCGACCGAAGGGCTGCCTGAGGCCCCAGTACAAGGTTAGAGACCGGCAGTCGTACGCTGTCCCCACTACAAGGTTAGAGACCTGCAGCTGTACACTGTCCCAGTACAAGGTTAGAGACCTGCAGCTGTACGCTCTCCACAGTACAAGGTTAGAGACCTACAGCCGTACGCTGTCCGCAACACAAGGTTAGAGACAGGCAGCCGTACGCTGTCCCCAGTACAAGGTTAGAGGCCTGCAGCTGTACTCAGTCCAAAGTGCAAAGTTAGAGACTGGCAGCCGTACGCTGTCCCCAGTACAAGGTTAGAGACCGGCAGCCGTACGCTGTCCCCAGTACAAGGTTAGAGGCCTGCAGCCGTACACTGTCCCAGTACAAGGTTAGAGACCGGCAGCCGTATGCTGTCCCCAGTACAAGGTTACAGACCTGCAGCCGTACGCTGTCCCCACTACAAGGTTAGAATCCTGCATCTATACTCTGTCCCAAGTATAAGGTTAGACACCTGTACGGCTGCAGGTGTCTAACCTTGTCCAAAGCACAAGGTTAGACACCTGCAGCCGTACGCTGTCCCCAGTACAAAGTTAGAGTCCTGCATCTGTACGCAGTCCCCAGTACAAGGTTAGAGACTGGCAGCCATACACTGTCCCCAGTACAAGGTTAGAGACCTGCATCTGTACACTGTCCCCAGTACAAGGTTAGAGACCGGCAGCCGTACGCTGTCCCCAGTACAAGGTTAGAGACCGGCAGCCGTACGCTGTCCCCAGTACAAGGTTAGAGTCCTGAATCTGTACGCTGTCCCCAGTACAAGGTTAGAGACCTGCATCTGTACGCTGTCCCCAGTACAAGGTTAGAGACCTGCAGCCGTACGTTGTCCCCAGTACAAGGTTAGAGACCGGCAGCCATACGCTGTCCCCAGTACAAGGTTAGAGACCGGCAGCCATACGCTGTCCCCAGTACAAGGTTAGAAACCGGCAGCAGTGCGCTGTCCCGAGTACAAGGTTAGAGACCGGCAGCCGTACGCTGTCCTCAGTACAAGGTTAGAGTCCTGCATCTGTACACTGCCCCCAGTACAAGGTTAGAGACCTGCATCTGTACGCTGTCCCCAGTACAAGGTTAGAGGCCTGCAGCCGTACGCTGTCCCCAGTACAAGGTTAGAGGCCTGCAGCCATACGCTGTCCCCAGTACAAGGTTAGAGACCTGCAGCCGTACGCTGTCCCCAGTACAAGGTTAGAGTCCTGCATCTGTACGCTGTCCCCAGTACAAGGTTAGAGACCGGCAGCCGTACGCTGTCCCCAGTACAAGGTTAGAGCCCTGCATCTGTACTCTGTCCCCAGTACAAGGTTAGAGACCAGCAGCCGTACGCTGTCCCCAGTACAAGGTTAGAGACTGGCAGCCGTACGCTGTTCCCAGTACAAGGTTAGAGACTGGCAGCCGTACGCTGTCCCCAGTACAAGGTTAGAGACTGGCAGCCGTACGCTGTCCCCAGTACAAGGTTAGAGTCCTGCATCTGAACTCTGTCCCCAGTACAAGGTAAAATTTCTGCATCTGTACGCTGTCCCCAGTACAAGGTTAGAGACCGGCAGCCGTACGCTGTCCCCAGTACAAGGTTAGAGGCCTGCAGCTGTACGTTGTCCCCAGTACAAGGTTAGAGACCTGCAGATGTACTCTGTCCCCAGTACAAGATTAGAGACCGGCAGCCGTACGCTGTCCCCAGTACAAGGTTAGAGATCTGCATCTGTACGTGCCCCCAACACAAGGTTAGAGACCGGCAGCCGCACGCTGTCCCCAGTACAAGGTTAGAGACCGGCAGCCGTACGCTGTCCCAAGTACAAGGTTAGAGACCGGCAGCCGTACGCTGTCCCCAGTACAAGGTTAGAGTCCTGCAGCCGTACGCTGTCCCCAGTACAAGGTTACAGTCCTGCATCTGTACTCTGTCCCCAGTACAAGGTTAGAGTCCTGCATCTATACGCTGTCCCCAGTACAAGGTTAGAGGCCTGCATCTGTACGCTGTCCCCAGTACAAGGTTAGAGGCCGGCAGCCGTACGCTGTCCCCAGTACAAGGTTAGAGACCTGCAGCCGTACGCTGTCCCCAGTACAAGGTTAGCGCCCAGCATCTGTACTCTGTCCCCAGTACAAGGTTAGAGACCGGCAGCCGTACGCTGTCCCCAATACAAGGTTAGAGTCCAGCATCTGAACTCTGTCCCCAGTACAAGGTTAGAGTCCTACATCTGTACGCTGTCCCAGTACAAGGTCAGAGACCTGCAGCCGTACTCTGTCCCCAGTACAAGGTTAGAGCCCTGCATCTGTACTCTGTCCCCAGTACAAGGTTAGAGACCAGCAGCCGTACGCTGTCCCCAGTACAAGGTTAGAGACTGGCAGCCGTACGCTGTCCCCAGTACAAGGTTAGAGTCCTGCGTCTGAACTCTGTCCCCAGTACAAGGTAAAATTCCTGCATCTGTACGCTGTCCCCAGTACAAGGTTAGAGACCGGCAGCCGTACACTGTCCCCAGTACAAGGTTAGAGTAGAGACATGCAGCCATACACTGTCCCCAGTACAAGGTTAGAGACCGGCAGCTGTACACTGTCCTCAGTACAAGGTTAGAGTCCTGCATCTGTACTCTGTCCCCAGTACAAGGTTAGAGACCGGCAGCCGCACTCTGCCCCCAGTACAAGGTTAGAGGCCTGCAGCCGTATGCTGTCCCCAGTACAAGGTTAGAGGCCTGCAGCTGTACGCTGTCTCCAGTACAAGGTTAGAGACCGGCAGCCGTACGCTGTCCCCAGTACAAGGTTAGAGACCGGCAGCCGCACGCTGTCCCCAGTACAAGGTTAGAGACCGGCAGCCGTACGCTGTCCCCAGTACAAGGTTAGAGGCCTGCAGCTGTACGTTGTCCCCAGTACAAGGTTAGAGACCTGCAGATGTACTCTGTCCCCAGTACAAGATTAGAGACCGGCAGCCGTACGCTGTCCCCAGTACAAGGTTAGAGATCTGCATCTGTACGTGCCCCCAACACAAGGTTAGAGACCGGCAGCCGTACGCTGTCCCCAGTACAAGGTTAGAGTCCTGCATCTGTACGCTGTCCCCAGTACAAGGTTAGAGACCGGCAGCCGTACGCTGTCCCCAGTACAAGGTTAGAGACATGCATCTGTACGCCGTCCCCAGTACAAAGTTAGAGGCCTGCAGCTGTTCTCTGTCCCCAGTACAAGGTTAGAGACCGGCAGCTGTACACTGTCCTCAGTACAAGGTTAGAGACTGGCAGCCATACCCTGTCCCCAGTAAAACATTAGAGTCCGGCATCTGTATGCTGTCCCCAGTACAAGGTTAGAGACCGGCTGCCGTACGCTGTCCCCAGTACAAGGTTAGAGTCCTGCATCTGTACGCTGTCCCCAGTACAAGGTTAGAGACCTGCATCTGTATGCTGTCCCCAGTACAAGGTTACAGACCTGCAGCCGTACGCTGTCCCCAGTACAAGGTTAGAATTCTGTATCTATACTCTGTCCCAAGTACAAGGTTAGACACCTGCAGCCTTACGCTGTCCCCAGTACAAAGTTAGAGTCCTGCATCTGTACGCAGTCCCCAGTACAAGGTTAGAGACCGGCAGCCATACGCTGTCCCCAGTACAAGGTTAGAGTCCTGCATCTGTACACTGTCCCCAGTACAAGGTTAGAGGCCTGCACCCATATGCTGTCCCCAGTACAAGGATAGAGACCGGCAGCCGTACGCTGTCCCCAGTACAAGGTTAGAGACCGGCAGCCGTACGCTGTCCCCAGGACAAGGTGAGAGACCTGCAGTCATACACTGTCCCCAGTACAAGGTTAGAGACCGGCAGCTGTACACTGTCCTCAGTACAAAGTTAGAGACCTGCGTCTGTACTCTGTCCCCAGTACAAGGTTAGAGGCCTGCATCTGTACACTGTCCCCAGTACAAGGTTAGAGACCGGCAGCTGTACGCTGTCCCCAGTACAACATTAGAGTCCTGCAGCTGTACGCTGTCCCCAGTACAAGGTTAGAGACCTGCAGCCGTACGCTGTCCCCAGTACAACATTAGAGTCCTGCATCTGTACTCTGTCCCCAGTACTAGGTTAGAGACCTGCAGCCGTATGCTATCCCCAGTACAAGGTTAGAGACCTGCAGCTGTACGCTGTCCCCAGTACAAGGTTAGAGACCGGCAGCCGTACGTTGTTCCCAGTACAAGGTTAGAGACCGGCAGCCGTACGCTGTCCCCAGTACAAGGTTAGAGAACGGCAGCCGTACTCTGTCCCCAGTACAAGGTTACAGAACGGCAGCCGTACGCTGTCCCCAGTACAAGGTTAGAGACCTGCAGCCGTACGCTGTCCCCAGTACAAGGTTAGAGGCCTGCAGGTGTACACTGTCCCCAGTACAAGGTCAGAGACCGGCAGCCGTACGCTGTCCCCAGTACATTAGAGGTCTTCATCTGTACGCTGCCCCCAGTACAAGGTTAGAGACCGGAAGCCGTACGCTGTCCTCAGTACAACATTAGAGTCCTGCATCTGTACTCTGTCCCCAGTACAAGGTTAGAGACCTGCAGCCGTACGCTGTCCCAAGTACAAGGTTAGAGACCTTCAGCTGTACGCAGTCCCCAGTACAAGGTTAAAGACCGGCAGCCATACGCTGTCCCCAGTACAAGGTTAGAGACCGGCAGCCGTACGCTGTCCCCAGTACAGGGTTAGAGACCAGCAGCCGTACGCTGTTCCCAGTACAAGGTTAGAGACCGGCAGCCGTACGCTGTCCCCAGTACAAGGTTAGAGAGCGGCAGCTGTACGCTGTCCCCAGTACAAGGTTAGAGGCCTACAGCCGTACGCTGTCCCCAGTACAAGGTTAGAGACCAGCAGCCGTACGCTGTCCCCAGTTTAAGGTAAGAGACCTACAGCTGTACACTGTCCTCAGTAGAAGGTTAGAGACTGGCAGCCGTACACTGTCCCCAGTACAAGGTTAGAGTCCTGCATCTGTACGCTGGCCCCAGTACAAGTTTAGAGACCGGCAGCCATACCCTGTCCCCAGTACAACATTAGAGTCCTGCATCTGTACGCTGTCCCCAGTACAAGGTTAGAGACCGGCAGCCGTACTCTGTCCCCAATACAAGGTTGGAGACCGGCAGCCGTACGCTGTCCCCAGTACAAGGTTAGAGGCCGGCAGCCGTACACTATCCCCAGTACAAGGTTAGAGGCCGGCAGCTGTACGCTGTCCCCAGTACAAGGTTAGAGTCCTGCATCTGTACACTGTTCCCAGTACAAGGTTAGAGACCGGCAGCCGTACTCTGTCCCCAATACAAGGTTGGAGACCGGCAGCCGTACGCTGTCCCCAGTACAAGGTTAAAGGCCGGCAGCCGTACACTATCCCCAGTACAAGGTTAGAGGCCGGCAGCCGTACGCTGTCCCCAGTACAAGGTTAGAGTCCTGCATCTGTACACTGTTCCCAGTACAAGGTTAGAGACCGGCAGCCGTAAGCTGTCCCCAGTACAAGGTTAGAGACCGGCAGCCGTACGTTGTCCCCATTACAAGGTTAGAGACCGGCAGCTGTACACTGTCCTCAGTACAAGGTTAAAGTTCCTGCATCTGTACTCTGTCCCCAGTACAAGGTTAGAGACTGGCAGCTGTACACTGTCCCCAGTACAAGGTTAGAATCCTGCATCTGTACTCTGTCCCCAGTACAAGGTTAGAGGCCTGCATCTGTACGCTGTCCCCAGTACAAGGTTAGAGGCCTGCATCTGTACGCTGTCCCCAGTACAAGGTTAGAGACCGGCAGCCGTACGCTGTCCCCAGTACAACATTAGAGTCCTGCATCTGTACGCTGTCCCCAGTACAACATTAGAGTCCTGCATCTGTACGCTGTCCCCAGTACAGGGTTAGAGACCAGCAGCTGTACGCTGTCCCTAGTACAAGGTTACAGACCTGCAGCCGTACTCTGTCCCCAGTACAAGGTTAGAGTCCTGCATCTGTACGCTGTCCCCAGTACAAGGTTAGAGACCAGCAGCTGTACCCTGTCCCCAGTACAACATTAGAATCCTGCATCTGTACGCTGTCCCCAGTACAAGGTTAGAGACCGGCAGCCGTACGTTCTCCGCAGTACAATGTTAGAGACTGGCAGCCATACGCTGTCCCCAGTACAAGATTAGAGACCGGTAGCTGTACGCTGTCCACAATACAATGTTAGAGTCCTGCGGCCGTACGCTGTCCCCAGTACAAGGTCAGAGTCCTGCATCTCTACGCTGTCCCCAGTACAAGGTTAGAGACCGGCAGCCGTACTCTGTCCCCAGTACAAGGTTAGAGACAGGCAGCCGTACGCTGTCCCCAGTACAAGGTTAGAGTCCTGCAGCCGTACGCTGTCCCCAGTACAACATTAGAGTCCTGCATCTGTACGCTGTCCCCAGTACAAGGCTGGAGACCAGCAGCTGTATTCTGTCCCCAGTACAAGGATAGAGACCGGCAGCCGTACGCTGTCCCCAATACAAGGTTAGAGACCGGCAGCCAAACGCTATCCCCAGTACAAGGTTATAGTCCTGCAGCCATACGCTGTCCCCAGTACAAGGTTAGAGTCCTGCATCTGTACACTGTCCCCAGTACAAGGTTAAAGACCGGCAGCCATACGCTGTCCCCAGTACAAGGTTAGAGTCCTGCATCTGTACTCTGTCCCCAGTACAAGGTTAGAGACTGGCAGCCGTATGCTGTCTCCAGTACAAGGTTAGAGACCGGCAGCCGTACGCTGACCCCAGTACAAGGTTAGAGACCGCAGCCGTACACTGTCCCCAGTATAAGGTTAGAGACCGCAGCCGTACAATGTCCACAGTACAAGGTTAGAGGCCTGCAGCTGTACTCTGTCCCCAGTGCAAGGCTAGAGACGAGCAGCCGACGCTCTCACCAGTACAAGGTTAGAGACCGGCAGCCGTACCCTGTCCCCAGTACAACGTTAGAGCCCTGCAGCCGCACAGTCTCCCAGTACAAGGTTAGAGGCCTGCAGCCGCACACTGTCCCAGTACAAGGTTAGAGACCGGCAGCCGTGCTGTCCCCAGTAAAGGTTACAGACCTGCAGCCGTACGCTGTCCCCAGTACAAGGTTAGAATGCTGCATGTATACTCTGTCCCCAGTGCAAGGTTAGACACCTGCAGCCGTATACTGTCCCCAGTACAAGGTTAGAGTCCTGCATCTGTATGTTGTCCCCAGTACAAGGTTAGAGAACGGCAGCCAGACGCTGTCCCCAGTACAAGGTTAGAGTCCTGCATCTGTACGCTGTCCCCAGTACAAGGTTAGAGACCGCAGCCATCGCTGTCCCTAGTACAAGGTTAGAGACCGGCAGCCGTACGCTGTCCGCAGTACAATGTTAGAGACCGGCAGCCGTACGCTGTCCCCAGTACAAGGTTAGAGACCGCAGCCGACGCTGTCCCAGTACAAGGTTAGAGTCCTGAATCTGTACGCTGTCCCCAGTACAAGGTTAGAGACCTGCATCTGTACGCTGTCCCCAGGACAAGGTTAGAGGCCTGCAGCCGTACGCTGTCCCCAGTACAAGGTTAGAGACTGGCAGCCATATGCTGTCCCCAGTACAAGTTTAGAGACCTGCAGCTGCGCTGTCCCTAGTACAAGGTTAGAGACCGGCAGCCGTATGCTGTCCCCAGTACAAGTTTAGAGACCTGCAGCTGTACGCTGTCCCCAGTACAAGGTTAGAGACCGGCAGCCATACGCTGTCCCCAGTACAAGGTTAGACACCTGCAGCTGTACACTGTCCCCAGTACAAGGTTAGAGTCCTGCAACTGTACGATGACCTCAGTACAAGGTTAGAGACCTGCATCTGTACGCTGTCCCCAGTACAAGGTTAGAGACCAGCAGCTGTACACTGCCTCAGTACAAGGTTAGAGACCTGCGTCTGTACTCTGTCCCCAGTACAAGGTTAGAGGCCTGCATCTGCACGCTGTCCCCAGTACAAGGTTAGAGGCAGCCGTCACGCTGTCCCCAGTACAACATTAGAGTCCTGCATCTGTACACTGTCCCCAGTACAAGGTTAGAGAGAGGCAGCCGACGCTGTCCCCAGTACAAGGTTAGAGGCCTGCAGCTGTACTCTGTCCCCAGTGCAAGGATAGAGACCGCAGCCGACGCTGTCCCCAGTACAAGGTTAGGGACCGCAGCCGTGCTGTCCCCAGTACAAGGTTAGAGTCCTGGCATCTGTACTCTGTCCCCAGTACAAGGTTAGACACCTGCAGCCGTACACTGTCCCCAGTACAAGGTTAGAGGCCTGCAGCCGTACTCTGTCCCCAGTACAAGGTTAGAGACCGGCAGCCGTACGCTGTCCCCAGTACAAGGTTAGAGACCGCAGCCGACGCCATCCCCAGTACAAGGTTAGAGTCCTGCATCTGTGCACTGTCCCCAGTACAAGGTTAGAGACCAGCAGCTGTACACTGTCCGCAGTACAAGGTTAGAGACCGCAGCTGTACACTGTTCTCAGTACAAGGATAGCGACCTGCATCTGTACTCTGTCCCCAGCACAAGATTAGAGGCCTGCATCTGTATGCTGTCCCCAGTACAACATTAGAGTCCTGCATCTGTACGCTGTCCCCAGTACAAGGTTAGAGACTGGCAGCCGTGAGCTGTCCCCGTGACAACATTAGAGTCCTGCTTCTGTACGCTGTCCCCAGTACAAGGTTAGAGACCGGCATCTCTACGCTGTCCCCAGTACAAGGTTACAGACCGGCAGCCGTACTCTGTCCCCAGTACAAGGTTAGAGACCGGCAGCCGTACGCTGTCCCCAGAACAAGGTCAGTGGCCGGCAGGCGTACTCTGTCCCCAGTACAAGGTTAGAGACCGCAGCCATCGCTGTCCCCAGTACAAGGTTAGAGTCCTGCAGCCGTACGCTGTCCCCAGTACAACATTAGAGTCCTGCATCTGTACGCTGTCCCCAGTACAAGGCTGGAGACCAGCAGCTGTATTCTGTCCCCAGTACAAGGATAGAGACCGCAGCCGACGCTGTCCCCAATACAAGGTTAGAGACCGCAGCCAACCGCTATCCCCAGTACAAGGTTATAGTCCTGCAGCCATACGCTGTCCCCAGTACAAGGTTAGAGTCCTGCATCTGTACACTGTCCCCAGTACAAGGTTAAAGACCGGCATACGCTGTCCCCAGTACAAGGTTAGAGTCCTGCATCTGTACTCTGTCCCCAGTACAAGGTTAGAGACTGGCAGCCGTATGCTGTCTCCAGTACAAGGTTAGAGACCGGCAGCCGTACGCTGACCCCAGTACAAGGTTAGAGACCGGCAGCCGTACACTGTCCCCAGTATAAGGTTAGAGACCGCAGCCGCACAATGTCCACAGTACAAGGTTAGAGGCCTGCAGCTGTACTCTGTCCCCAGTGCAAGGCTAGAGACGAGCAGCCGTACGCTGTCACCAGTACAAGGTTAGAGACCGGCAGCCGTGACGCTGTCCCCAGTACAAGGTTAGAGGCCTGCAGCCGCACACTGTCCCAGTACAAGGTTAGAGGCCTGCAGCCGTACACTGTCCCAGTACAAGGTTAGAGACCGGCAGCCGACGCTGTCCCCAGTAAAGGTTACAGACCTGCAGCCGCACGCTGTCCCCAGTACAAGGTTAGAATCCTGCATCTATACTCTGTCCCCAGTGCAAGGTTAGACACCTGCAGCCGTATACTGTCCCCAGTACAAGGTTAGAGTCCTGCATCTGTATGTTGTCTCCAGTACAAGGTTAGAGGCAGCCGCATGCGCTGTCCCCAGTACAAGGTTAGAGTCCTGCATCTGTACGCTGTCCCCAGTACAAGGTTAGAGACCGCAGCCACGCTGTCCCTAGTACAAGGTTAGAGACCGGCAGCCGTACGCTGTCCGCAGTACAATGTTAGAGACCGGCAGCCGTACGCTGTCCCCACTACAAGGTTAGGGACCGCAGCCGTGACGCTGTCCCCAGTACAAGGTTAGAGTCCTGAATCTGTATGCTGTCCCCAGTACAAGGTTAGAGACCTGCATCTGTACGCTGTCCCCAGACAAGGTTAGAGGCCTGCAGCCGTACGCTGTCCCCAGTACAAGGTTAGAGACTGGCAGCCATATGCTGTCCCCAGTACAAGTTTAGAGACCTGCAGCTGTACGCTGTCCCTAGTACAAGGTTAGAGACCGGCAGCCGTATGCTGTCCCCAGTACAAGTTTAGAGACCTGCAGCTGTCTGTCCCCAGTACAAGGTTAGAGACCGGCAGCCATACGCTGTCCCCAGTACAAGGTTAGACACCTGCAGCTGTACACTGTCCCCAGTACAAGGTTAGAGTCCTGCATCTGTACGATGTCCCCAGTACAAGGTTAGAGACCTGCATCTGTACGCTGTCCCCAGTACAAGGTTAGAGACCAGCAGCTGTACACTGCCTCAGTACAAGGTTAGAGACCTGCGTCTGTACTCTGTCCCCAGTACAAGGTTAGAGGCCTGCATCTGTACGCTGTCCCCAGTACAAGGTTAGAGACCGGCAGCCGTACGCTGTCCCCAGTACAACATTAGAGTCCTGCATCTGTACACTGTCCCCAGTACAAGGTTAGAGAGAGGCAGCCGTACGCTGTCCCCAGTACAAGGTTAGAGGCCTGCAGCTGTACTCTGTCCCCAGTGCAAGGATAGAGACCGGCAGCCGTACGCTGTCCCCAGTACAAGGTTAGGGACCGGCAGCCGTATGCTGTCCCCAGTACAAGGTTAGAGTCCTGGCATCTGTACTCTGTCCCCAGTACAAGGTTAGACACCTGCAGCCGTACACTGTCCCCAGTACAAGGTTAGAGGCCTGCAGCCGTACTCTGTCCCCAGTACAAGGTTAGAGACCGGCAGCCGTACGCTGTCCCCAGTACAAGGTTAGAGACCGGCAGCCGTACGCTATCCCCAGTACAAGGTTAGAGTCCTGCATCTGTGCACTGTCCCCAGTACAAGGTTAGAGACCAGCAGCTGTACACTGTCCGCAGTACAAGGTTAGAGACCGGCAGCTGTACACTGTTCTCAGTACAAGGATAGCGACCTGCATCTGTACTCTGTCCCCAGCACAAGTTTAGAGGCCTGCATCTGTATGCTGTCCCCAGTACAACATTAGAGTCCTGCATCTGTACTCTGTCCCCAGTACAAGGTTAGAGACCTGCAACCGTACGCTGTCCCCAGTACAAGGTTAGAGGCCTGCAGCTGTACGCTGTCCCCAGTGCAAGGTTAGAGACCTGCAGCCGTACGCTGTTCCCAGTACAACATTAGAGTCCTCCATCTGTACGCTGTCCCCAGTACAAGGTTAGAGAACTGCAGCCGTACGTTGCCCCCAGTACAAGGTTGGAGGCCTGCAGCCGTACGTTGCCCCCAGTACAAGGTTGGAGGCCTGCAGCCGTACGCTGTCCCCAGTACAAGGTTAGAGGCCAGCAGCTGTACGCTGTCCCCAGTACAAGGTTAGAGACCGGCAGCTGTATGCTGTCCCCAGTACAAGGTTAGAGACCAGCAGCTGTACGCTGTCCCCAGTACAAAATTGGAGGCCTGCAGATGTACACTGTCACCAGTACAAGGTTAGAGACCTGCAGCCGTACGCTGTCCCCAGTACAAGGTTAGAGACCGGCAGCTGTATGCTGTCCCCAGTACAAGGTTAGAGACCGGCAACTGTACGCTGTCCCCAGTACAACGTTAGAGGCCTGCAGCTGTACGCTGTCCTCAATACAAGGTTAGAGGCCCGTAGCTGTACTCTGTCCCCAGTACAAGGTTAGATGCCCGCAGCTGTACTCTGTCCCCAGTACAAGGTTAGAGGCCTTTAGCTGTACTCTGTCCCTAGTACAAGATTACAGGCCTGTACTTGTACTCTGTACCCAGTAGAAGACTAGAGGCCTGTAGTTGTACTCTGTCCCCAGCACAAAATTAGAGGCCCTTGGCTATACTCTCTTCCCAGCACAAGACTAGAGGCCTATAGCTGTACTCTGTGCCCAGTACAAGAGTTTAGGCCTATAGCTGCACACTCTTCTCAGCACAAGAGTACAGGCCTGTAGGTGTACTGTCTTCCAGGACAAGAAAAGAGGCCCATACCTGTACTCTGTCCTTAGCACAAGATTACAGGTTCGTATCTGTACTCCATTCATTAGGTATTTGAAAACATGCCAACAAATTTTGGACCGCCTCAATAAATATGTCGTTCTTACTGACTCACAGCATTGGCTTCCACAATGGCCATAATACCACTGCAATTTATACAGTCAGAAACAAAAAATTTCTATCATGGAAAAAAAAGATGGTTAACTGCAACTATATAAACCGCTATGATCAATCTAAACTATAAACAATGCTCTGTAATTAAAGAAAAAACTAAATGCACACACAAATAAATTTACCTATTAAAATACTAAAACAGTGTTGCTAAACTTAACAGGGAACTCCAGACCCTGATCGAATAAGCCAAAGCCAGATATGAGGAAAAAATACAGTGGCACGGCTAGACACTCTGTGGCAGTGTCACCCACTCAATGGTATAAAACATGGCTCTAGGTGATTTGGTCATTGAGATACGAGGTAAAAATAGCCTCCCAGGTGAAGGATCACAACAAAGTCTTCTTTAACTATGTTAAAAACTTCAGAAAGAATGTCCAGCACTGTCCAGAGCTAGTAGTAAATATTATCACATGCTTGGACCCATAGGACATAGACAATCTTCTAGAGGACAAATTTAGCTCAAACTTTACCATTCTCTCCTACTTTCCCAGATCACATACCTACATCTACACTCCCTCTTCAAATCTCACAAGAGCAAGATGTCAACACACTATCCAAGCCTGAAAAAGTACAGCAGCCTAAGCAAATTCACCACAGCAACAGATGTTCTGGTTGCTACTGTTATGGTAGTGTAAGCTATTTGGTCTTATGTTCCCATAGCAACAGATGTTCTGGTTGCTACTGTTATGGCAGTGTAAGCTACTTGGTCTTATGTTCCCATAGCAACAGATGTTCTGGTTGCTACTGTTATGGTAGTGTAAGCTATTTGGTCTTATGTTCCCATAGCAACAGATGTTCTAGTTGCTACTGTTATGGTAGTGTAAGCTATTTGGTCTTATGTTCCTTGTGAATGGGCAGCTTTCAAAGCTTTTGGGCACCTTCTACAAGCTCTGTCTAGAGCTGGAGAGGAGTTCTGTAGAAAGAAAGAGTGCAAATCTCTTCTGAGTGTTTGCGCCTCCAATAAAGAAAGGCAAGAGTCCTGAAATAACAATGCTAGAAACAAGGTACAGTTGTGTCACACTTACCATCATTGCAGGTGTTCAAGTAGATCAACAGTGCGGTACTGATTCTTGGTTCTTCCTGCCATGTAGAAGCCCACAACCAACCTGATTTTGAGAGTCTTTACATCATCCCTAGTTGATGGGCACCTGAAGTCAGGCGCTTGATGTCATTGTATAACAGGAGCATCTGTCAGGACCATTTTCAGGTCTTTCTCAGCAGGGAACAGCAGTCTGAATCCTACCAGACATTATATTTTTATATAGAGATAAAGGATATATTCCAACTATGGAGAACAAGTAGTAGTACTAGTAGTAGAAGTAAGGGTGATGGCGGGTAATAACTACCTGCCAGAGATGCCTCCAGAATGGGAGAGAGGCCAGCAGACAAAGGGGAAGGAGGATGGCAGCTTGTAAGGTGACACAACTGTACTATGCTGTTTGTACTCAGTGCTGCCATATAGACTCTTGGAAGGACTCTTATAACTACAAGCTGGGGGGTGGGGGCAGACTGTCTGGTGGCCCATGAGAAAGCAGGTTCTGCAGGACAGCAGTAGCAAAAAGTACAGTTTTGTACCTACCATAAATGTAGATGTTCGAGTGTTCACCCTGCTGCAGTCATCACACTTGGGTTATTCTGCCATCAGGCGGCCCCGCAGTCGGCCTGAGTTCCAAAGTCTTGGTCTGGCGTTGGTTGCTGTCGCTTCTTCCCTGACGTCCCCAGTACAAGGTTAGAGACCGGCAGCCGTACGCTGTCCCCAGGACAAGGTGAGAGACCTGCAGTCATACACTGTCCCCAGTACAAGGTTAGAGACCGGCAGCTGTACACTGTCCTCAGTACAAAGTTAGAGACCTGCGTCTGTACTCTGTCCCCAGTACAAGGTTAGAGGCCTGCATCTGTACACTGTCCCCAGTACAAGGTTAGAGACCGGCAGCTGTACGCTGTCCCCAGTACAACATTAGAGTCCTGCAGCTGTACGCTGTCCCCAGTACAAGGTTAGAGACCTGCAGCCGTACGCTGTCCCCAGTACAACATTAGAGTCCTGCATCTGTACTCTGTCCCCAGTACTAGGTTAGAGACCTGCAGCCGTATGCTATCCCCAGTACAAGGTTAGAGACCTGCAGCTGTACGCTGTCCCCAGTACAAGGTTAGAGACCGGCAGCCGTACGTTGTTCCCAGTACAAGGTTAGAGACCGGCAGCCGTACGCTGTCCCCAGTACAAGGTTAGAGAACGGCAGCCGTACTCTGTCCCCAGTACAAGGTTACAGAACGGCAGCCGTACGCTGTCCCCAGTACAAGGTTAGAGACCTGCAGCCGTACGCTGTCCCCAGTACAAGGTTAGAGGCCTGCAGGTGTACACTGTCCCCAGTACAAGGTCAGAGACCGGCAGCCGTACGCTGTCCCCAGTACAAGGTTAGAGACCGGCAGCCGTACGCTATCCCCAGTACAAGGTTAGAGTCCTGCATCTGTGCACTGTCCCCAGTACAAGGTTAGAGACCAGCAGCTGTACACTGTCCGCAGTACAAGGTTAGAGACCGGCAGCTGTACACTGTTCTCAGTACAAGGATAGCGACCTGCATCTGTACTCTGTCCCCAGCACAAGATTAGAGGCCTGCATCTGTATGCTGTCCCCAGTACAACATTAGAGTCCTGCATCTGTACGCTGTCCCCAGTACAAGGTTAGAGACTGGCAGCCGTACGCTGTCCCCCGTACAACATTAGAGTCCTGCTTCTGTACGCTGTCCCCAGTACAAGGTTAGAGACCGGCATCTCTACGCTGTCCCCAGTACAAGGTTACAGACCGGCAGCCGTACTCTGTCCCCAGTACAAGGTTAGAGACCGGCAGCCGTACGCTGTCCCCAGTACAAGGTTAGAGGCCGGCAGCCGTACTCTGTCCCCAGTACAAGGTTAGAGACCGGCAGCCATACGCTGTCCCCAGTACAAGGTTAGAGTCCTGCAGCCGTACGCTGTCCCCAGTACAAGGTTAGAGTCCTGCATCTGTACGCTGTCCCCAGTACAAGGCTGGAGACCAGCAGCTGTATTCTGTCCCCAGTACAAGGATAGAGACCGGCAGCCGTACGCTGTCCCCAATACAAGGTTAGAGACCGGCAGCCAAACGCTATCCCCAGTACAAGGTTATAGTCCTGCAGCCATACGCTGTCCCCAGTACAAGGTTAGAGTCCTGCATCTGTACACTGTCCCCAGTACAAGGTTAAAGACCGGCAGCCATACGCTGTCCCCAGTACAAGGTTAGAGTCCTGCATCTGTACTCTGTCCCCAGTACAAGGTTAGAGACTGGCAGCCGTATGCTGTCTCCAGTACAAGGTTAGAGACCGGCAGCCGTACGCTGACCCCAGTACAAGGTTAGAGACCGGCAGCCGTACACTGTCCCCAGTATAAGGTTAGAGACCGGCAGCCGTACAATGTCCACAGTACAAGGTTAGAGGCCTGCAGCTGTACTCTGTCCCCAGTGCAAGGCTAGAGACGAGCAGCCGTACGCTGTCACCAGTACAAGGTTAGAGACCGGCAGCCGTACGCTGTCCCCAGTACAAGGTTAGAGGCCTGCAGCCGTACACTGTCCCAGTACAAGGTTAGAGGCCTGCAGCCGTACACTGTCCCAGTACAAGGTTAGAGACCGGCAGCCGTACGCTGTCCCCAGTAAAAGGTTACAGACCTGCAGCCGTACGCTGTCCCCAGTACAAGGTTAGAATCCTGCATCTATACTCTGTCCCCAGTGCAAGGTTAGACACCTGCAGCCGTATACTGTCCCCAGTACAAGGTTAGAGTCCTGCATCTGTATGTTGTCTCCAGTACAAGGTTAGAGAACGGCAGCCGTACGCTGTCCCCAGTACAAGGTTAGAGTCCTGCATCTGTACGCTGTCCCCAGTACAAGGTTAGAGACCGGCAGCCATACGCTGTCCCTAGTACAAGGTTAGAGACCGGCAGCCGTACGCTGTCCGCAGTACAATGTTAGAGACCGGCAGCCGTACGCTGTCCCCAGTACAAGGTTAGAGACCGGCAGCCGTACGCTGTCCCCAGTACAAGGTTAGAGTCCTGAATCTGTACGCTGTCCCCAGTACAAGGTTAGAGACCTGCATCTGTACGCTGTCCCCAGGACAAGGTTAGAGGCCTGCAGCCGTACGCTGTCCCCAGTACAAGGTTAGAGACTGGCAGCCATATGCTGTCCCCAGTACAAGTTTAGAGACCTGCAGCTGTACGCTGTCCCTAGTACAAGGTTAGAGACCGGCAGCCGTATGCTGTCCCCAGTACAAGTTTAGAGACCTGCAGCTGTACGCTGTCCCCAGTACAAGGTTAGAGACCGGCAGCCATACGCTGTCCCCAGTACAAGGTTAGACACCTGCAGCTGTACACTGTCCCCAGTACAAGGTTAGAGTCCTGCATCTGTACGATGTCCCCAGTACAAGGTTAGAGACCTGCATCTGTACGCTGTCCCCAGTACAAGGTTAGAGACCAGCAGCTGTACACTGCCTCAGTACAAGGTTAGAGACCTGCGTCTGTACTCTGTCCCCAGTACAAGGTTAGAGGCCTGCATCTGTACGCTGTCCCCAGTACAAGGTTAGAGACCGGCAGCCGTACGCTGTCCCCAGTACAACATTAGAGTCCTGCATCTGTACACTGTCCCCAGTACAAGGTTAGAGAGAGGCAGCCGTACGCTGTCCCCAGTACAAGGTTAGAGGCCTGCAGCTGTACTCTGTCCCCAGTGCAAGGATAGAGACCGGCAGCCGTACGCTGTCCCCAGTACAAGGTTAGGGACCGGCAGCCGTATGCTGTCCCCAGTACAAGGTTAGAGTCCTGGCATCTGTACTCTGTCCCCAGTACAAGGTTAGACACCTGCAGCCGTACACTGTCCCCAGTACAAGGTTAGAGGCCTGCAGCCGTACTCTGTCCCCAGTACAAGGTTAGAGACCGGCAGCCGTACGCTGTCCCCAGTACAAGGTTAGAGACCGGCAGCCGTACGCTATCCCCAGTACAAGGTTAGAGTCCTGCATCTGTGCACTGTCCCCAGTACAAGGTTAGAGACCAGCAGCTGTACACTGTCCGCAGTACAAGGTTAGAGACCGGCAGCTGTACACTGTTCTCAGTACAAGGATAGCGACCTGCATCTGTACTCTGTCCCCAGCACAAGTTTAGAGGCCTGCATCTGTATGCTGTCCCCAGTACAACATTAGAGTCCTGCATCTGTACGCTGTCCCCAGTACAAGGTTAGAGACTGGCAGCCGTACGCTGTCCCCCGTACAACATTAGAGTCCTGCTTCTGTACGCTGTCCCCAGTACAAGGTTAGAGACCGGCATCTCTACGCTGTCCCCAGTACAAGGTTACAGACCGGCAGCCGTACTCTGTCCCCAGTACAAGGTTAGAGACCGGCAGCCGTACGCTGTCCCCAGTACAAGGTTAGAGGCCGGCAGCCGTACTCTGTCCCCAGTACAAGGTTAGAGACCGGCAGCCATACGCTGTCCCCAGTACAAGGTTAGAGGCCGGCAGCCGTACACTGTCCCCAGTACAAGGTTAGAGGCCGGCAGCCGTACGCTATTCCCAGTACAAGGTTAGAGACCGGCAGCCGTAAGCTGTCCCCAGTACAAGGTTAGAGACCGGCAGCCGTAAGCTGTCCCCAGTACAAGGTTAGAGTCCTGCATCTGTACGCTGTCCCCAGTACAAGGTTAGAGACCGGCAGCCGTACATTGTCCCCAGTACAAGGTTAGAGACCGGCAGCTGTACACTGTCCTCAGTACAAGGATAGAGACCTGCATTTGTACTCTGTCCCCAGTACAAGGTTAGGGGCCTGCATCTGTACGCTGTCCCCAGTACAACATTAGAGTCCTGCATCTGTACGCTGTCCCCAGTACAAGGTTGGAGACCGGCAGCCGTACCCTGTCCCCAGTACAACATTAGAATCCTGCATCTGTACGCTGTCCCCAGTACAAGGTTAGAGACCGGCAGCCGTACGTTGTCCCCAGTACAAGGTTAGAGACCGGCAGCCGTACGCTGTCCCCAGTACAAGGTTAGAGACCGGTAGCCATACGCTGTCCCCAATACAAGGTTAAAGTCCTGCAGCCGTACGCTGTCCCCAGTACAAGGTCAGAGTCCTGCATCTCTACGCTGTCCTCAGTACAAGGTTAGAGACCGGCAGCTGTACTCTGTCCCCAGTACAAGGTTAGAGACCGGCAGCCGTACGCTGTCCCCAGTACAAGGTTCTAGTCCTGCAGTCATATGCTGTCCCCAGTACAAGGTTAGAGTCCTGCATCTGTACACTGTCCCCAGTACAAGGTTAAAGACCGGCAGCCATACACTGTTCCCAGTACAAGGTTAGAGTCCTGCATCTGTACTCGGTCCCCAGTACAATGTTAGGGACCGGCAGCCGTATGCTGTCTCCAGTACAAGGTTAGAGACCGGCAGCCGTACGCTGACCCCAGTACAAGGTTAGAGACCTGCATCTGTACGATGTCCCCAGTACAAGGTTAGAGACCAGCAGCTGTACACTGTCCCCAGTACAAGGTTAGAGACCGGCAGCCGTATGCTGTCCACAGTACAAGGTTAGAGGCCTGCAGCTGTACTCTGCCCCCAGTGCTAGGTTAGAGACCGGCAGCCGTACGCTGTCCCCAGTAAAAGGTTACAGACCTGCAGCCGTATGCTGTTCCCAGTACAAGGTTAGAATCCTGCATCTATACTCTGTCCCCAGTACACGGTTAGACACCTGCAGCCGTACGCTGTCCCCAGTACAAGGTTAGAGTCCTGCATCTGTACGCTGTCCCCAGTACAAGGTTAGAGACCGGCAGCCATACGCTGTCCCCAGTACAAGGTTAGAGACCGGCAGCCGTACGCTGTCCCCAGTAAAAGGTTAGAGACCAGCAGCTGTATGCTGTCCCCAGTACAAGGTTAGAGTCCTGAATCTGTACGCTGTCCCCAGTACAAGGTTAGAGACCTGCATCTGTACGCTGTCCCCAGTACAAGGTTAGAGGCCTGCAGCCGTACACTGTCCCCAGTACAAGGTTAGAGACCGGCAGCCGTATGCTGTCCCCAGTACATGTTTAGAGACCTGCAGCTGTACGCTGTCCCCAGTACAAGGTTAGAGACCTGCAGCCGTACGCTGTCCCCAGTACAAGGTTAGAGACCGGCAGCCATACACTGTCCTCAGTACAAAGTTAGAAACCGGCAGCCGTGCGCTGTCCCCAGTACAAGGTTAGAGACCGGCAGCCGTACGCTGTCCCCAATACAAGGTTAGAGACCTGCATCTGTACGATGTCCCCAGTACAAGGTTAGAGACCAGCAGCTGTACACTGTCCCCAGTACAAGGTTAGAGACCAGCAGCTGTACACTGTCCTGAGTGCAGGGTTAGAGGCCTGCATCTGTACGCTGTCCCCAGTACAAGGTTAGAGGCCTGCATCTGTACGCTGTCCCCAGTACAAGGTTAGAGACCGGCAGCCGTACGATGTCCCCAGTACAACATTAGAGTCCTGCATCTGTACGCTGTCCCCAGTACAAGGTTAGAGACCGGCAGCCATACGCTGTCCTCAGTACAAAGTTAGAAACCGGCAGCCGTGCGCTGTCCCCAGTACAAGGTTAGAGACCGGCAGCCGTACGCTGTCCCCAATACAAGGTTAGAGTCCTGCATCTGTACGATGTCCCCAGTACAAGGTTAGAGACCTGCATCTGTACGCTGTCCCCAGTACAAGGTTAGAGACCAGCAGCTGTACACTGTCCTCAGTACAGGGTTAGAGGCCTGCATCTGTACGCTGTCCCCAGTACAAGGTTAGAGGCCTGCATCTGTACGCTGTCCCCAGTACAAGGTTAGAGACCGGCAGCCGTACGATGTCCCCAGTACAACATTAGAGTCCTGCATCTGTACTCTGTCCCCAGTACAAGGTTAGAGACCTGCAGCCATACGCTGTCCCCAGTACAAGGTTAGAGACCGGCATCCATACGCTGTCCCCAGTACAAGGATAGAGTCCTACATCTGTACTTTGTCCCCAGTACAAGGTTAGAGATCTGCCGCCGTACCCTGTCCCCAGTACAAGGTTAACGACCGGCAGCCGTACTCTGTCCCCAGTACAAGGTTAGAGAACGGCAGCCGTACGCTGTTCCCAGTACAAGGTTAAAGTCCTGCAGCCGTCCGCTGTCCCCAGTACAAGGTTAGAGTCCTGCATCTGTACTCTGTCCCCAGTACAAGGTTAGAGACCTGCAACCGTACGCTGTCCCCAGTACAAGGTTAGAGGCCTGCAGCTGTACGCTGTCCCCAGTGCAAGGTTAGAGACCTGCAGCCGTACGCTGTTCCCAGTACAACATTAGAGTCCTCCATCTGTACGCTGTCCCCAGTACAAGGTTAGAGAACTGCAGCCGTACGTTGCCCCCAGTACAAGGTTGGAGGCCTGCAGCCGTACGTTGCCCCCAGTACAAGGTTGGAGGCCTGCAGCCGTACGCTGTCCCCAGTACAAGGTTAGAGGCCAGCAGCTGTACGCTGTCCCCAGTACAAGGTTAGAGACCGGCAGCTGTATGCTGTCCCCAGTACAAGGTTAGAGACCAGCAGCTGTACGCTGTCCCCAGTACAAAATTGGAGGCCTGCAGATGTACACTGTCACCAGTACAAGGTTAGAGACCTGCAGCCGTACGCTGTCCCCAGTACAAGGTTAGAGACCGGCAGCTGTATGCTGTCCCCAGTACAAGGTTAGAGACCGGCAACTGTACGCTGTCCCCAGTACAACGTTAGAGGCCTGCAGCTGTACGCTGTCCTCAATACAAGGTTAGAGGCCTGTAGCTGTACTCTGTCCCCAGTACAAGGTTAGATGCCCGCAGCTGTACTCTGTCCCCAGTACAAGGTTAGAGGCCTTTAGCTGTACTCTGTCCCTAGTACAAGATTACAGGCCTGTACTTGTACTCTGTACCCAGTAGAAGACTAGAGGCCTGTAGTTGTACTCTGTCCCCAGCACAAAATTAGAGGCCCTTGGCTATACTCTCTTCCCAGCACAAGACTAGAGGCCTATAGCTGTACTCTGTGCCCAGTACAAGAGTTTAGGCCTATAGCTGCACACTCTTCTCAGCACAAGAGTACAGGCCTGTAGGTGTACTGTCTTCCAGGACAAGAAAAGAGGCCCATACCTGTACTCTGTCCTTAGCACAAGATTACAGGTTCGTATCTGTACTCCATTCATTAGGTATTTGAAAACATGCCAACAAATTTTGGACCGCCTCAATAAATATGTCGTTCTTACTGACTCACAGCATTGGCTTCCACAATGGCCATAATACCACTGCAATTTATACAGTCAGAAACAAAAAATTTCTATCATGGAAAAAAGATGGTTAACTGCAACTATATAAACCGCTATGATCAATCTAAACTATAAACAATGCTCTGTAATTAAAGAAAAAACTAAATGCACACACAAATAAATTTACCTATTAAAATACTAAAACAGTGTTGCTAAACTTAACAGGGAACTCCAGACCCTGATCGAATAAGCCAAAGCCAGATATGAGGAAAAAATACAGTGGCACGGCTAGACACTCTGTGGCAGTGTCACCCACTCAATGGTATAAAACATGGCTCTAGGTGATTTGGTCATTGAGATACGAGGTAAAAATAGCCTCCCAGGTGAAGGATCACAACAAAGTCTTCTTTAACTATGTTAAAAACTTCAGAAAGAATGTCCAGCACTGTCCAGAGCTAGTAGTAAATATTATCACATGCTTGGACCCATAGGACATAGACAATCTTCTAGAGGACAAATTTAGCTCAAACTTTACCATTCTCTCCTACTTTCCCAGATCACATACCTACATCTACACTCCTCTTCAAATCTCACAAGAGCAAGATGTCAACACACTATCCAAGCCTGAAAAAGTACAGCAGCCTAAGCAAATTCACCACAGCAACAGATGTTCTGGTTGCTACTGTTATGGTAGTGTAAGCTATTTGGTCTTATGTTCCCATAGCAACAGATGTTCTGGTTGCTACTGTTATGGCAGTGTAAGCTACTTGGTCTTATGTTCCCATAGCAACAGATGTTCTGGTTGCTACTGTTATGGTAGTGTAAGCTATTTGGTCTTATGTTCCCATAGCAACAGATGTTCTAGTTGCTACTGTTATGGTAGTGTAAGCTATTTGGTCTTATGTTCCTTGTGAATGGGCAGCTTTCAAAGCTTTTGGGCACCTTCTACAAGCTCTGTCTAGAGCTGGAGAGGAGTTCTGTAGAAAGAAAGAGTGCAAATCTCTTCTGAGTGTTTGCGCCTCCAATAAAGAAAGGCAAGAGTCCTGAAATAACAATGCTAGAAACAAGGTACAGTTGTGTCACACTTACCATCATTGCAGGTGTTCAAGTAGATCAACAGTGCGGTACTGATTCTTGGTTCTTCCTGCCATGTAGAAGCCCACAACCAACCTGATTTTGAGAGTCTTTACATCATCCCTAGTTGATGGGCACCTGAAGACAGACGCTTGATGTCATTGTATAACAGGAGCATCTGTCAGGACCATTTTCAGGTCTTTCTCAGCAGGGAACAGCAGTCTGAATCCTACCAGACATTATATTTTTATATAGAGATAAAGGATATATTCCAACTATGGAGAACAAGTAGTAGTACTAGTAGTAGAAGTAAGGGTGATGGCGGGTAATAACTACCTGCCAGAGATGCCCCCTCCAGAATGGGAGAGAGGCCAGCAGACAAAGGGGAAGGAGGATGGCAGCTTGTAAGGTGACACAACTGTACTATGCTGTTTGTACTCAGTGCTGCCATATAGACTCTTGGAAGGACTCTTATAACTACAAGCTGGGGGGTGGGGGCAGACTGTCTGGTGGCCCATGAGAAAGCAGGTTCTGCAGGACAGCAGTAGCAAAAAGTACAGTTTTGTACCTACCATAAATGTAGATGTTCGAGTGTTCACCCTGCTGCAGTCATCACACTTGGGTTATTCTGCCATCAGGCGGCCCCGCAGTCGGCCTGAGTTCCAAAGTCTTGGTCTGGCGTTGGTTGCTGTCGCTTCTTCCCTGACGTCAGTGCGCCAGGGGTATAAAATAAGAGACATCAGACGCCATTTTCTACAGTTTTTCTTGCCCCAGATGTCAGGTGCCCCTGATAGGTAGGCAATATATATATATATATATATATTGCTATATAAAAAAGTACATATAAAAATAAAACAATACCTTCGGGGGGTAGTGTGAATGGTAGTCTCTTGTTTTGGTGGAAGGCCTTTGCCCACCATAGGAACTCCAGACGTAAGCAAGGTATGACAGGAATCATTGTTTCCAGGCTGTGACAATGTTGTCTCCATAGACTTTTTAGATACCATTGCGGTTTCCTCATATGCAGTCTTGCATATGGAATTAGAAGAATGCAGGAGGCCATGAACTCCAAGGCTTGCTGTATTTGTCTTGCAGATATAGCAGGGTTTTTGTGGCCACTTGTTTGAAGTAGTTTACCAAATGAATTTGCTTCTCTGGTGTGAGGAAAGCCATCTGGGCAGTTGTATTCAAGCTTGCACCCAGGAATGTAATCTGCTGACAGGGTACCAGTTGTGATTTCTTTTCGTTTATGGTGTACCCCAGACAAGTTAGAACCCTTTTTACCAATGCCTGATGATTTAAAAGTATGTCCTGGTTTTCTGCCTGAATTAGACAATCGTCCAGGTATGGATATATCTGAATATTCCTTTGCCTGCAAAATGCAAGCACTGGAGCCAGGCACTTTGTGAATACCCTGGGCACAGTAGACAAGACAGCAGTGCAGAGAACTGACAATGCAAGTAGCCTGCTTTGAAGCATAGGAATCTTCTGCAAGATTCCCTGATTGGGATGTGCAGGTATGCATCTTTCAAATCTAGAGTTGCCAACCAGGCGTCTTTGCCTAGCATAGGAAGTAACTGGTGAAGAGTCAGCATCTTGAATTTTGGAATCTCCAGAAAAGTGTTTAGAGTAGACAGGTCCATGATTGGACGCCATGATTTATCTTTTCTGGGTACCAGGAAAAGCCTGGAATAGAAACCTTATCCCTTTTCCTCTTCTGGTACCAGTTGAACAGCCCCCATGTTTAAGAGGGAAAGTCCTTGTTTTTGAGCCTCTGCCCACTGATATGGGGGCATGTCTGGCAACCCATTTGGTGTTGGCAACGTGTGGAAATGAAATATGTATCCCTGGGACACTATATTTAAAACCCATTTGACCTGAGTTATGAGTTCCCAGCTCTTTGCATGAAGGACAATATTTCCTCCCAAAGGGGCAGTTAAAAGATAAGTGCTTGGGAATTTTAAAAGGACGTCATTGAGACTGTTTACCATAGGGGGTGTCTTGTTGTTTCCTGATTTGGAAGTGGAGACCCCCCCACTGCTTAGTTCTGAGAGTCCCCTGGGACTGAAACCTGGGGTATTTGCTGTGTCTGGGTTTGGCTTGAGAAGATCTGGAAGGGACTGGAAAGGACCAATTTTTAGTAGGCCAGTGCCTACTAAACCTTGGAGGTTGCACTTGTAGAAAATCTTAAACAGTTTGCATAGATTTAGCTTTATCTTCCATCTTTTTAAGAACTTCTTCAGCCTTGTTGTCAAACAGGCAGTCCTGATTTAAACGAGCATCCAACAATTTAGGTTTCTAAGCACAGACCCAGTAACAGCAGCCCTGCAAGAGGCCTCTAAAAAATCAAAACTACATTGCAAAGTATGTTTTCCAACTTGTTCAGCAGAATGCAATGCATTAAATCTTGTAAATCTTTATTTTCCACACAGTCAGGAATCATCATCATTTTCTGTTTAAGCAGTCCAATAATATGCTGTTGATATTTTAACATATGAAATTGGCAGTTTAAGGCTCTGACTGCCAAGGTTGCATAAGTATAAACCTTTTTAAACCATCTATCCAGAGCGCCCTGGAGTCTCTATCAGAAGGGGTAGGATTTTTAGCAGTAAAAGCCTTAATGCCCTTGGGCCCGAGACATGGTTTCTGGATCTGCAACAGGATTTTTGAAAAGGAACTTGTGGGACTCGTGAACCCTGTAGAATCTGTCAGGTTTGCTAGGAGCTGGAGGCAGGGAATCAGGAGCTAAACTGGATTCTGAAAAGACATCATCAACAATGTCTAGTACAAGAGGTATAGCCAAAGGCCTATGCTGACAAAGTAGATGGAAATCCCTAAGCCTCTTTTTTGAATCAGAAAATTCCTGGCGTTCCCGGTGGAAATGCTCCCTTAAAGTACGTAAAGCTTCCCCAAAAGAAAAATCCTCAGGAGGGGAAGCAGAGGGAATGGAATCCTCTGCATCAGAATCCTCATAAGTAGGTATGGACAAATCCAGGTCATTAGATGAGTCAGAAGAAACAGAATCCTGATCAGAAGATTCATAGTCAAGCTCTGCCCTAGGCCTCTTGGGGGGGGGGGGTTGACTACCCCTGATTAGAGTAATTAGATCTTCAGCCATTTCTATCATTTGTTTTTTAGGCATAGGGGCCTGAACATGCAGCCTGGGCGTCGTTTTTTTAGACATGGATCGAGATTTAGGCCTTAGTAATGAAGGAGGCGTCGATTTAATATGCAAGTCTGTAGGCCTGCATACACCCTCAGAAACTGGTGTCTGCACAGCGGCTCCGGACCCATCCAAGGTAGAGACATCCATGGGTTCCATAGGTGAAGTCTCTCGAGGCATACCGTACTCCGAATGGGTCTCAGTAGAGGCCTGCGAATCAGAAGTAGCGGGTATCAGAGGCTGCTAAAGTGCCTCACTGAGTACCGGCGAACTGGCTTAGGAGAAGCGTTGTCAGCAGTTTTGGACCTCGGCGGCCTATCTCTGTCTTTATCTTTGCGTTTTTTCGGAATCCCAGAAGTCGGATGGCTAACCGACATTTCTGGATAACTAAACCGAGAACCGAAATATTTAGAGGCAAAAATATACAGACGACGGATAGTGTGCTGATTAAATAAAGCACAGCAAGGCACGTCGTGGTCAGGGCCTAGGCAAGGAATACAGTAGGAGTGAAAATCTTTAGGAGGTATTTGCTTTCCACAAGTAATGCAATTATTAACTTTTACTGACATCGGTAAAGAGCAAGAAAATGTTTCCCCAACGGGGTACTTAGCTTTAAGTTGAAGACTTCGGTTCTGAAACTCGAAAACGAAAATTTCAGGAGTCGGCCAACCGGCACTTGTGAACTGCTTCTGCTTCGGGCACCACACGGCAAGAAAGACTGATGCAATGGTGTCTGTTGCATGTTTTATACCCCTGGCGACCTGACGTCATGGATGAAGGGACAGCAACCGACGCAGGACCCAAGACTTTATTAATCAGGCCGACTGAGGGCACCCTGCCAGCAGATTACCCAAATGTAATGACTGCAAAGTACAGTTGTGTACACTTACCATAAATGTAGATGTGTATTCACTGTTGCAGTCATTACATTTGAGTAGTTTGCTGGCAGGTTGCCCTCAGTCGGCCTGAATTCCAAAGTCTTGGGTCCTGCGTCGGTTGCTGTCTCCTCTTCCATGACGTCAGGTCGTCAGGGTTATAAAACATGCAGCTGACGCCATTTTCTTTAGTTTTTTTTTTTTTTTTCAAAACAGGTTTATTGTTTTAACATATAAGAGAAATATCATAACAATTTTATACAAGTAATTAAAAATAGGTATTATTATAATATTCAACAAAACTACTAAAGTATTTACAAAGACATCCACTACAATCAGATCAATTAATTAAACTAAAATACCATGTTATTGAAATTAAAATTTTTTTTAACAAATTTTGTAAATTATCCCATACAATATAATAAGATGTTTTTCTATTTGTTCTTGTCCTAATTGTGTTTATTTCCATATGGCACACTATATTCATAACATTTTTAAATTCATTGAACGAAGGAGGTGTATCTGAAATCCAATTTCTAGTTATTATTTTCCTAGCCACTGCTAGAATAGACCATAACAAGGGAAGCTTAACCTTTTTAACACTTTGAGGTACAGGTGTGTTGAATAATATAAGAGATTTAGAAATAATGAAATTATCTGTAAAAAGAGCCTGCAAAAATTCATTAATTGACTTCCAGTATTCTTTCAGTTTTATACAGTCATAAAACATATGAGCCCAGTCAGCATTAATTTCTACATTACATCTCTTACATAAATTATCTTTATTATTTATTTTATTCATCATCAAAGGTGTATAAAAAGATCTATGTAAAAATTTCCATGTATAAAGTCTCCAGACAATGGAAGACGTAGTTCTATAAGCAGATTCCAATATATATTGTTTATCTTGTTGATTTGGTGGGTCCCCATTAATAGAAGTGAAATAATTCCAGTATGAATCTACACTGTAAAAAGTTTCTTGCCTGATAATTTTATGTATGTAAGTTTACCTTTATCAGAAACTTTATGTTGTAAATTTAATATCAAGTAATCAATCAGTGTTGGAATAGATTCTTTAACTGTTATAGACATTAGATCTATTTTATTAATGAGATGTTGTCTAAAGGTCTGAACCTCTAACCAGCAAGTTTCTCTTGGATCAAATTCTTGTTTTAAGAAATCTAGATTTTTAACTTTATTATCAGATATCAACTGATACCAGTACTTTAGATCATTATCTATAGTTAAATGAGTTCCTTCAGAAGTAGATGACAAAAGCATACCCTGAGTATACATTATAGGGAATACAATAAAATTCCATTCCCTATACTTAGGGTGCATGAATATAAAGTTATGATAACTAATAATAATATTTAATGGGTAACAAACCATATGTTTAGGTGTAATAGGTGAAGTACAAAATTCCTTTAGTAACCATAACATGGAGTTATTTACAATCATATTTTTATGTGTTAAGGAGATTTTCATGAAGTGCATACTAATTAGCTCCCAATAATCTTTCCATTTTGTGACATATGACTGATCTATTAATAAAGTAATAACTTTTACAATAGAAGAGATAGTATATAAATTAAAGTCTGGAAAAGAAATACCCCTTGAGACCAGCTATTAGTATGTTTCTTTAATGCAATCCTAGGTCTATTAGGTGCCCATAGGAAATTTAACATTAGTGTATTCAGTTTCTTGATAATTATTTTTGTAGGTGGAAGTATTATTGATTGTATTAAGTATAAAATCCTGGGGAATATTATCATTTTAATAATTGTAAGTCTCTCCTCCATAGTAAAAAACATATTATTCCAGGTATTAAAAAGATTTTGTATATTAAGAAAACAGGTATTATAATTATTATATATAACAGATTTAATATCTTTAGATAGTATTATACCTAAATAAGTTATATGACCTGAATTATTTTCTTTAGTTTTTCTTGCCCCCGATGTCAGGTGCCCCCAAAAAGGTAGCAATATTATATATATATATATATATATATATATATATATATATATATATACACATATACATGCATCAATATAAACTTTACCTTCATCTACAAGCAAATACACCACATAGGTTGTAGAAGATAGAGAAGGAAGGATAAACTGTAGAATGACAGGGGGATGGCGGGAGGGTAACCTGGACTGCAACAGTGAATACACTCGAACATCTACTTTTATGGTAAGTGTACACAACTGTACTATGTTCTTCGTGCTTCACTGTTGCAGTCATTACATTTGGGTAGAATCCCAAAGCTATGGTTGGGAGGCTGGAGCTAAACAGCATTAGGTGCAGCTATAAGGCCCTGCAGCACTGCAGTGGCAAAGCCTGCCCTGGACTTAGAGTAGAGAAGCAAATGTTAATGCTTTGTAAAGGTGTGAACAGAACTCCAAGTAACAGCCTCGAGAATGTCTTTGGTTGGTACTCCCCTGAGAAAGGCTGCTGAAGTAGCTGCAGCTCTGGTGGAATGAGACCCAATGCCCTTGGGCACAGGTTTACCATGGTGTAAGTAGCAGAAACGGATGCAGTGGCTTATCCACTTTGAAATAGTCTGCTTTGAAATAGCCTTTCCTTCTGATCCTGCAGTATATGTCACTAGTAATTGCTCAGTTTGTCTTAGAGCTTTAGTCCTGCTCAAGTAGAATCTTATCTGTCTGTGTACGTCCAAGGAATGCAGAATTCTCTCCCCTTTGTTCTGCGTATTTGGATAAAAGGTTGGCAGATGAATTGTTTGGTTAAGAACCACACTGGAAACCACATTAGGCATAAAAGTAGGATTTTACCTCAGAGACACCCTGTCTGGGTAAAATATGATAAAAGGCTCTACAGCCATGAGGGCCTGTAGCTCTGAAACTCTTCTTGCTGAAGTATATGCTAGTAGCAGAGCTGTCTTCCATGATAAGAACTTTATATCAGCGGTAGCAGCTGGTTCAAATGGAGGCAGGGTGAGTTTTCCAACACATAACTGAGGTCCCATGCACGTAATGGTGATCTTCTAGGTGGCCTTAAATTTTTGGCTCCTCTAAGATACTGCTTTAGTAAAGGATGAGAAAAGATTGGTGGCTCTGTATTGTAATGAGCCGAAATGGCAGAGGCATGGATTTTGATTGATGAGAAAGATAGGTTTTTGTCAAGCATCTCAGTTAAGTATTGTAATATCTGAGGAATATGTGGTTCTGCTGTATTAGTTCCTTGTGCTTGATTCCAAGCACAGAATCTCTTCCGTTTGTCAGCATAAGATTTGTATGATTACATGATTAGCCATGCTGCCAGGTTCAGAGTCTGTAGTTGATTGTGCAGGATCTGACTGCTTTGCTGGGACAGTAGTTCTGGTCTTTGAGGCAAGGTCCAAGCTGGGTATTGAGACAAGTTCCTTATGATTGGGTACCAGTATTGGCGGGGCAAGTCCGGGGCAATTAATATCATCTTTGGCTTCTCTTGTCTGACTTTTAGGAGTACTTTGGGTAAAAGAGGCAGAAGAGGAAAGGTGTAAACTGATAGGTTTTTCCAACTGAAGGATAGGGCATCCTCTTTCCAAGCTTGTCTGTGATAAGTCCTTGTGCAGAATCTTTTCAGTTGATAATTTTGAGGAGAGGCAAATAGATCTATGTCTGGGCTCCCACATTTCTCTGTTATGTTGAAGTCTTGTGGATTTAGTTTCCACTCGTGAGGATCCATAAGGTTTCTGCTTAAATCGTCTGCCAGAGTGTTTTGTTTTCCTGGCAGGAATTGAGCTTGAAGATGTATTTGGTAGGTCAAAGCTGTGTCCCACAGTGCCATGGCTAATCTGCACAGGGGGTATGAGTGTGTGCCCCGTTGCTTGTTTATATACCACATGACTGTGGTGTTGTCCGTCTTTATCAGTAGTTGTCCTGGATGAAGCAAGTCCTTGAAGGCTGTTACTGCATTTTGAACAGCTAGCATCTCTTTCTGGTTGATATGTAGATGCATCTGTTTTGGTGCCCATATGCCCTGAATGCATCTTCCTGCCATGTAGGACCCCCAGGCATAATCTGATGCATCTGTTGTTAAGGTTTGGCTCGCAGGGGGTAGAGTGAAGGGCCGCCCCATGTTTTGGTGACAGGCCTTTGCCCACCATAGAAACTCCTGTTGCAGGCAGGGAATGAGAGGAATCATTGTTTCCAGACTGTGTGAATGTTACCATTGAAGTTTCCTCATATGCAGTCTTGCATATGGAATTAGTAGGATGCAGGATGCCATGAAGCCCAGAGCTTGCAGAATTTATCTTGCAGAAGACTGGGTTTTTGTTGCCATCAGTTTGAAGTAAGTAGTCAGTTGCCTTTGCTTGTCTGGCATGAGCTAAGCCATCTAGGCAGTTGTATTCAAGGTTGCACCCAGGAATGTTATCTTTTGAGAGGGTACCAGTTCTGATTTCTTTTAATTTATTGTGTACCCTAGGCATGTTAGAAGCCTTTTCACAAATGCCAGGTGTCGAAGAAGAGTGTCCTCGTTCTCTGCTTGAATGAGACAGTCATCCAAGTAAAGATATATTTGTATACTTTTGTCTGCAAAATGCAATTACTGGTGCCAGGCACTTTGTAAAGACACTGGGCGCAGTAGATAAGCCAAAGGGTAGTGCAGAGAATTGGTAATGCATTAAGCCAGCCTCGACTCCGAGGTATCTTCTGCATGACTGTCTTATTGGGACATGGAGGTATGTCTCTTTTAGGTCTAAAGTCACCAGCCAAGCATTCTTGCCCAGCATGGGCAGAAGCTGCTGCAAAGTTAGCATTTTGAATTTTGGAATGTTCAGGTATCTGTTACTGACATAAATCCTTGGATCATCACCGTGATTTACCAGACAAATAGAAATATATTGTAGAACTGAACAAAAGTATGGTCCAAACACCTGGACATTCTGCGAAAATTCTGGCAGTGGAGAGGTATGCTCAGAACCCCTTAGTGCAATGAATCTGGACCAAGCATAGCTGTAGTATTGGCTGCCAGGCCTTGTCCTTTCTGGGTACCAAGAACAGTCGAGTAAAAACCTTGTCCTTTTTCTTGTTCTGGTACTGTCTGAATGGCCCCCATATCCATGAGGGACAAAACCTGTTTCTGTGCCTCTGCTCATTGATTTTTTGGCAGATCTGGCCAACCATTTGCCATTGGCAGAGTGTGGAAATGGAATCTGTATCCCTGTGATACGATGTTTAGTATCCACTTGTCCTGGGTTATTAACTGCCAATTTTTAGCAAAAAGTGCTAATTTTCCCCCTATGGGTGCTGCCAAAAGATAAGTGCTTGGTGTAGGCAGAGGGAAGTCATTGGGATTGTTTTCTGTAGGTTTGCGCTTTATCTCCTCTAGATTTGGAGGTGGATGCGCCCCATTGCTTTGACCTGTATGAATCTTGCACCTGGTATCTGGAACACTTAGGGTGTCTGGATTTGCCCCGTTGAGCTCTGTCTGACACAGGAAAGGACCAATTTTTTGTAGGCCAGTGTCTACTGAATCATGGTGGCTGCACTTGTAAGAAGTCCTTAACAGTTTGCATAGACTTTGCTTTGTCTTCCATTTTCTTTAAAACCTCTTCTGCCTTAATACCAAACAGGGAATCATGCTGTAAAGGTGCATCTAGCAATTTAGCTTTAACATGATCAGGCAAATTTTGCTCCTTTAACCAAGCATGCCTCCTAATCACAAATCCAGTAACTGCGGCCCTGCAGGAGGCCTCTAAAGAATCAAAACCACATTGCAAAGTATGCTTTCCAACTTGTTCAGCTGCATGTAATAATTCCTGCAATTCTTTATTTTCTGCACTTTCTGAAATCAACATCATTTTCTGTTTCAGCAATCCCATAACATGTTGTTGGTACTTAAGCATATGAAATTGACAGTTTAAGGCCCTGATTGTCAAGGTTGCAGATGTATAAACCTTTTTTCCCCATCTGTCCAGCGCCCTTGAATCTCTGTCAGAGGGGGTAGGCTTTTTTGCTGTTGAGGCCACAACTCCCTTTGGACCCTGTGACATAGTTTCAGGATCAGCAGCAGGGTTTCTAAATAAAAATTTATGTGAGTCAGGGACTCTGCAATATCTGTCAGGCTTACTGGGAGCCAGAGGTAAGGAGTCAGAGGTCAAGCTTGACTCCGAAAACACATCATCCACAATGTCTAAAACAGGGGGAATGGCTAAAGGCTTGTGCTGAGGGAGAAGGAGGAAATCCCTGAGCCTCTTTTTTGATTCTGAGACGTCTTGACTCTCCCAGTGAAAATGCTTCCCCAAAGTATGCAAGGTTTCTCCAAATGAATAATCCTCAGGAGGAGATGCAGATGGAATAGACTCCTCAGCATCAGAGTCCTCATAGGGAGGTATAGATAATTCCTGATCAGAAGAGAAATCAGAAGAAATAGAAACCTGATCTGAAGATTCATAAGCAGTGTCTTGCCTAGGCCTCTTATCCGGAGGGGGATGGGTAACCCTGATCAAGGTAATAAGGTCTTCAGCCATTTTGATAATCTGTTTTTTAGGCATAGAGGCCTGTGCAAGTGGCTCATGCGTCAGTGGTTTAGTTTTAGAAGTTGCTTTTGTCTTTGGTTGTGCAGCTGTCGTCAGTTTGATATACAAATGTTGAGGTCTGAATACACCCTCAGAAGCCGGTGCCTGCTCAGCGGCTCTGGACCCATCCTAGGGAGATACATCTGTCGGTCCAATACCTTGAGTATCTTGTGACATGCCGGACTCCACATGGGTGTCTGTAGAGGCCTGCGACTCGAAGGTAGCAGGTATCAGGGGCTGCGAAAGCACCTCACTGAGTACCGGCGAACCGGTGTGACTGGCTTAGGAGAAGCTTTGTCGTCTGTTTTGGATCTCGACTGCCTTTCTCTGTCATTTTCTTTGTGTTTTTTATGTACTCCGGTAGTCGGATTGCTATCGGACAACATTTCTGGGTAGTTAAATCTGTCTCCAAAATACTTTGATGCAAAAATATACCGACGCTCAATAGTGCGTTGGTTAAATCTAGCACAAAACCGACAGCCAGGCACGTTGTGATCAGGGCCTAGGCAAGGAATACAGTATAAGTGGAAATCCTTATGAGGCATTTTCTTCCCACAAGTCATACAATTATTAACTTTTTCTGACATCGGTAAAAAGCAAGAAAAAAGGTTTCCCCAACGGGGTACTTAGCTTTAGTGAAGACTTCAGTTCTGAAACTCAAACTCCAATATTTCAGTAGTCGGCCAACCAGAACTTGCGAATTGCTTCTGCTTCGGGCACTGCGCGGCAAGATAGACTAAAGAAAATGGCATCGACTGCATGTTTTATACCCCTGACGACCTGACGTCATGGAAGAGGAGACAGCAACCGATGCAGGACTCAAGACCTTGGAATTCAGGCCGACTAAGGGCAACCTGCCAGCAGATTACCCAAATGTAATGACTGCAACAGTGAAACACGAAGAACATCAGTGAAACACAAAGAACATCTGCCCAAACGGCCAATAAACTCCAATTTCTGGGCCAGAAACCACTCCTCTTGTGGTAGATCGGCTACCTATTAATGTGCTTACTACTCCCACTGACAAGCTAGAAGGCTTCCTTCCAACACAGAAAGGCTTAGGAGCTCAGAAGCTTACAAACAAGTCCTGAATACAGCAAATCTGTATCTGGACTAGACCACTTAAAGGAAAGGCAGGAAACAAGCACAAATGCGGGCTTTTAAACCAGAAAGTTGAAAGAGATGGAAAAATGTACAGTTGTGTACAATTACCATAAATGTAGATGTTTGAGTGTATTCACTGTTGCAGTCATCACATTTGGGTCATCTGCCTGCAGGTAGCTCTCAGACGGCCTGAATACTAGAGTCTTTGGATTTCTGCATCGGATGCTGCCGCGTCTTCCATGACATCAGGTCATTAGGGGTATGCAACATGCAGCCAACGCCGTTACATCAGTTTTTCTTGCCCCAGATGTCAGGTGCCCCCACAATAGGAAGCAATTATATGGCATGGTACACCCCCATCAAAAAGCAAATAAACAAAAAAAATGTATATACCATACAAGAAGGAAAGGTAGAGCCAAGAGAAGTCAGGGGGCTGGAGGGAGGGTAACCAAGACTACAACAGTGAATACACTCGAACATCTACATTTATGGTAAGTGTACACAACTGTACTATGTTCTTTGTGTTTCATTGTTGCAGTCATTACATTTGTGTTGATTCCCAAAGCTAAGGAAGGGAGGAGGTAGTTAAAGAGCATTAGGGCTAGCTATTAAGCCCTGTAAGACTGCTGTGGCAAGTCCAGCTCTGGATTTAGAAAAGATAGGCAGGTGATAATGCTTGGTGAAGGTATGTACAGAGCTCCAGGTAGCAGCTTCCAGGATGTCCCTGGTAGGGACTCCTTCTGAGAAATGCTGTAGAGGTAGATGCAGCCCTGGTGGAATGTGATCTTATCCCATGTGGGGTAGGTTTTCCATGGTGCTTGTAGTAGAAATTAATGCAATGGGCTATCCATTTGAAAATGGTTTGCTTTGAAATGGTCTTCCCCACCGCCCCTGCAGCAAAGCCGACTAGCAGCTGCTCAGATTTTTTGAGAGGCTTAGTCCTGTCAAAATAGAATCTAAGTTGTCTGTGCACGCCCAGAGAGTGCAGTATTCGTTCCCCTTTGTTTTGTGTAGGCAAATGAATGGACTGATTTAGGGCCACACTAGACACCACATTGGGCATAAAGGAAGGATTAGTCCCGAGGGAAACCCTGTCCGCATGGAAGATAATGAAGGGTTCCACTGCCATGAGGGCCTGTAATTCAGACACTCTTCTTGTTGAAGTGATGGCTAGAAGGAAGGCTGTTTTCCAAGAAAGGAATTTCAACTCTGCTGTTGCAGCTAGCTCAAAGGGGGGGGGGTGAGCTTTTCCAATACAAAGTTAAGGTCCCAGGCTGGAGTGGGAGCTCTCCTCGGGGGGGGGGTCTTACATTTTTGGCCCCTCTAAGGAGTTGCTTTAGCAAGGGGTGGGAGAAGAGGGGTGTCTCAGTATTATAATGTGCTGAAATGGCAGAGGCATGAATCTTAATTGACAACAAGGGCAGGCCCGTGTGGAGCATTTCTGTTAAGTACTCTAGAATATGAGGTAAGGTGGGCATCGTTGTGCCCATCCCCTGAGCTTGGCTCCAGGAACAGTATCTTTTCCACTTTTCAGCATAGGATTTTCTGGTACTAGGCCTCCTTGCCTCCAGAATGACTTCCAGCACCTGCTTACGGAGGGATGCTAGAGGAGAGCTGAAGGGATTAGCCAGGCTGCAAGGTTCAGGGTTTGAACCTGAGGGTGCAGAATCTGGCCTGCCTACTGGGACAGCAGGGAAGGGGTCTGAGGCAGGTGCCATGGTTGTAGCAGTGTCATACTGCACAAAAGGGGGTACCAGTGCTGGCGTAGCCAGTCTGGTGCAATCAGTATTATCCTTGGCTTGTCCTGTTTGTTCTTTAGTAGAACCTTCGAGAGGAGAGGCAGAGGGGTAAAGGCATAAATTGAGAGGCTTTCTCAGCTAAAGGACAGGGTTATCCACTTTCCAAGCCTGACTGTGGGAAGTTCTTGTGCAGAATTTGTTCAATTGGTAGTTCTGAGAGGAGGCAAACAGGTCTACCTCTGGAGTACCTCATTTGTTCCTCAAGAGGTTGAATATTTTGGGTTCTAGTTTCCATTCATGTGGGTCCATGAGATTTCTGCTTAAGTCGTCTGCCAGTGAATTTAGTTTGCCTGGCAGTAATTGTGCTTGTAGGTGTACTTGGTAGCTCAAGGCTGTGTTCCACAGAGCCATGGCTAGTCTGCAGAGTTTTCCTCCTGCTTATGTACTACATAACTGTGGTGTTGTCTGGCTTTACCAATAGTTGTCCTGGAAGAGTACGGTCTTTGAAGGCTGTCAGAGCATTCTGTACAGCTAACATTTCTTTTTGATTGATAGGTGCATCTGTCTCGGGTTCCATTTGCCCTGAATGCATTGCCCTGCCATGTGAGCCCCCCATGCATGCATAGTTTGATGCATCTGTTGTTAGGGTTTGGGTGGCAGGAGGTAGAGTGAAAGGGAGTCCCTTGTTGTGGTAGCAGGCCTCTGCCCACCAAAGGAACTCTGTCCTTAGACAAGGAATGACAGGAATCATTGTTTCCAGGTCCTGAGAATCTTGACACCATAGACTTTTTAGATACCATTTGAGTTTCCTCATATGCAGTCTTGCATATGGAATTAGCAGAATGCAAGAGGCCATGAACCCCAGAGCTTGCAGTATTTTCCTTGCAGATAGATGGATTTTTGTGGCCAACAGTTTGAAGTAGGCTGTCAAACTTGTTTCTCCGGAGTGAGGAATGCCATCTGGGAAGTTGTGTTCAAGCTTGCTCCCAGGAATACAATCTGTTGGCAGGGTACTAGGTGAGATTTTTTTTTTGTTGATGGTGTACCCCTTTGAGGTTAGAAGTTTCTTTACAATACCAGGTGTTGTAATAGAAAGTCCTGGCTTTCTGTCTGAATTAGATAATCGTCCAAGTATGGGTAAATTTGAATATTTCTCTGCCTGCAAAATGCAATGGCTGGAGCTAGACACTTTGTGAACACCCTGGGTGCAGTAGATAAACCAAAGGGAAGTGCAGAGAACTGAAAGTGCATGGAACCTGCCCCGAAAAGTACAGTTTTGTACCTACCATAAATGTAGATGTTCGAGTGTATACACTGCTGCAGTCATTACACTTGGGTTATCCTGCCGTCAGGCGGTTCCCAAGTCGGCCTGAGTTCCAAAGTCTTGATGCGGCGTCGGTTGCTGTCGCCTCCTCCCTGACGTCAGTACGACAGGGGTATACAAGATGCAGCCGATGCCATTTTCTTCAGTTTTTCTTGTCCCAGATGTCAGATGCCCCCAAAAGGTAGGCAATTCAAATTGCTAATAAAACATACATAAGAAAAACAAACAACTTTCAGTTACCAGCAAATACTCCCCATAGGTAGTAATGGGTAGAAGACATAGGTACGTACCAGTAAGTAAGAGGGGAAGGAGGGAGGGTAACCTGGACTGCAGCAGTGTATACACTCGAACATCTACATTTATGGTAGGTACAAAACTGTACTATGTTCATCGTGTTACACTGCTGCAGTCATTACACTTGGGTAGAATCCCAAAGCTGAGGTAGGGTGGCTGGTTCTATAATGCATTAGGTGTGGCTATAAGGCCCTGCAGCACAGCAGTGGCGAAGCCAGCTCTGGATTTAGAGTATAGAGGCAGATAGTAATGCTTGGTGAAGGTATGCACAAAACTCCAAGTTGCTGCTTCCAAAATGTCCTTGGTAGGCATGCCTCTGAGGTAGGCAGTTGAAGTGGCTGTTGCCCTGGTGGAGTGAGATCTAATGTTGCTAGGTATAGATTTCCCATGGTGTGTGTAGCAGAAACGTATGCAATGTCCTATCCATTTTGAAATAGTCTGTTTTGAAATGGCTTTTCTCTGTGCTCCTGCAGCATATGCTACCAGTAATTGCTCAGATTTTCTGAAAGCTTTGGTTTTGTCCAAGTAGACGCGTAACTGCCTGTGAATGTCCAAAGAATGCAGTAGTCTCTCCCCTTTATTCTGTGGTTTTGGATAAAAAGTTGGCAAGTGAATAGTTTGGTTTAGAGCCACACTTGAAACCACCTTTGGCATAAATGTAGGGTTAGTCCTCATGGAAAATGAGGAAGGGTTCCACTGCCATTAGTGCCTGCAATTCTGAAACTCTTCGAGCTGAGGTTATTGCCAGGAGCACAGCAGTCTTCCAAGAAATATATTTTAATTCTGCTGTGTTAGCTGGCTCAAAGGGAGCTAAAGTTAATTTTTCCAAAACAAAGTTGAGGTCCCAAGTTGGAGTAGGTGCACTACGGGGCCGGTCTTATGGTTTTAGCCCCTCTAAGGTACTGTTTTAGCAATGGATTAGAGAAAATTGGAGGATCCGTGTTGTAATGAGCAGAGATGGCAGAGGCATGGATCTTGATGGATGAAAAAGAGAGACCTTTGTCCAGCATCTCAGTTAAATATTGTAGAATCTGAGGAATGTTTGGGACAAGAGGGTCAAGGCTGTGAGCCTGGTTCCAGGCACAAAATCTCTTTCATTTATCCGAATAGGCTTTCCTGGTACTAGGCTTTCTGGCCTCCAGAATGACATCCATAACAGCTTTGGAGAGAGGCATTGCTTGCTTGACTAAGGAATTTTCCATGCAGCTAGGTTTAAAGTCTTTAGCTGACTGAAGTATCTGATTGTTGTGCAGAGTCAGCAGATGTGAGATTTGAGGCAATATCCAGGGTGGTTCTTGTGCTAAATTCTTTAAGATTGGGAACCAGTGTTGGCGTGGTCAGTCTGGAGCAATCAGGGCCATCTTTGGCTCTTCTTGCCTGGCTTTTATGAGAACCTTTGGAAGGACAGGTAGTGGGGGGAAAGCATATACTTGTAGGTTTTTCCAGCTGAATGAGAGGGCATCCACTTTCCATGCTTGTGGATGGTAACTCCTTGTGCAGAATTTCTGTAGCTGGCAGTTCATTGGGGATGCAAACAGATCTATGTCCGGGCTCCACCACTTTTGTGTTATCATTCTGAATATTTGTGGATTCAATTCCCATTCGTGGGGATCCATGATGTTTCTGCTCAAGTCATCTGCCAATGTGTTTTTCTCTCCTGGCAGGAATTGTGCTTGAAGATGAACTTGATAGTTTAGAGCTGTGCTCCACAAGGTCATGGCTTGTCTGCAGAGGGGGTAGGAGTGAATGCCCCCTTGCTTGTTTATGTACCAAATAACTGTGGTGTTGTCTGTTTTTAGTAATAGTTGTCCTGGATGCAGCATGTCCTTGAAGGCTATAAGGGCATTATGTACAGCTAACATCTCTTTTTGATTGATGTGGAGATGCCTTTGTTCTGCAGGCCACTTGCTCTGAATATATTTTCCTGTCATGTGTGCTCCCCATCTGTTGTCAGTGTTTGCCTGGCTGTGGGTTGAGTAAAAGGCTGTCCCTTGTTGAGGTGACAAGCTTGAGCCCACCATCGAAACTCCTGTTGAAGGCAAGGAATTAGTGGTATAAATGTTTCCAAACTTTGACAGTGCTGAGACCATACACACTTTAGGTACCATTGTAGTTTCCTCATATGCAGTCAAGTATATGGAATTAGTAGTATGCAAGATGCCATGTAACCCAAGGCCTGCAGAATTTTTCTTGCAGGGAGTTGGGTTTTTGTTGCCATCAATTGAAAGTATTGAGTCAGTTGTCCTTGCTTGTCTGGCGTGAGATAAGCCATCTGGGCCGTTATGTTCAAGCTGGCACCCAGGAAAATTATGTCTTGTGAGGGCACTAGTTTTCATTTCTTTTTGTTTATTGTGTACCCCAGGCAACTTAATAACTGTTTTACAAACGCCAGATGCTCTAGAAGATTGTCCTTGCTCTCTGCTTGAATCAGGTAGTCGTCCAGGTACGGATAAATTTGAATTCCTTTTTGTCTGAAAAATGCAATTACTGGTGCCAGGCACTTTGTAAAGACCCTGGGCACAGTAGATAAGCCAAAGAGCAGTGCAGAGAATTGATAGTGCATTGAACCTCTATGAATCTGAGGTATCTTCTGCAGTTTTGTCTGAAAGGGACATGCAGGTATGCCTTCTTGAGGTCCAAAGTCACGAGCCAAGCTTTCTTGCCCAGCATGGGAAGAAGCTGCTGTAGTGTTAACAATTTGAATTTCGGAACATCCAGGTAAGTGTTTAGAGAAGAAAGATCCAGAATGGGCCTCCTGGCTTTGTCCTTTCTGGGAAACAGAGAGAGTCTTGAATCAAATCCTTGTCCTTGCTCTTGTGGTGGTAACTCTTGAATAGCTCTCATTTCCATGAGTGCTGTAATTTGTTTTTGAGCCTCTGCCCATTGATTTGGTGGCAGACTTGGCATTCCTTTTAACCTTGGCAAAGTGTGAAAGTGGAACCTGTAAACTTGAGATACAATGTTGAGAACCCATTTGTCTTTGGTGATCCAATGCCAATTGTGATAGAAAAGTGTTAGTTTTCCTCCCAAGGGGGCTGCCAAGAGAGAGTTGTTTGGCAGCTGTAATGGGTAGTCATTGAGGCTGCTTTTTATATGGTTGGGGCCTGTCTTCCCCTTCTTTCTAGCCTGGTGCACCCCATCGTCGAGGCCTGTAAGGACCCTGTGGTTGACCTCTACCTCTTGGACGTCTGCATCTGCCTCTTTGAGGTCTGTCTGTAGCCGGAAAGGACCAATTCTTGGTTGGTCAATTTCTGCTAAATCTTGGTGGATGAACCTGTAAGAAATCCTTCACCGTTTGCATAGATTTTGCCTTATCCCCCATTTTGTTTTATACCTCTTCTGCCTTGACTCCAAATAACACATCCTGCTGTAAAGGTGCATCCAATAATTTTGCTTTAACATGATCTGGTAACGTATGTTCTTTTAACCAAGCATGCCTTCTAATGACAGAGCCTGTAACTGCTGCTCTACAGGAGGCCTCTAAAGAATCAAAACCACATTGCAAAGTATGCTTTCCCACTTGTTCAGCTGCATGCAATAAATCCTGCATTTCTTTAAAATTAGGAGGATCTGAATCTGAAAGCATTTTTTGTTTTAACTTAGACATCAAAAATTGCTGATATTTTAGCATGTGAAACTGGCAATTTAAGGCTCCCATTGCTAAGGTTGCAGATGTATATACTTTCTTTCCCCATCTGTCTAATGCTCTGGAATGTCTTGTCAGAGGGAACTGGGTTTTTTGCTGATGAGGCCTTAATCCCTTTGGGTCCCTGAGTAATAGTTTCAGGGTCAGCAACAGGGCTTTTATACAGAAATTTGTGAGAGTCAGGGACTCTAATATCTATCGGGTTTAACAGGGGCTGAAGGTAAGGAGTCATGGTTTAAGCTGGATTCAGTGTGGACATCATCCACAATATCTAACACTGGCGGAATAGCAAGGGGTCTGTGTTGAGGCAATAAAAGGAAGTCTCTGAGCCTTTTCTTGTATTCTGAGTAATCCTGACCTTCCCAATGGAAATACTCCCTCATGGTATGTAAGGTCTCCCCAAAGGAGTAGTCCTCAGGCGGAGAGGCTGACGGAATTGATTCCTCAGCATCAGAATCCTCATAAGGGGGTAAAGAATATCCTAGGTCTGAGGATGATCTGAAGAAATGGATACCTGGTCGGAAGATTCATAGTCTGCATCCTGTCTGGGCCTTTTATCAGGAGGGAGATGGGACCCCCTTGATCAGGGTGATTAGGTCTTCGGCCATTTTGAGCATTTGTTTCTTAGGCATGGAAGCCTGTCCTGGAGAATGCTGTATCTGTTTCTTTGTTTTTAAGGGGGCCTTAGACTTAGTAGAGGGTTTAATGTTTAACTGGGTAGGTCTGAAGACACCCTCTGAGACTGTGGATTGCTCAGCTACTTTGGTTCCCTCAGATGGGTTAGTTTCGGTAGGCTGAAAACATGCAGCGTCCAAAGGCCCAGCCAGCTTCATGTGGGAGTCTGATGCAGTCTGTGGTTCTGTGGAAGCAGTTGTCAGGGGCTGCATAGGAGCCTCGCTGAAAACCAGAGAACTGGCGACCGGCCTAGAGGAGGCTTTGTCAGTTTTGGGCATCGGATGCCTGTCCTTGTCTTTGCACTTTTTATGTAATCCTGTCGTTGGGAGTTCTGACGGCATGGTGTAACTGAATTTTCTGCCAAAATAATGTCAGGCAAAATCAAACCGACGTTTAATAGTGCGCTTGTTAAACCTAGCACAAAACCGACAACCAGTGATGTCTGGTCTGGGCCTAGGCATGGAATACAATAGGAGTGGAAATCCTTATGAGGTATTTGCTTCCCACATGAAATACAGTTATTAATTTTTACGGACATCGGTCTGAGGCAAGAAAAAGTTTCCCCAACGGGGTACTTAGCTTTGTAGAAGACTTTGGTTCTGGACTCGGAATGAAAACCTCAGGAGTCGGCCGACCGGCACTTGCGAACTGCTTCTGCTTCGGGCACCGCGCGGCAAGAAAGACTGAAGAAAATGGCATCGGCTGCATCTTATATACCTGTCACACTGACGTCAGGGAGCAGGCGACAGCAACAGATGCCGGACCAAGACTTTGGAACTCAGGCCGACTGGGGAACCGTCTGACGGCAGGATAAACCAAGTGTAATGACTGCAGCAGTGTAACACGATGAACATCGTAGGTATTGTCTGCAGGATCCTCTTATTGGGATGTGCAGGTAAGCTTCCTTTATGTCTAGGGTTACCAGCCAGGCATCCTTGGCTAGCATAGGAAGAAGCTGTTGAAGGTTAGCATTTTCAATTTTGGAACCAGTAGAAAGGTGTTGAGAATAGAGAGGTCCAGGACAGGACGCAAGGAGTTTTCTTTTCTGGGTACCAGAAAAAGTCTTGAATAAAAACCTTGTCCCTTTTGTTCTGCTGAGACAGATTGAATAGCCCTGATACTGACAAGAGACAGAACTTGCTGTTGGGCCTCCGCCCACTGATTTGGGGGAAGGTCTGGCCAACCATTTGAGGTTGGTAGTGTGTGGAAGCGGACTCTGTATCCTTGGGAAACTATGTTCAAAACCCATTTGTCCTGGGTAATGAGTTCCCAGTTTTTTGCATGCAGGGCGAGCTTTCCTCCTAAGGGAGAAAGTAGTTGAGCATGGCTTGGAAGGGTTAAGGTTAAGTCATTGCGCCATTTTTTCATAGGGGGGTGGCTTACTACTCCCTGCTTTGGAAGTGGGAGCCCCCCACTGCTTAGATCTGTGTGTAGCCTGAGACTGAAGTCTTGGTGGTCTGCTGTTCCTGGGTTTGGACTGAGAAGGCCTAGAAGGGACTGGAAAGGACCAGTTCTTTGAAAGCCAGTGCCTACTGAATCTGGGAGGCTATACTTGTAGGAAATCTTTAACAGTTTGCATAGATTTAACTTTTTCTTCCATCCTTTTGAAGACTACTTCTGCTTTGTTGCCAAAAAGGCGGTCTTAGTTTAAGGGTGCATCCAGTAATTTAGCTTTAACATGATCTGGCAAGTTTTGTTCCTTAAGCCAAGCATGCCTTCTAAGTACAGACCCAGTGACAGCAGCCCTGCAAGATGCTTCTAAAGTGTCAAAACCACACTGCAAAGTATGTTTACCAACTTGTTCTGCAGAATGCATTAAATCTTGCAAGTCTTTGTGTTCAACACAGTCAGGAATCAACATTATTTTCTGTTTAAGTAGTCACATAATATGCTGCTGATACTTTAACATATGAAACTGGCAATTTAAAGCCCTAATGGCCAAAGTAGCAGAAGTGTATACCTTCTTACCCAATCTGTCTAAGGCTCTAGAATCTCTATCAGAAGGGTTAGGAGTTTTGGCAGCAGTAGCCTTAATGCCTTTTGGTCCTTGGGAAATGGTCTCTGGATCCGCAGTAGGATTCTTGAAGAGGAACTTGTCAGAGTCAGGTACTCTGTAGTACCTGTCAGGTTTTCTGGGAGCTTGAGGTAAAGTGTCTGGGGTAAGGCTAGATTCCAAGAAAGCATCATCTACAATATCCAGGTCAGGTAGGATAGCTAGAGGCCTGTGTTGAGGCAGGAGTAAGAATTCCCAAAGTCTCTTTTTGGACTCAGAATAGTCCTGGCTTTCCCAGTGGAAATGCTCCCTAAGGGTATGCAAGGTTTCACCAAAGAAAAATTTCCTGGAGGGGAAGCAGAGGGAATGGAATCCTCTGCATCAAAATCCTCATAAGTAGACAAGGGCAAATCCTGGTAATCAGAAGGAGCAGAGACATCAAATTCCTGATCAGAAGAATCAGAAAGAAAAACAGTTCTAGGTCTCTTAGAGGGGGAAGGCTGGCTTCCCCTAATTAAGGTAATAAGGTCTTCAGCCATCCTAAGCATTTATTTTTGAGGCATATGGGCCCTGAGTCTGCGGGTTTGGTCGTCGGTTTTCTAGGCGTAGTGCGAGTTTTTGGCATGAGGAATTTGGTACTTCTAGATGGAAACGATGCCGTCGGTTTAATGTGAAGGTCTGCAGGCCTGAATACACCCTCTGAAGCCGATGCCCGCACAGCGACTCCGGACCCATCCAAGGTAGAGACATCCGCAAGTTCCATAGTCGAAGAAGCATCTCGCAGCATACCGGACTCCGAATGGGTCTCAGTAGAGGCCTGCAAATCTGTAGTAGTGCGTATTAGGGGCTACAAAAGTGCCTCACTGAGTACCGGTGGACTGGCGACTAGCTTAACGGAAGCTAATGCTATGCTGTCTGTCTGTCTTTATCCTTAAGCTTTTTCAGAGGATTGGTAGTTGGATGGCTTAAAGTCATTTTGGAGTACGGAGATCGAGAACGAAAGTATTTGGCTCCAAAAATAGCCCAACGACGAATATTTCGGGTGTTGAACAAGGCACAAAACCGACAGCGAGAGACGTCTTGGTCTGGGCCTAAACAGGTGATGTAGTAAGAATGAAAATCTCTATGAGGTATTTGCTTTCCACACGCAAGACAATTGTTAACTTTTTCTGACATCAGTTAGAGAAAGAAAAAAGGAACCCAACGGGGTATTTATCTTTTTTGAAAACTTCGGGTCTAAAACTCGAAAACGAAAATTTCAGGAGACGGCCGACCGGCACTTGCAAATTGCTTCTGCTTCGGGCAGCGCACGGCAAGAAAGACTGATGTAATGGCGTTGGCTGCATGTTTTATAACCCTGATGACTTGACGTCATGGAAGAAGCGACAGCATCCGATGCAGAAATCCGAAGACTCTGGTATTCGGGCCGGCTGAGGGCTACCTGCAGGCAGATAACCCAAATGTGATGGCTGCAACAGTGAAACACGAAGAACATCTGCCCAAACGGCAATAAATTACAATTTCTGGGCCAGAAACCACTCCTCTTGTGGTAGATAGGCTACCTAGTGCTTACCACTCCCACTGATAAGCAAGAAGGCTTCCCTCCAATACAGAAAGACTTGGGGGTCCCAGAAGCTTACAAACAGTCCTGGATACAGCAAATCTGTATCTGAACTAGACTAGTTACAGGAAAGGCAAGAAACCAGCTTGGATTTTTTTGTTTATATACAGAAAAGCAGCTAAAACAGCACTAAAAACAATTCAAGTGGAGTGCAAGCTAGCACACTTGAGTGTGTAGCAATATTAAATCAAATACAGTTTAAATAAATGCAATTTATTCAAACTGTATTCTGAACCGAATACAATTATAGTCACATGTTATTACCACTACCCACCTATACAGAACAAATCCTAGACTCTGCTCTGTTGGTCACATGTTATTACCACTCCCCTCCAATCTAGAATAAATCCTATACCTACTCTGTGAGTCACGTGCTATTACCACTACCCTCCTATATAGAACTAATTACACATCCTGCTCTGTAGGCCACATGCTATTACCACTACCCTCCTATACAGAACTAATTACACATCCTGCTCCGTCAGTCACATGCTATTACCACTACCCTCCTATACAGAATTAAATATATACCCTGCTCTGTCATATGCTATTACCACTCCCCTCCTATACAGAACTAATTACACATCCTGCTCCGTCAGTCACATGCTATTACCACTACTCTCCTATACAGAACTAATACTATACCCTGCTCGGTCACATGCTATTACCACTCCCCTCCTATAGAGAACTAATACTATACCCTGCTCTGTCTCATGCTTTTAATCTTACCTTCATATACAGAACTAATCATAAACCCTACTCTGTCAGTCACATGGCATTGCACTACCCCTCCTATAAAGAATTAATCCTACAACCCATTCTGTCATATGGTATTATCACTGCCCTCCTATAGAGAACTAATCCTATACCCTGCTCAGTCACATGCTATAAACACTACCCTCCTATACAGAATTAATCCTATACCTGCTCTGTCACATGCTATTACCACTACCCTCCTATACAGAACTAATCCTATACCCTGCTCTGTCACATGCTATAAACACTACCCTCCTATACAGAACTAATACTATACCCTGCTCTGTCACATGCTATTAATACTGCCCTCCTATAGAGAACTAATCCTGTACCTACTCTGTCACATGCTATTACCACTACCCTCCGATACAGAACTAATCCTATACCCTGCTCTGTCACATGCTATAAACACTACCCACCTATACAGAACAAATCCTAAACCCTGCTCTGTCACATGCTATTACCACTACCCTCCTATACAGAACTAATTACACATCCTACTCTGTCAGTCAAATGCTATTACCACTACCCTCCTATAGAGAACTATTACTATACCCTGCTCTGTCACATGCTATTAATACTACTCTCCTAAACAGAACTAATCATATACCCTACTCTGTCAGTCACATGGTATTACCACTACCCTCCTACACATGACTAATCCAATACCCTGCTCTGTCAGTCACATGCTATTACCACTCCCTTCTTATGCAGATAAAGAAGTTATGTACTCACCATAACATTCCATCTGAGTAGTTCTACTTCACCCGACCCAATAACACCTTATCTACAAAAATAACCAACAGAGATACAACCTCAGCCTAGCAAAGCCAAGGATCCCAACAGTAACAACCTGAAGACTTATCATACCCTGAAGATAAGGACAGGGAGAAGGAGAGAGGGATGGTTGAAGACAAATGATGTAGAAAGTACAGTTTTGTACCTACCATAAATGTAGATGTCCGACAGGAATGCATCTGCAGTCCTTACAAATGGGTTGTCCTGTCGTCAGGCAGCCCCTCGGTCGGACGGATTCCAAAGTCTGGGTCTGGCCTCGGCTGGTGTCGCTCTTCACCCGATGTCATAGCTGCAGTTATTCGGGTATAAAGGCATCAGCCGACGCCATTTTCCTCAGTGTTTCTTGCCCCAGATGCCAGGTGCCCTCTAGGAAGGCTAAATTTGGATAGATGCAAATGATTCCAAATAGTAGAGAGCAAACAAAAAATAAGCATGTATGTACATATATACAAACAAATACACCATAATAGATTCCCCCAGCTAGCTACAAGATGGGAAAATACCCTAGCAGTACCACAGAGGGGAAGGAGGGTGGGTAATCCTGACTGCAGATGCATTCCTATCGGACATCTACATTTATGGTAGGTACAAAACTGTACTATGTCCTTCAAGGATGCATCTGCAGTCCTTACAAATGAGTAGAATACCATAGCCAAACTGGGGGAGGAGGAGAAATAGAGTTATGGTGTAGCTAAGATCCCTTGCAAAACAGTTGTGGCAAAACCTGCTCGGGATCTAGAGTATAATGGTAAATTATAATGCTTGGCAAATGTATGCACGGAGCTCCAAGTAGCAGCCTCCAAAATGTCTTTGGTAGCCACTCCTCGTAGAAAAGCTGTGGTAGTGGCTGTAGCCCTTGTAGAGTGAGGCCTGATGTTTTCTGGAGTTTTCTTCCCATGGTAGGAGTAACAAAATCTGATGCAATTTCCTATCCACTTAGAGATTGTCTGTTTTGAAATTGCTCTTCCCTCCTTTCCTGTTGCATATGCTACCAGTAGCTGGTCAGTTTTTCTATTGTCCTTGGTCCTGTCCAGGTAGTAGCGTAATTGTCTATGTACATCCAAGGTATGCAACAGTCTTTCTCCCCTGTTCTGTGGGTTGGGGAAGAATGTAGGTAGGTGGATAGCCTGATTCAAAGATACTCTGGAGACCACCTTAGGCATAAAGGTAGGATTTGTTCTCATGGACACACTATCTTGATGGAAGATCAGGAAGGGTTGCACTGCCATTAATGCCTGTAGCTCAGATACCCTTCTTGCTGAAGTGATTGCAAGTAGGAAAGCAGTTTTCCAGGATAAGTATTGTAATTCTGCTGTTGCTGCTGGTTCGAAAGGAGGGAGTGTCAATTTTTCTAGCACAAAGTTCAAGTCCCATGCTGGTAATGGTGGTTTCCTAGGTGGTTTTACATTTTTAATTCCTCTCAGAAACTGCCTGAGCAGAGGATGTGAGAAGACTGGAGGATCCAAGTCGTATTCTGCTGAAATAGCTGATGCATGAATCTTAATGGAAGAATAGGACAGGCCGTTGTGGAAGAGCTCTGCCAAGTATTCCAGGATGTTGGCTATGTTTACCAGTGACACATTTTCTCCTTTTGCAGTACTCCAAATGTGATATCTTTTCCATTTTGCCGAATAATTTTTCCTTGTTGAGGGCCTGCGAGCCTCCAAGATAATGGCTTTAACCCTTTGGGATAAATTTGGGTTAATTGGTCTTATGTAATGTTCCAGGCAGTCAGCTGCAGTGTTTTCAGGTTTGGATGCAGGGTGCTGTAGTTGTTCTGCGTTAACATCAAGGGAACTAGAGGTAGAGGCCATATTTGTTCCCGAGACATGCTCCTCAGTAATGGGTACCAATGTTGTCTTGGCCAGTCTGGAGCTATCAGAATTATCCTTGGACGGTCCTCTTTGATCTTCAATAGCACCTTGTGCATAAAAGGAAGTGGTGGGAATGCATATGCTGTCAGGTTTTTCCAACTGAAAGATAGGGAGTTCACTTTCCAAGCCAGTGGGTGGCACGTCCTTGTGCAGAATTTCTTCAGTTGGTGATTGTGTGGGGATGCAAATAAGTCTATTTCTGGGAGACCCCATTTTCTTGTAATGGTTTTGAAGATGTCCGGATGCAGCATCCATTCGTGGGCATCCGTGGTGGTTCTGCTTAGCATGTCTGCTAGGATATTTTCTTTTCCTGGTACAAAAATTGCTTGTAACTGGATGTTGAGGCTCAGGGCCACATTCCAGAGGTCCATTGCCATCCGGCATAGAGGGTACGAATGTGTGCCTCCCTGCTTGTTGATGTACCACATAACTGTGGTGTTGTCTGTCCTTATCAACAGTTGGCCTTGTCGAAGAAATGGTCTGAATGTCTGAATTGCCAGTTTTACTGCCAGCATTTCCTTTTGATTTATGTGTAGGCACAGCTGGTCTTGAGTCCATAGACCTTGTATGCACTTGTCCAGCATGTGGGCCCCCCAACCGAGGTCTGAGGCGTCCGTTGTGATGGTTTGGCTTGGTTGAGTGGTGTGGAAGGGTAATCCTTTGTTTGATTGACAGGCCTGAGCCCACCATTGGAATTCTTGCTTCAGGCATGGGATTATTGGAATTTGGGTTTCTAGGCTGTGCTTGTGCTGAGACCATAAATTCCTTAGGTACCACTGTAACTTTCTCATATGCAGTCTGGCATGTGGAACCAATATTATGCAGGATGCCATGAAACCCAAAGCTTGCAGGACTTTTCTTGCTGTTAGATGGTCCTGCTTTGTTAATGCCAAGAAGTAGAGAGGGAGTTGTTCCTGTTTTTCTACTGTTAGGAATGCCATCTGTGTCGATGTGTCCAGCTCTGCACCCAAAAAGGTTATCCTTTGGGATGGTATCAGCCTTGACTTTTTTATATTGACTGTATATCCCAGGGCTTGTAGTAGATAAATGACCCTTTTCAAGTCTTCTGCTAGTTTGTTTTTGTTGTCCGCTTGTATCAGGCAGTCGTCCAGGTAAGGGTAGATTTGGATTCCCTGAAGCCTGCAATGAGCAATTACTGATGCCAGGCATTTCGTGAACACTCTGGGCGCAGTAGATAAGCCAAAGGGCAATGCTGAGAATTGATAATGCTCTGATCCTGCAAGAAATCTGAGGTATCTTCTGCAATTTGGTCGTATGGGGACGTGCAGATATGCCTCCTTGAGATCTAGAGTTACCAGCCAAGACTCCTTGCCCAACATGGGAAGAAGCTGCTGTAGGGTCAGCATTTTGAATTTTGGAACAATGAGGAATGTGTTTAAAGCGGACAGGTCGAGAATAGGTCTCCATTTGCTTTCTTTTCTTGGTACCAGGAAGAGTCTGGAGTAAAATCCCTGTCCTTGTTCCATAGATGGTACCTGTTCAACAGCTCTCATCTTTAATAATTGAGTTATTTGTGTTAGAGCTTCTGCCTTTTGATTTGGAGGTAGGTTTGGCATTCCTCTCTTCCCTGGTAGAGTATGGAAGTGAAACCTGTAGCCTTGGTCTATTGTCTGCAAAATCCACTTGTCTGTTGTGATGTAATGCCAGTTTACTGTAAATAAGGCTAGCTTCCCACCTAAGGGTGCTTCCAGTTGTTCCCTGGTAGGCGGTGTCAGAGTTAAGTCACTGTGATTGTCCTGTCGTAGTGGTAGTGGCTGTGTCTGTTGCTGCACCTCGCTGGTTGTTACCCTGCCACTGGCGTCCCCTGTAGGCACCCCTGGATTGGCTTCTGCCTCTTGAACGCCTATTCCTGCCTCTCTGAGCTCTGGAGGAGTCTGGAAAGGACCAATTTTTGGAGGGCCAATTCCTGCTAAACCTTGGAGGTTGGACCTGTAAGAAATCTTTTACTGTCTGGACAGATTTTGCCTTCTCTTCCATCTTCTTCAGCACCTGTTGTGCAGGAGAGCCAAACAAATTGATCTTGTCCATGGGAGCATCTAGCAGCTTTGATTTGACATTGTCTGGTAAGGCCTGCTCTTTTAACCATGCATGCCTTCTGATAACTGTGCCAGTCATGGCTGATCTAAAGGAAGCCTCCAGTGCATCATAGCCGCATTTTAAAGAATAGTTACTGACTTGCTGAATGTTATGCACCATTTCCTGAACAGATTTTTTGTCTAATGGTTCATCTGTGGACAGCTGTTTGGTTAACTGGTCTAGCATAAATTCTTGATACTGGATCATGTGGAATTGACAGTTCAAGGCCCTAGCTGAAAGAGTAGCAGAAGTGTAAACTTTTTTACCCCATCTCTCTAAGGACTTGGATTCCCTTTCAGAGGGTAGGGGGTTTTTGGCAGAGATTGCTGCTACAGCCTTAGGTCCCTGGGAGATAGTCTCGGGATCTGCAAAAGGGGCCTTATACAAATGATAATGGGTGTCCGGGACCCTGTAGTACCTATCGGGCTTAGCAGGGGCCGGAGGTAGTGAATCAGGAGCAGTACAAGCATCATTAAATGCATCATCTACAACAGGGAGAACTGGAGGTATGGCTAAAGGTCTATGTTGTGGTAAATGCAAAAAAGTTCTAAGCCTTTTTCTAGAGTCTGAAAAATCCTGGCCCTGCCACTGAAATTGTTCCCTCATAGCATGTAAGGTTTCCCCAAAGGAAAATTCCTCAGGCGGAGAGGCAGAAGGAATGGACTCTTCAGCATCAGAGTCTTCGTAAGGGGAGAAAGGACCCTCTGGAGGGTTTGTGTTAACTGAATCATCAGAGGAATCATCTGTAGAAACTGGCTCAGGGGGGCTCTACTCTAGGCCTCTTCTCTGGAGGTGGGTGAGAGGCCCTGTCTGGATGAGGTTGGGATCCCCGAATTAAAGAAATGAGATCCTCTGCTAGACTAAGCATTTGTGAACTAGAGCTAGGCCTGTGAGATGGAGTCTTAGCAGGCACACATTTAGTAGTTTTTAGCTGCTTTGGCCCTGGCAAAGGCCTTAATGGACATGGTTGCAGGTGGCCTAGCAGCTCCACGTGCAGGGGTTGAAATATCCAAGGGGATAGTGTCAGATAATTCCTGAGAAACTGCAGTAGTAGGTGGAATTTCAGAAGCCGATTCCACCAGGTTGGATGAGGCCTCGGCTAGAGGTAAGTTTTCGGCTGAAGGAAGAACCACATGCTCGGTTTCAGCCGAAACCGAGACACTTGCTGTTGGCTTAACCGCAGTTTCGGCCAAAACCGCGGACCGCGAGTGTCGGTCCTTTTCCCTGCGCTTTGTAGATATTTGCGTAGTCGGAGGATCCGACGGCATAATATAAGCGAAATCGGAGCCGAAAAACTCCTCAGCAAATTCAGACCGACGTCTAAGCGTCCGCCGGTTAAAAGAAGCACAGGCTTGACAAGCTGCTACGTCGTGGTCTGGGCCTAAACAAGGTAAGCAGTACGAGTGGAAATCTTTATGAGGTATTTGTTTCCCACAAGTTAAACAGTTATTCACTTTTTCTGACATCGGCTGAGGCAAGAAAGAGTCCCCAACGGGGTACTTAGCTTTTTAGAAGTCTTCGGTAGTAGTAGAAGTATTCGGTAGTAGTAATCTCTGGTTCTGACCGACCGGCACTTGCGAACAGCTTCTGCTTCGGGCGCCACGCGGCAAGAAAGACTGAGGAAAATGGCGTTGGCTGATGCCTTTATACCCGAATAACTGCAGCTATGACGTCGGGTGAAGAGCGACACCAGCCGAGGCCAGACCCAGACTTTGGAATCCGGCCGACCGAGGGGCTGCCTGATGACAGGACAACCCATTTGTAAGGACTGCAGATGCATCCTTGAAGGACATCTACTCAGATGGAATGTTATGGTGAATACATAACTTCTTTATCTGAAGTAGTTTACTTCATTTGCTCTTCAACCTGCAGGAGTCCCCAGCTACCTAGTTCTTGGGTGGCCCTCATGGATGGATGTTCCAGAGAGCACCGCAGAGCCGAAGTATGATCTACACCTAGAGACGTCTAATTTGTAATGCGAGATAAAGGTATGAAATGAGACCCAAGTAGCAGCTGAACAAATGTCATCCAAAGATACTCTAGACCAAAAGGCCGTTGATGTAGCCATAGATCGGGTCGAATGACCCTTCACTTTTCCTGGTAGATGCAGACCCCTCTCTGAGTAAGCTCGGACAATGCATTGTGAAATCCAGCCAGCAGCTGTCACTTTTGAGACTGGTTTATCAAAGAAGGGTTTGGCATAAGACACAAAATGTTGATGAGACTTGCAGAAAGGTTTGGTCCTGTGAAGGTAAAACCTCAATTGTCTATGTACATCCAGTAAATGCAATTTATATTCCCCCTTGTTTTGGTAGTTAGGAAAAAAGACTTGCGAGTTTATAGTCCGGTTAATATTGGCTTCCGAAGCTACCCTGGGAAGAAAGGAAGGGTTAGTGCAAAGCGACACCCTGTCTTTATGAAAAATCATGTAGAGCACCTTGAAAGAGCCTGAAGCTCTGACACACTTTTGGTGGAGGTAATGGCGAACAAGAAAGCAGTTTTCCATGTCAAAAATTGTAAATCTACTGAAACCGCAGGCTCAAAAGGGGAAGAAACTAACACCTGCAACAACAAGGTAAGGTCCCATGGAGGGATGGGATCCTTTACGGGGGGGGGGGGGTCCAAGAAGAAAAGCACCTTAAAGAAAGGTCTTGCCCAGTTTAGAGGAAGCCAAAGACGACATATTAATCCCCACGTGAAAATTACATATGGCTGCCAGCTGAACCTTAACCATAAAAGAACTGGCACCCTGTTGAAAAATGCTAACCAGAAAATCTAGAACTGCCGACACAGGATCCAAGGGCCGCTGAATGGGCCACATAGAAAAACAATTCCATTTACTACGACAGACTTTCCTGGTAGAAGATTTGTGAGCTGCTAACAGGATGGACTTAACAGGGGATGACAAACCAGGAGTCCTAACAATTATGGAAACTGAAGCAGCCAAGCCATGACTTCAGGCTGTCCAGATCTGGGTGAGGAATCCCCAAAGGGTGCAAGATAAAATCTGGAAATGGATCCAGAGTCCATGGTGGAACAACTAGATGAGACCTGAGTAAGGGAAACCAAATCTGTCGAGGCCAAAATGGGGCAATGAGGATTCACAGTGCTTGGCAGCCTTCAAGCTTTCTGCAGAAACTTAAGACATCAGTGGAAAAGGAGGATATGCATAAAGAAGTCCGGGAGGCCAAGCATGAATCACAGCATCTCTAGGGGTTCCCTAGATGGGGGGGGGGGGGGGTTCAGAGTTAAAAACTCACTGCACTTCGCGTTGGAAGGAGATGCGAAGAGATTGCAGCAAGGACGACACCACTCTCGGAAGATCTGTTCTGCTACTGAAGGATTCAGAGAATACACGTAAGGCATCAGAATAGATCTGCTGAGCCTGTCTGCTAGAATGCTGGACCATCCCAGAATGTGCATTGCCACCAGAAAATGGCCGGTGGAGATCTCCCATTCCCACACTCTCAAAGCTTCTCAACACAGGGGATAAGATCTGGTTCCCCCCTGTTTGCTGTTATACCAAACCACTGACATATTGTCTGTCTGAATTGCAATTGTTCCTAGAGGGAGATGAGCATGAAGGGACTGCAACGCAAGAAGAACCGCTCTCATCTCTAAAACACTGATATACAGATAAGGTCTCGGAAGGGGACCAACATGCCTTGGACTGTCCTTCCCAAACAGTGCCCTCCCATCCCAGTAAGGAGGCATCCATGGTCACCTGTGGTCTTGGGCAAGGGTAAGTTGAAAAGAACATCCCTCGAGGAGATACGGAGACTGAATCCACCACCAAAGGGAATCCCTGCGAGTTTTCGAAATTCTCACTGGAAAGGACAAAGGGAGGTCTAACAGAGACCACTGAACTGCCAGTGTCCACTGCAGTACTCTCATATGGACACGTGGATATAGGAAGAAGAGTGACTGTGGCCTCCATAAAACCTAATGCCCTCAACACTGCTTTGGCTGATGCAGATCGAGTCTGAAGAATGTGTAAGACGTGTAACCTCAGATTGCACAACACCCCCTCATTTGTATTGTGTCCAGCCATGCCCCGATGAAGTCCAACACCAGAATTGGGAGTAAGGCAGACTTGATCATATTGATTGTGATGCCCAACCTGTTGGCTAGCTGAAGAAAGGAGTCCTTGGCTTGACAAAGTAGGTGCTCTGAAGGGGCGGTAAAGAGCCAATCGTCCAGGTACGGAAAGACCTGAATGCCCTGAAGCCTCAGGCGAGTAGCTACTACCACCATTACTTTGGTGAACACCCAGTGGGCTGTGGTGAGACCAAAGGGAAGGGCTCGAAATTGGTAATGATTGGCTCCCAGTCGGAACCGAAAGAACCTCCGGGAGCACCTGTCCATCTTGATGTGGTAGTACACATCCTGGAGATCAATCGAGCACATCCAGTCTCTGGCCTGCAAATCGGGCAGGATAGACAATCGTGACCATCTGGAATTTTGCCTTGGTTACACACAGGTTCAATTGGGACAGATCCAAAACTGGTCTGAGGTCCCAGTCTTCTTTGGCACTAAAAAGAACCTGGAATAAACCCCGGATCCGGACTGGTCTGGGGGGGGGGGGACCGGCTGGATGACTTGCTTTCATAGCAGTGATTCTATTTGCACTGCTGCCTCCTCCCACTGCGTGGGTGGAACATCCTGGGGGGGCTTTGTTGGATGGGGAAGTTCTTTGAATGGAACGAAATATCCTCTGGATATGATTCGCAACTCCCACTGATCTGTTGTGATGGACTTCCAAGCTAGTGGGTGTAGCAACAAACGGCCCCCGACTGCCTCCAGAGATGGACAGTTGGGCAACCCCTCAGGTCTGCTGCCCGGGTTAGTCCGAGAAAGGCTCTCGAGACCCGAAGTTCTTAGGACTCCCTCTGCCTTTATGGGGGCGTTTGTCAAATCCCCCTCTGCCTCTGGGGGACGGCGAGTCCTAAGCATCCCAGGAAAATGCCTGAGACTTGCTGAATCACATCTTCTTCTGGCCTCGCTAGTTCCTGGAAAAGGACCTATGAGGTGGAGTAAAACGGATCCCAACGGCAGACAGTGTCTTCCCTTCCTTCTCACTCTGAACCAAGGTCTCTCTTACTGTCTTGCCGAAAAGAGAAGAATCATCATAAGGGGCGTTGGTAAAAGACACCTTGAAAGGCTCAGAGAATTGACAAACGGAGCCAGGCATGATGCCTGATGGCAACGCCTGTCCCCGCCACCCATGCGACTCCCTCCGTGGTGTGAGAGCGCAAATGCATGGACGTGTTCGCTACACCTTTAAGGGTGTCCATTCATGCATCAAAAGTCTTCTAGTCATTTGCCAACATGGACCTGGGGTTGACTCCATGATTTGACTAGATCTCTCTGGAGTCGGATAACATGCGCCAAACAGTTCAGTGCCCTCACAGAGAAGGTCGCTGAAGCATAAGCTTGCTTCCCAAAATGATCTAATGCCCTCGACTCTCGGTCATGAGGATGGACCGTGGAGCTTTCCTGAGTGAGCTTCTTTTTGGTGGCCATCACCACCATCATAGCATCTACAGGGGACCCCTTGTGCTAATGTAGCTTGTCTGCGGAGGGACTTAAAACCCTGTCTGGACGCTTTGGTATTGGCTCTATGGTGCCCGGCTCCTTCCAAGCCTTAAATGTTATTAACTCCACAAGTGGATCGGCTGGAGGGGACACCCAAGAGGTAGATGGGCCTGAGCCGAATGCCTCCAAAAACACTGACTCGTCGAAGGTCGGTTTTGGGGCAGACCACCCCCCCCCCCATCTGTCGAACGATATCCATAATGTCTCCAAAGGAGACCTCCTCGGGGGGGGGGGGTGACCTTGGGGAACATTCCCCTTCATCCAGGTCCAAGTCCTCGGTAATGGACTCTGGGGGAGAGGGGAACATTCCCCTTCATCCAGGTCCAAGTCCTCGGTAATGGGCTCTGGGTGAGAGTCCAAGTGCCTCCTCTTGCATTCATGCTTGCAGGGGGGCCTCCTTAGGGGAATTGTCTGGGGAGGCCTCGCAAACGGGTTGTTCCAGCAGTGGAAATGCCTGGGGCACTACGGCTATGGGCTGCCCCTGAGAGGGCAAGATGGTTAGGACCACACTCAAAGCTAGGGTGGTCTGGACGGATTCTGAGGACGAGATAGTCTGAGGCCTCGACACTGAGACCCCTCTCCACCACGTCAAATGCAGAGTAGGAACGGGTCTTCTGGATAGAAAAAGCAGAAGCCGCTCCCCTTGACCCGACAGGGGAGTCAAAGCTGTGCCTGCTGGAGCTGAGACGCCGAGAGATATGCTCCTCTCTGACAGACTCGGAGCAGAAAACACCCCCTCTGATCCAACCCCAAGGCTCCGGCTCCAAGAGCTCAGATCCGAACTGGTCGCATCTGGCACACCGAAGTCAACTGCCAGCGTCGAGGTACAGGGTACTATCAGCACCGAGCCCTCGACTCTGAGCGTCCTCAGATCCAATGACTCCAAAACCACAGTTCGGATTGGAGGAGGAGTAATAGGATGAAATATGAGCTGAAAGGACCCTGCTCTGGAGGGAGCCCTGGCAAGACCCCCATCTGAATCTGAGTGCGGATGAATCTCCGCATCATCTTGTCCATCTCCGCTTCCGAAAGGCTCTAGGTGGAATGGGAGGATACTACCGAAGCTGGGTGGGAATGCCGGTGGTGCTGGGGAGACCTAGACAGCGACTGGCTGACTCTAACTTCAAGTTCAGGTGAAAACCGTGGGGACCTGAGCCGAGGGAAAACAGGCCTGGAAACAGGCTTTACCGGTGGTGGACCAGCCTGCAACAAGCAGTCGGGGGAACACTTTCGAGGTCGGTCCTTCTTAGGTTTATCCCCATCCCCGGGCCACTTGAAGGGAGTGAGAGTCCCAAAGGCCAGGGAGGAAGAGGAAGAAGCAGTAGCCGCTGTTTTCTCTGCCGGGGAAGAAGGGACCGCAGTCCCAGCAGAAGAGGGCAATAAGCCCTAGAGGATCAATTTGTCCCGCCTATCCTTAAGTGCTCTGGGGTTAAACCCAGTGCAAATAGGACAGGGAGACTAGTGGTGAGCAACCCCCAAGCAAACTATGGACAAAGTGTGGCCATCTGCCAGGGAAAGCTTATAGCCACACTCTGCATTTTTTGAACCCAGGCTTCGGGGCCTCAGCCATCCCATCTGTCAGTTCACTAACTTACACACACAGAAAGCAAGAAAGAGAGGAAAGAGAAAGCCTACTAGTTTCTTTTTTTTTTCTACGAAGAACCCCGGGGAGGTGATAGGTTTAATATAAAAAAAGATGAGAAAAGAGCTAATAAACAGAGTAAAATACAACCTGACAAATGCTGAAGAAATGCTGGGGCTCAGACCATGCTACATACTCTAAAGCAGCAAATGAAATCAGAAGGGAGACAGGGAGGCATTATGGATAAGGGGAGGTGCTTGGAGCTCTGAGCCATAGCTGGAAAATGCGGCCATGTTGGATCCAAAGCAGATCCGAGGACCCACAGGTTTAAGAACAAATGAAGTAAACTACTTCAGATCTAATGCTGTACCTGCTCTGTCAGTCACATGCTATTACCACTACCCCCCAATTCAGAGCAAATCCTATACCCTGCACTGTCTGTCACATGCTATTACCACTCTCCTCCTATGCAGTACTAATCCTATACCTGCTCTGTTGGTCACATGCTATTACCACTCCCCTCCTATACAGAACTAATCCTATACCTGCTCTGTTGGTCACATGCTGTTACCACTACCCTCCTATATAGAACTAATCCTATACCTGCTCTGTTGGTCACATGCTATTACCACTACCCACCTATACAGAACTAATCCTACACCTGCTCCGTCAGTCACATGTTATTACCACTACCCTCCTATATAGAACTAATCCTATACCTCCTCTGTAAGTCGCATGCTATTTCTGTTACCCTCCTGTACAGAACTAATCCTACACCCTGCACTGTTGGTCACATGCTATCACCAAAAGAAAGCACCTTGGAAGAACAACTAGCACCAAAAGTAAATGAAGCCTAGGTTTATTAATCCAAAACATGAATCTCAGTGGTACAAGTTAAAAACACAAGCACCCTACTTTTTGTGCGTTTTCATCATAAAACAGACTTCATCAGATTAAAACACAAGGAAAGTACTGCATTTAAATACCCTATGCAATTAAACCAAATACAAATCCAAATCAACAATAAAGAAAAGTCCATACCCATAAATCAGCTTATATAAAACCATAATGTCAAAATATATTCAATTACAAAAAAAATTTAAAAAATAATATTTATAAAACAAAGAAAACTGTATGAAAATAGTACAGTTGTGTACCTACCATAAATGTAGATGTTCGAGTGTATTCACTGTTGCAGTCATTACACTTGGGTTATCCTGCTGGCAGGCTACCCGCAGTCGGCCCGGGTTCCAAAGTCTAGGTCCGGCGTCGGTTGCTGCTGCCTCTTCCCTGACGTCAGTGTGCCAGGGGTATAAAAGATGCAACCGACACCATTTTCTTCAGTTTTTCTTGCCCCAGATGTTAGGTGCCCCCAAACAGGAAAGGCTGGAAAAAATTATGTCAAAAAACATGCATGTACCAAAATAACATTTCCTTCATCTACAAGCAAATACATCACATAGATTGTAGAGAGTTGAGAAGTACAAAAAGGACCCAGAAATGAGAAAGGGGGATGGTGGGTAACCTGGACTGCAACAGTGAATACACTCGAAGATCTACATTTTTGGTAGGTACACAACTGTACTATGTTCATCATGTTTCACTGTTGCAATCATTACACTTGGGTTGATTCCCAAAGCTGAGGTTGGGTGGCTGGGCCTAAATAGGGTTAGGAGAGGCTACCAGGCCCTGCAGAACTGCAGTGGCAAAGCCTGCTCTGGATTTAGAGTAGAGAGGTAAGTGGTAGTGCTTAGTGAAAGTGTGCACTGAACTCCAGGTTGCAGCTTCTAAAATGTCTTTGGTTGGTACTCCACTAAGAAAGGCTGCTGAAGTGGCTGCTGCTCTGGTAGAATGTGGCCTTATGCCCTTAGGCACTGATTTGCCATGTTGTGCATAGCAGAAGCGAATGCAGTGTCCTATCCATTTTGAAATTGCTTTGAGATAGGCTTTCCTTGCGATCCTGCAGCATAAGCTACAAACAGTTGCTCAGTTTTTCTGAAAGCTTTTGTTTTGTCCAAGTAGAATCATAGCTGTCTGTGTATATCCAAAGTATGCAGAAGTCTCTCCCCTTTATTCTGGGGATTTGGATAGAAAGTTGGCAAATGAATGGATTGGTTAAGAACCACACTGGATACCACCTTTAGCATAAATGTTTGGTTTGTCCTTAGGGAGACCCTGTCCTGATGAAAAATGATGAAAGGTTCCACTGCCATTAATGCCTGTAACTCTGAGACTCTTCTTGCTGAAGTTATTGCTAGGAGCAGAGACGTTTTCCATGATAAGAATTTTATATCAGCTGTGTTGGCTAGCTCAAAAGGAGGCAGTGTGAGCTTTTCTAATACAAAATTGAGGTCCCAAGCAGGTATTGGTGCTCTCCTTGGGGGTCTTATGTTTCTTGCCTCTCTGAGGTACTGCCTTAGCAGTGGATGTGAAAAAATAGGAGGTTCCGTATTGTAATGAGCTGAAATGGCAGAGGCATGGATTTTAATAGATGAAAAGGATAGGCCTTTGACCAGCATCTCAGTTAGGTATTGTAAAATCTGAGGTATATTTGGGACAAGTGGTTCGAGTCCTTGTGCCCGTTTCCAAGCACAGAATCTTTTCCATTTTTCTGCATAAGATTTCCTAGTGCTGGGCCTCCTGGCTTCTAAGATGACATCCATAACAGCTTTAGAGAGAGGTGTGGTCTGAGTGGCTAAATTATCTGTCATGCAGCCAGATTTAAGGATCTGAGTTGACTGTGTAGAATCTGATTGTTTTGTTGAGTCAGAAAATGAGGAATTTGAGGTAAAGGCCAGGCTGGGCCTCGAGACAAGTTCTTTAGGATTGGGTACCAGTGCTGGCGTGGCCAGTCTGGGGCAATCAGGATCATTTTTGGCTTCTCTTGTCTGACTTTTAGGAGTACCTTGGGAAGAAGAGGCAGTGGAGGGAAGGCATAAACTGTCAGGGTTTTCCAGCTGAATGAAAGAGCATCCACTTTCCATGCTTGTGGATCATGCTTGTGGATGATAAGTTCTTGTGCAGAATTTTTGCAGTTGGCAGTTGTGAGGGGAGGCAAAAAGATCTATGTCCGGGGCATCCCCATTTCCTTGTTATCATGCTGAAGATCTGTGGATTTAGTTTCCATTCGTGCGGATCCATGAGATTTCTGCTTAGATCGTCTGCCTGTGTATTTTTCTTTCCTGGCAGGAATTGTGCCTGCAGATGTACTTGATAGGTCAGTGCTATGCTCCACAGAGTCATGGATTGCCTGCAGAGGGGGTAGGAATGCATGCCCCCTTGCTTGTTTATGTACCACATAACTGTAGTGTTGTCCGTCTTTAGTAATAGTTGTCCTGGATATAGAAGATCCTTGAAGGCTGTCAGGGCATTCTGTACAGCTAGCATCTCTTTTTCATTGATGTGAAGATGCATTTGTTCCTTGGGCCACGTGCCCTGAATACATTTTCCTTGTTCCTTGGGCCACGTGCCCTGAATACATTTTCCTTGTTCCTTGGGCCACGTGCCCTGAATACATTTTCCTTGTTCCTTGGGCCACGTGCCTGAATACATTTTCCTTGTTCCTTGGGCCACGTGCCCTGAATACATTTTCCTTGTTCCTTGGGCCACGTGCCCTGAATACATTTTCCTTGTTCCTTGGGCCACGTGCCCTGAATACATTTTCCTTGTTCCTTGGGCCACGTGCCCTGAATACATTTTCCTTGTTCCTTGGGCCACGTGCCCTGAATACATTTTCCTGCCTTGCGTGCCCCCCCAGGCATAATCCGATGCATCCGTTGTTATTGTTTGCCTGGCTGTGGGTAAGGTGAAGGGCTGTCCCTTGTTGTGGTGACATGCCGTGGACCACCATTGAAACTCCTGTTGTAGACAGGGAATTATAGGTACTATTGTTTCCAGGCTGTGGCAATGCTGAGTCCAAACACTTTTTAGATACCACTGTAGTTTCCTCGTATGCAGTCTTGCATATGGAATTAGTAGGAAGCAGGAGGCCATGAAGCCCAGGGCCTGCAGAATTTTTCTTGCAGGGAGCTGGGTCTTTGTTGCCATCATTTGAAAGTAATGAGTCAGTTGTTAACATTTTGAATTTTGGAACATCCAGGAAAGCATTTAGGGTTGACAAGTCCAGTACTGGTCTCCAGACTTTGTCCTTTCTGGGAACCAGGAAGAGTCTTGAGTAAAAACCTTGTCCCTGTTCTTGCTGTGGTACTCTTTGAATAGCTCCCATGTCCATGAGAGCAGCAATTTCCTTTTGTGCCTCTGCCCATTGGCTTTGTGGCAGGTCCGGCATACCTTTTGATTTTGGAAGGGTGTGAAAGTGGAACCTGTAACCCTGAGAAACTATATTCAGTACCAATTTGTCCTGGGTGATTATGTGGCAATTTTGTGCGAAAAGTGCTAGCTTTCCCCCTAGGGGTGCTGCCAAAAGGTAAGTGCTTGGCCTTTGTAGAGGAAAGTCATTGAGACCGTTTCCTATAAGGTTGTGATTTGTCTTCTCCTCCTTTGGGGGCAGAAGCACTCCATTGTTTGGGTCCGTATGAGCCTTGGGGCTGAGATCTGCCTCTTTGTGGCCTGTCTGACACCTGAAAGGACCAATTTTTTGAAGGCCAGTTTCTACTAAACCTAGGTGTTTGAACCTGTAAGAAATCCTTTACTGTCTGCATAGATTTTGCTTTATCCTCCATTTTCTTTAACATCTCTTCTGCCTTAACACCAAACAAAGTACCATGCTGTAATGGAGCATCCAATAATTTTACTTTAACAAGTTCAGGTAAACTTTGTTCTTTCAACCAAGCATGCCTTCAAATGACAGAGCCTGTAACTGTGGCTCTGCAAGAAGCCTCTAATGAATCAAAACCACATTGCAGAGTATGCTTTCCCACTTGTTCAGCTGCATGCAATAATTCCTGCAGTTTCTTAATGTCAGGATTATCTGAATTTGTAAGCATTTTCTGTTTTAACAAATACAAGAGATACTGTTGATATTTAAGCATGTGAAACTGGCAGTTTAAAGCCCTTACAGCTAAAGTAGCAGAAGTGTAGACTTTTCCCCCCATCTATCCAGAGCTCATGGCCGGCCTTAGGCATAGGCCAACTAGGCGGCCGCCTAGGGCACTGCTCTAGTAGGGGCGCTTTTCCAGTATTTATTTGGTGTAAGTAGACTAGGATGGGGCACCAGATGGTTTGGTGGGGGCACCGTGGAGCCCTTTTGCCTAGGGCACCAGTTGACCTAAGGCCACTCCTGAATCCCTATCAGAGGGAACAGGGTTTTTAGCAGTGGAAGCCTTGACCCCTTTGGGACCCTGAGAAATTGTTTCAGGGTCAGCAGCAGGGTTTTTATTAAGGCATTTATGAGAGTCAGGGACCCTGTAATACCTGTCTGGCTTGATTGGTGCAGGGGGTAAAGAATCAGGAGACAGACTGGATTCAGAGAAAACATCATCAACTATATAAAGCACAGGGGGAATAACCAGGGGCCAGTGTTGAGGCAGTAAAAGAAAATCTCTGAGCTTTTTCTTGGATTCTGAATAATCCTGGCTCTCCCAGTGGAAGTGTTCCCTCATGGTGTGCAGTTTCCCCAAAAGAGTAATCCTCAGGTGGAGAGGCTGAAGGTCTAGATTTTTCATCATCAGAGTCCTCATAGGGAGGAAGAAAATAGCCCTGATCTGAAGAGGAATCGGAGGATATAAAAACCTGGTCAGAGAAATCAGTCAATGTCTTGCCTAGCCTTTTATCAGGAGGGGAATGGGAACGCCTGATCAAAGTAATTAAGTCTTCGGCCATTTTAAGCATCTGTGTCTTTGGCATGGTTGACTGTCCAGGAGAATGCTGTACTTGTTTCTTTGTCTTTAAAGGTGTCTTTGGCTGCTGCAGAGGTTTTAATAGTAAGCTGTGAAGGTCTGAAAACACCCACAGAAGCCGATGCCTGCTCAGCGGCTCCGGACTCATCTGAGGGAATATTTTCCATAGGCCCAATACCTTGAGTATCCAGAGGCCTAGTTGTCTCCACGTAGGAGTCGGGTACGGCCTGTGGCTCTGAGGTAGCGGGTGTCAGGGTCTGCGAAAGCACCTCACTGAGAACCGGCGAACCGGCAACTGGCCTAGAAGAGGTTTCGTCGTCGGTTTTGGACCTCGGATGCCTGTCCTTTTCCTTGTCTTTGCGTTTTTTTATGAATTCCGGTTGTCGATTGTTCTGATGGCATTATATAGTTAAACCTTCGGCCAAAGTAATGTAATGCAAAATCAAACTGACGTTTAATAGTGCGTTTGTTGAGTCTAGCACGAGACCGACAACTAGTAACGTCGTGGTCAGGGCCTACGCAAGGAATACAGTAAGAGTGAAAATCCTTATGAGGTATTTGCTTCCCACAAGAAATACAATTGTTAACTTTTACTGACATCGGTCTGGAGCAAGAAAAAGTTTCCCCAATGGGGTACTCAGGTTTATAGAAGACTTCGGTTCTGAAACTCTAATTCGAAAATCTCAGAAGTCGGCCTACCGGCACTTGCGAACTGCTTCTGCTTCGGGCACCGCATGGCAAGAAAAACTGAAGAAAATGGCTTCGGTTGCATCTTTTATACTCCTGGCGCACTGACGTCAGGAAAGAGGCGACAGCTACCGACGCTGGACCAAGACTTTGGAACTCGGGCCGACTGCGGGTAACCTGCCAGCAGGATAACCCTGGTGAAATGACTGCAACAGTGAAACACGATGAGCATACATATGTTATAACAAATGTCATAAAAAATTCATAAATACTTAATTAGGTGTGCTGTATGATTAAATTACATTATAAGGATCAAAAGCTCTATCTAGTGGCCAAAATTAAAAATTACATGTCAAAGTCTTGCAGCTCTAAGCTCTAAAACAGAAGCTACAGACAGTTTCATTCATACCTGTGAATTTATTAGCCTCAAGCACAGTCTGCCAATATAATTCCCTGTAGTCAATATTAAGCTCCCATGGCCCACCTCTCTTGTCCTTGGATATTACCTTCAGTGCAAAAAAAGCAAAGGAAGCATTGAAACACATCATACTGTGTCTATGTAGGGCATTATTAATTGAAACACATCATACTGTGTGTCTATGTAGGGCATTATTAATTGAAACACATCATACTGTGTCTATGTAGGGCATTATTAATTGAAACACATCATACCGTGTCTATGTAGGGCATTATTAATTGAAACACATCATACTGTGTCTATATAGGGCATTATTAATTGAAACACATCATACTGTGTCTATATAGGGCATTATTAATTGAAACACATCATACTGTGTCTATGTAGGGCATTATTAATTGAAACACATCATACTGTGTCTATGTAGGGCATTATTAATTGAAACACATCATACTGTGTCTATGTAGGGCATTATTAATTGAAACACATCATACTGTGTCTATGTAGGACATTATTAATTGAAACACATCATACTGTGTCTATGTAGGGCATTATTAATTGAAACACATCATACTGTGTCTATATAGGGCATTATTAGAATTCTTGGTCTTAATCTCATACAGATGTTCATATATATTCTTCTACGAAGCTTCCTTTCAGTTTTGCCCACATAAAATCCACTACAGGCCTTGCATCATCTTCTTCTTCTTTCAGCTTTTCCCGGTTAGGGGTCGTCACTGCGGATCACCTGTTTCCATTTCTTCCTGTCCTCTGCATCTTGCTCTGTCACACCAACCACCTGCATGTCCTCTCCCACCACATCCATATACCTTATCTTAGGCCTTCCTCTTTTCCTCTTACCTGGCAGCTTCATCCTTAGCATGCTTTTCCCAATATACCCAGCATCCCTCCTCAGCACATGTCCAAACCAATGTAATCTTGCCTGTCTGGCATTGTCTCTAAACCTACCAACCTGGGCTGACCCTCTAATATACTTATTCCTAATCCTGTCCATCCTTGTCACACCCAGTGCAAATCTTAACATCTTTAACTCTGCCACATCCAGCTCTAACTCCTACCTTTTTGTCAATGCCACCGTCTCCAACCCATATAACATAGCTGGTCTCACTACCTCCTTGTAGACCTTCCCTTTCACTTGCTGTTTCTCGTCTGCCACAAATCACTCCTGACACTCTTCGCCACTCACTCCACCCTGCCTGTACTCTCTTCTTCACCTCTCTTCCACACTCGCCATTAATCTGAACTGTTGATCCCAAGTATTTAAACTCATCCACCTTCACCATCTCTACTCCCTGCATCCTCACCATTCCTCTATCCTCCCTCACATTCACACACATATATTCTGTCTTAGTCCTGCTGACCTTCATTCCTCTTCTCTCTAGAGCACATCTCCACCTCTCCAGGGTCTCCTCCACCTGTTCCCTACTCTCACTACAGATCACAATGTCATCTGCAAACATCATAGTCCACGGGGACTCCTGTCTGATCTCGTCTGTCAACCTGTCCATCACCACTGCAAATAAGAAAGGACTCAGAGCTGAACCTTGATGTAATCCCACCTCCACCTTAAACGTATCTGCCACTCCCACCACAGTCCTCACCAATGTCACACTACCCTCGTACATATCCTGTACCACTCTTACATAATTCTCTGCCACTCTCGACTTCCTCATACAATACCACAACTCCGCTCTAGGCACCCTGTTATATGCTTTCTCTAGGTCCACAAAGACACAATGCAACTCCTCCTGACCTTCTCTGTACTTCTCCATCAACACTCTCAGAGCAAACATTGCATCTGTAGTGTTCTTTCCTGGCATGAAACCATACTGCTGATCACTAATCATCACCTCCCTTCTTAACCTAGCTTCCACTACTCTTACCCATAATTTCATGCTGTGACTGATAAGTTTTATCCCTCTGTAGTTACTACAGCTCTGCACAGCACCCTTATTCTTAAAAATCTGTACCAAAACACTTTTTCTCCACTCCTCAGGCATCCTCTCACTTTCCAAGATTTCATTAAACAATCTGGTTAAAAACTCCACTACCATTTCACCTAAACACCTCCATACTTCCAAAGGTATGTCATCTAGGACAACAGCCTTTCCATTCTTCATCCTCTTCATAGCCATCCTTACTTCCTCCTTGCTAAATCCATTGCACTTCCTGATTCACTATCCCCAACATCATCCAGCCTTCTCTCTCTCTCTCATTCTCTTCATTTATCAGCCCCTCAAAGTACTCCTTCCATCTGTTCAGCACATTCTCCTCGCTAGTGTGTACGTTTCCCTCACTATCCTTTATCACCCTTACTTGCTGCACATCTTTCCTAGCTCGGTCCCTCTGTCTAGCAAATCGGTGCAGGTCCTTTTCTCCCTCCTTAGTGTCCAACCTTTCATACAACTCTTCATATGCCTTATCCTTAGCCTTTGCCACCTCTCTCTTTGCCCCGCACCTCATCTCCTTATACTCCTGTCTACTTTCTTCATCTCTCTGATAATCCCACTTCTTCGCCAACTTCTTTCTCTGTATACTCTCCTGTACTTCCTCATTCCATCACCATGTCTCCTTGTCCTCCTTCCTCTGTCCAGATGTCACACCAATCACCTTTCTAGGAGTCTTCCTTACTAGCTCTACTGTAGTTACCCAGCTATTCGGCAACTCTCCACTGCCTCCCAGTGCCTGTCTTAACTCTTCCCTGAACTCCACAATCACCCTTTTTCAATTTCCACCATTTGATCCTTGGTGCTGCCCACACACTCCTCCACCTCTTCTTGATCACCAATGTCATTATACAGACCACCATTCTATGCTGCCTAACTACAATTTCCACCATCACCACTTTACAGTCTCCAATCTCCTTCAAACTGTCCCTCCTGCATAGGATATAATCCACCTGTGTGCATCTCCCTCCACTCCTGTATGTCACCCTATGCTCCTCCCTCTTGTTAAAATACGTATTCACCACAGCCATATACATCCTTTTTGCAAATGCCACTACCATCTGACCTTCTGCATTCCTTTGTTTAACACCATACTTACCCATCATTTCCTCACCCCCTCTGTTCCCTTCACCAACATGCCCAATAAAATATGCTCCAATCACCACTCTCTCACCCTTGGGTAGAGTCACCACCACTTCATCCAACTCGCTCCAAAATTTTTCTCTCTCATCCATCGTACACCCAGCTTGCGGAGCATATGCACTAACAACATTCATCATTACACCATCAAATTTCCAGCTTCATAAACCTCACTCTATCTGACACTCTTTTCACCTCCAAAACACTCTTGGTATACCGTTCCTTCAGGATAACCCCTACCCCATTTCTCCTCCCATCCACACCATGATAGAACAATTTAAACCCACCTCTCATACATCTGGTCTTACTCCCCTTCCACCTGGTCTCCTGTACACACAATATATCAACCTTCCTTCTGTCCATATCAGCTAGCTCTCTACCTATACCAGTCATACTGCCAACATTCAAAGTTCCTACTCTCACTACCGCACTCCTAACCTTTCTCCTCTCTTCCTGCATTCGGGCATGCCTTCCCCCTCTCCTTCTCCTCCTTTGGCCAACAGTAGCCCAATTTCTGCCAGCACCCTGTCTACCAGTACTGGTGGCGGTCGTTGTTAACCCGGGCCTCGACCGATCCGGTATGTAAATCTGTATTGGTTTCCGCATATCTCAATTGGCAAATGTTTTACTCCCTTCCTGACGCAACCCTCCCCATTTTTCCGGGCTTGGGACCAGCACAAAGAAATATACTGGCTTGTCCATCCTGTTTGTAATTAGCCTATGGTGATTGGTTAGGTTTGAATATGTTACCCTATAAAAGGGTTATTTTTCATAGTCTGTATGTACATTGATAAAGGCTTAGGGCTGAAACTGGTCTGTGGGCTGTGTTTTGACTTTTTATAAAGTATTTTTCATTTTCTCCAACTGTGCTGGTCTGGTTGTTTGGTTTTGTTATAATTGAAAATAGCTGTAACCCTTACGCTGTATTTGAAACCATCATTAATGACGGCCCCTGGAATTGGTCTTCTATTGTGACTGCCATCTGTTCACCCTGTATCCCCCTCCCCAACCGGTGTGATTGTAGTTTACCGGCCCCTTGTTCCTTATCCTCTCTGACCTCCGGAGAAGGAGATACTCTAAAGGGCCGTCCAAATTGATGTTATGACCTCCTTCAAACGGTGGTGTATTCCTTTGAGGGTTTTGGTTCGAATAGGAACCCAGACTCCTCTGACCCTCCCATTAAGAACTCTTCGTGGTTTTGGGTTTAGGGTATGCTTGATGTCCCCTATATTCACTTTTGTCATGCTTTAACTTCCCAGTCTTTCTGATGTGAACATGCTTACATTTCCTTTCCATCCTCTCTAACATCACATGGTACTTATTCCTTTCACTTTCAACAGTATAAAATAAATCACTCAAAATGCGTCGGTTAATACATTCAATTTCACACATTAAAGTTTCCATAACTTTTTCATTCTGTCTAATGATAACCCTCAAAATCTCACAAACGAAAAACAAGAAACCAAACTACTGAAAAGTAGGCGAGGATGAACGCAATGAGAGCCAGCAAACTGACAATAAAATAAAAGAAACTTGCATTTATTAGTAAGCGCTTTCGGTGTGGATCAGTGCCTCACCTTCATCAGACTGAAACAAAATGAAAATCAACTAACATTCTTTATATAGAAAAAAATCTAACAATCAATGAATTAAAACCTAAATTAGTGAACCCAGTTAATTCTTGAAAGGGAAAGCCTTTGTGCACATTCTTCAAGTAATATACTGGTAACTTACACTGTTTTTAACTTGAAGTCATGTGCAAACATGAACACATTTCCTTTATCTTGTTGAATTAATTAAAACTTAAAAAGCAGCAATACATATTAATTCAAAAAATCCATAATAGTTGCCATAAATAAAAACGACATCAAGCCTTATAGCTAGTTGACTAAGCTAGCAATAGCAAAATTAATAATGAAACTAACTATAAATTAGTACATTAAAATAAACAATATATAGTAAAAGTCAATTAGTTAATTATTATGTATAAATATCCATCGCCGATGTAGTTACTAATAAATGAATATATATTTATATGTATATATATATATATAAATATACAAACCTAATAATCTAATAAAATATAAATAAGTAATAATTAATAATGGATAAATACAAATACATCATTGTATATGCCATTATGTATAAATACTAGAAAAAGTAGTACCTGTCAAATAATCATCTCTTAAGGGCATGCAATTTCAAAACACATTTAATAGATAGATTTTCATTCAGCCCTGGTGGAATGGACACCCCTGTTTTTATTTGCCAAATAAGCTCATCAATTTCTAGTAAAATCTGCCAAGGGCATCCTCTAATGTCATTATCTCGATGTTGTAACACTAAAAATTTAAAAATATGTCCTGGGTATTCTAAAATGTGTTTAGCGTTTTAATGTCCCCTTGTTAATGGCATAAAATGTCAGGTACATGCTGTTGAGTTTCCTTTCAGTTTTGCCAATGTAATATGCATTACATTGGCAACATAAACTGCATAAACCACACTTTTGCTATCACAATTGAATCTCGAACCAATCATGTATATTTTGTTGTTAATTATACATCTAGTCCCTTCAAATATGTGTTTGCACTGAGGGCAAGTACCACATTTGAACATACCTTTAACCCTATTTGGGACTCTTGTCTTTTTCTCAAGTAATGCTTTCAAGTTAAGCCCTCTCCACGTATATTGGTTTCTCACCTAATGTTTTAATCAATGTTAATTCTTCTCTAATGACGTTCCAATTTTTATTTATAATATCCCTGATAAATACATAATCTAGGGAAAACGTCGATAAGAAGATGGTCATGTGAACCCTATTATTCTTGTAATCCAATAAAGATTCCATTGGCATGAGCTGTTGCTGTAACCCACTAAGTAAAGGTTGAAAGTACCCGTTTTTTCTTTTATGACAAACTTCTTGCTTTACATTAACAATCAAGGAAGCAGGGTAGCCTCTGTGCATAAACATGCCTTGCAGGTTTTCACATTCAGTCTCAAACTCATCATCATCAGACACCATTCGGGCTGCCCTAACCATCTGACCTTTTATAATGGCCTTCTTTTGGTGGTAGGGATGATTACTTGAAAAATGCAAAAAGGTATTTGAATGTGTAGGTTTCCTATAAATCCTACTGATGTACCTACGTTTACATCTGTCATTCACTAAAAGAATGTCTAAATAGTTAATCAAAGTATCATCAATGTTATATGTAAACTCAAGGAAACTTGTCATGGTTGAAATGTTACGGATAAAGGTTGGAATAAGGGTTGGAATAAGGGTTTTATCTCCTCTCCAAATGCGGAGCATGTCATCCTGGTATCTTGCATACCAGGAGACATGCTGTTGGTAAAGACTGTTCTGAAATAGTAACTCATTTTCCCAATATGCCATGATGGCATTGGCAAAACTACCCCCACATGGTGACCCCATTGCTACACCCGACTTCTGCAAATACAGTTTTCCCTCAAAAACCCTGAAATTGTTTGTCAAAATTTTGACAAACAATTTCAGGGTTTTTGAGGGAAAACTGTATTTGCAGAAGTCGGGTGTAGCAATGGGGTCACCATGTTGGGGTAGTTTTGCCAATGCCATCATGGCATATTGCGAAAATGAGTTACTATTTCAGAACAGTCTTTACCAACAGCATGTCTCCTGGTATACAAGATACCAGGATGACATGTTCTGCATTTGGAGAGGAGATAAAACCCTTATTCCAACCTTTATCCGTAACATTTCAACCATGACAAGTTTCCTTGAGTTTACATATGACATTGATGATACTTTGATTAACTATTCAGACATTCTTTTAGTGAATGACAGATGTAAACGTAGGTACATCAGTAGGATTTATAGGAAACCTACACATTCAAATACCTTTTTGCATTTTTCAAGTAATCATCCCTACCACCAAAAGAAGGCCATTATAAAAGGTCAGATGGTTAGGGCAGCCCGAATGGTGTCTGATGATGATGAGTTTGAGACTGAATGTGAAAACCTGCAAGGCATGTTTATGCACAGAGGCTACCCTGCTTCCTTGATTGTTAATATAAAGCAAGAAGTTTGTCATAAAAGAAAAAACGGGTACTTTCAGCCTTTACTTAGTGGGTTACAGCAACAGCTCATGCCAGTGGAATCTTTATTGGATTACAAGAATAATAGGGTTTACATGACCATCTTCTTATCGACGTTTTCCCTAGATTATGTATTTATCAGGGATATTATAAATAAAAATTGGAACATCATTAGAGAAGAATTAACATTGATTAAAACATTAGGTGAGAAACCACGACACGCAGGAGAGGGCTTAACTTGAAAGCATTACTTGAGAAAAAGACAAGAGTCCCAAATAGGGTTAAAGGTATGTTCAAATGTGGTACTTGCCCTCAGTGCAAACACATATTTGAAGGGACTAGATGTATAATTAACAACAAAATATACATGATTGGTTTGAGATTCAATTGTGATAGCAAAAGTGTGGTTTATGCAGCCTTATGTTGCCAATGTAATGCATATTACATTGGCAAAACTGAAAGGAAACTCAAACAGCGCATGTATGAACATTTTTATGCCATTAACAAGGGGGACATTAAAAACACTTTGGCTAAACACATTTTAGAATACCCTGGACATATTTTTAAATTTTTAGTGTTACAACATCGAGATAATGACATTAGAGGAGGCCCTTGGCAGATTTTACTAGAAATTGATGAGCTTATTTGGCAAATAAAAACAGGGGCGTCCATTCCACCAGGGCTGAATGAAAATCTATCTATTAAATGTGTTTTGAAATTGCATGCCCTTAAGAGATGATTATTTGACAGGTACTGCTTTCTCTAGTATTTATACATAATGTCATATACAATGATGTATTTGTATTTATCCATTATTAATTATTACTTATTTATATCTTATTAGATTATTAGGTTTGTATATTTATATATTTATATATATATATATATATATATATATATATATATATATATATACATATAAATATATATTCATTTATTAGTAACTACATCGGCGATAGATATTTATACATAATAATTAACTAATTGACTTTTACTATATATTGTTTATTTTACTGTACTAATTTATAGTTAGTTTCATTATTAATTTTGCTATTGCTAGCTTAGTCAAGTAGCTATAAGGCTTGATGTTGTTTTTATTTATGGCAACTATTATGGATTTTTTGAATTAATATGTATTGCTGCTTTTTAATTTTTAATTAATTCAACAAGATAAAGGAAATGTGTTCATGTTTGCACATGACTTCAAGTTAAAAACAGTGTAAGTTACCAGTATATTACTTGAAGAATGTGCACAAAGGCTTTCCCTTTCAAGAATTAACTGGGTTCACTAATTTAGGTTTTAATTCATTGATTGTTAGATTTTTTTCTATATAAAGAATGTTAATTGATTTTCATTTTGTTTCAGTCTGATGAAGGTGAGGCACTGATCCACACCAAAAGCGCTTACTAATAAATGCAAGTTTCTTTTATTTTATTGTCAGTTTGCTGGCTCTCATTGCGTTCATCCTCGCCTACTTTTCAGTAGTTTTATAACCCTCAAAATATCAAACCCACATCGATCAAAAATGGCCAATAATTCATTACAAAATTCAGAACCTTCAACCACTCCATTAGGGCACTTCCAAGTCCTGAGACCCTTGGGCACAATACCTAGTGTCAAACACTCCTTCAGGTACAAACTGTCTAAGTCCAAAGACTTGTATTTAAATAATTGTTCCAATTTCAAAATGCTACTAATGTAATTGTCATTGTTGAAGGTTACTTGCTGATCCAAATCATTAAAATCGTATTTGTAAGCCAACAACTATTAACATCAAGTTCCCTGTTATGAGAACCAGTAAAACAGTCACCTTTTACTGTGCTCACTGTCACTGAAGCAGTAATCTTCTCCTGTATTCCATTACCAGGTGAACATGCTCCACTGACAAGAATATTAGGGAAACTGTTTGTTCTGTCAATGTTGTTGCTGTTTACAACCTCCTGGTTCTTAGAAGAATCCTGTCCGTTAATCCAAATCACTTCCCTTCTTCTGAATGCACACCTCTTTTGGTTACAGGGCAAGGAAGAGGAAGAATCCATAGAAATCAAGGACTAACAAATGGGAGTAAGATGTTCTACCAGTTGCGTCCACTGGCCAATCAAAATGCTCAATTTGCCAAATTCACCTCCCCTCTCCTTTTTGGCAGCATTCAGTTCAGGAAATCCTTCCATCCTCTCAAGAAAACCAAAAAAATAAAACGAGAAGTCCAAGTGCCAAAAGCAAACTATAACCAAAAGAAAGCACCTTGGAAGAACAACCAACACTGAAGTAAATGAAGGCAAGGTTTATTAATCCAAAACGCAAATCTCAGTGGTGCAAGTTAAAACACAAACATCTTGCTCTTCAAGTGTTTTCGTCATAAGACAGACTTAATCAGATGTAAAACATAAATAAAGTACTGCATTTAAATACCCTATGCAATTAAACCAAACACCAATCAAAATCAACAATAAATAAAACTATCAGCCCAAGTCCGTACCCTCAAATAAAATCAGCTTATATAAAACCATGCTATTACCACTACCCTCCTATAAAGAACTAATCATACACCCTGCTCTGTCAGTTACATGCTACTATCACTACCCTCCTATACAGAACTAATCGTATACCCTGCTCTGTTGGTCACATGCTATTACCACTCCTATACAGAACTAATCGTATACCCTGCTCTGTTGGTCATATGCTATTACCACTCCTATACAGAACTAATCCTATGGCCTGTTATGTCGGTCAGATGCTATTACCACTACTATACAACTAATCCTATGCCCTGCTGTCAGTCAGATGCTATTACCACTACCCTCCTACACACTACTCTCATCTCTCCTATGTAATTTTATACCTTACTTCATTGTATCTTTTGAACTTTTTACAAACTTGTGCAATACTCAAATCTCCCTTCCTACATTTTATAACTTACTTCATTATCTCCCTTGAACTATTTACAAACCTGTACAACACCATAATCTCCATTACTACATAGCTTTATAACTTACTTCATTACGTATCTTGAGCTCCTTGCAAACCTTTCTTTACTGAAATGTAAGAGCACTAAACTTCTTTATAATTAGTTCCCTTCTGCAGTATCAATACATTTACTTCCTGAAAGATTTTACAGCTGGAAGAGCTGCATAAACTTACAACTGTTGATGTAAATACTTTACTGCACATACCTGTCTTGCAATTATTTTTGTTTTTTCATGACAAATCAAACTATTGTTTTTCTGAGAACTGGCTGAAATTCACTTGTTAATTATAACAATTATTACTGCTGAATACCTGAGTTGTTTGGCTTCTGCTACATGCCTACAATCATATGCATTACTAGCTGAGTTAAGTACAAACTTGCAGTGTTAAAGATTGTAGTGCATTTCATTTTTCTATTTAATTGTTTCATTGAATATTGTGTCTGTGTCTCTCTCTAGTTATTTTTCGATTTGTTTCATAGAATACTCTGGTCTCTCTCAGTCTCTGCAATTAGTGGGGTCTATGGTGTTTCACTTTATTGATATTCAGTGTTAAACTCTTAGCCTAGAGGGTTTCTCTGTATTTATAAGTGAGTCACATATCTTTGAATATATTACTGCTGAATACCAGAGTTGTTTGGCATCTGCTGCATACCTAAAATCAACTGCATTACTAGCTGAGTTAAGTACAAACTTGCAGTGTTAAAGACTGTAGTGCATTTCATTTTTCTATTTATTTTTTTCATTGAATATTGTGTCTGTCTCTCTCTGTAGGTATTTATTTTTCTATTTAATTGTTTCATAGAATATTGTGGTCTCTCTCTCTCTGTCTCTAAAATTAGTTTCCCGCACACCATCCCTGTTCTTGTTTTGGTATTAATATTGGAGGCTTTGGAATTGCCCGCCCCTCCAGTAAATTTGTGTTTGAACACTCCTTCTGGGTCTATCTCATTTGCTCACTCAACAGAGTACAGTGAGATCATATTTTGACTTCAGACGCTCCTTCCACTCCCCTCTATTCAGCTCTATCCCAGCTCTATTCCAGTCTAGTGTCACTAGCTCACTCTACCTAATACAGAGAGAACATTTGTGAAAGGCAAGCCACTTAAGTCCTTAATTTTGAATTATCTTTTGTTTCTCCTTTCTCTCTTTCCACTTTCCAAAAAAAAAAAAAAAATTCTAAGCTCGTTTTCTGCCCTTCCTGTAACTAGTCTAGTCCAGATACAGATTTGCTGTATCCAGGACTATTTGTAAGCTTCTGTGCACCCAAAGGCTTTTGGTGTTGGAGGGAAGCCTTCTATCTTATCAATGGGAGTGGTAAGCACTAGGTAGCCTATCTACCACAAGAGTGGTTCCTGGACCAGAAATTGTAGTTTTTTGGCAGTTTGGGCAGTTTTTCCATCTCTGTCAACCTTTTGGTTTAAAAACCTGCGTTTGCGTTTGTTTCTCACATTTCCCGTAATTAGTCTAGTCCAGATACATATTTGCTGTATCCAGGACTTTTTGTAAGCTTCTGAGCCCCCCAAGCCTTTCTGTGTTGGAGGGAAGCATTCTAGCTCATCAGTGGGAGTGATAAACACTAGGTAGCCTATCTGCCACAAGATCCAGGTACAGATTTTTAGTTTTAGCACTTGAATTTGCTTATTCGTGGTTAGCACTAAATAAGCTACAAATTACTAAGCACTCAACCTTCCTCTTTACCTAGAGGAAAACAGTTTTTGTACTTACTTTCCTCACTTGCTTTGAGAAAAACAGCTCTTATACTCACTTTCCTCACTTGTCTAGATGAAAGTAGTTTTTTATTCAGGCATGTCTTGGGGCATTATACCAATTGCCTCATGTACATAGACAACCCTCTCCTCCTACCACCAAACACCACAACCTGGGCGATGCACTTATCTAGCCAAACTGGAGGTAATGCTCTCTCCAACCAAGACTGAACTTGACAGTCAAGAGCAGAAAGTAAACACTTACACCACTCTCATCATATAGTCCCACTAAACCTACACCACCAAAATCCACACACAGAAATGCAAAAATATTCGCGGAGGCTCTCAATAATGATCTGCTCAAGCAACAGAGACCTCCAAAGCAGAAACGCAAGCCAAACCTCCAACACAATCCAAATGACACATAGCCCACAGACTCAGTGCACCACTCAACCACAGCCCATAAGGCAAAACAACGTACCCAACACACTAGTCATAGGTGACTCTATAGACAGGCACACTGATGTCCCACTCACCAGGTTAAACAAGGAGGAAGTTACTCTCAGCTGCCTGTCGGGTGCCAGGATCCACCACATAACACACGCACTCAGGTCACTCCACAAGTACAAATATGACTGTCATTGTCCATGTTGGTGTGAATGACCCAAGATGTACCTCCATGGACTACATGAAAAGACATGGAAAAGCTCTCCGATCTTGTGGCCCACGCAGGTATGACCCTAGCCCTGAGTAGCATCCTGCCATCGCCCAGAATGATACCGCAGTACAAGGATGAAATGAGTGACTTCAACAATTGGCTAAGCTTCTGGTGTCATTCTAAGGGGATCCAGTATCTGTCTGCCTGGGACGACATGGTCGACAGACCACGATGCTTTGCCAGAGATGGCCTGCACCTGTCACCCCTGGGATTCCAGATACTGGCTAAGGCTTTTGCTGCCACTATAGTGCCGTTTTTAGGCAAGGTTCAAATGACAAATTCACCACCGTAACAGGAATAGCCAAGCAAAAACTGAGGGTAATGCTACTCAATGCTAGAAGTCTAAACCTCAAAATGCACTCCCTCGAGCCAATCCTTAAAATGGAGAACACTGATATCTGTGCAGTGACTGAGACCTGGTTCAAGGCTCCAGAGAGCACCCCTGCATTACCAGGCTATAACTCGTACCACATTTTTCGGCCACTGAACCTGGACCGGAACACCAAAGGCAGAGGTGTGTCCATATTCATTAAGGATATCCAGACCTTCAGGCTAGTTGCTCGGCATAATGCATCCGAGGTTATCCAAGTGCAACTAACTCTGGGCAAAACAGCAATCCAAATTGTAGCTTGCTACAGATCCCCCACCAAGCCTCAGGATTCCCACCCCACTTTTCTTGATGTACTGGAAAATATTAGGGTTCAACCAAACACCTTAATAATGGGAAATTTCAATTACCCCACCATTAACTGGGAAAACTACTCATGTACTAACTCCTTTGCTCAATGCTTTCTGGAATTCATAAATTCCAATGCCCTGGATCAACTTATCCACACCCCTACCAGGGGCAACAATATCCTAGACCTAGTCATTACCAACATGAGTGACTGGTGTTCCACACCTGAAGTTAACTCCTTGTTGGTCTGATCCAACCATAAGCTAATCACCCTATATATCCACATCCCGCCCCCACCCCCATTAAGGAAATCATGGTAAAAAATTTATCCAAAGCCAACTTCATGCATCTTAAGACAGAAGTGGCGAAATTCATGACACCCATGCAGATGGACAATACACTTACAACTGCTGAATCCTGCACAGACACACTCTATAAGCACTTACACGACTGCATGGATCGTGCTATCCCAAACAGAACAAAGATGCTATCCTCCAATAAAAAGGAAGCCAATCTGGTGGTCCTCTGCCATAAACAAACGCTACAATAGAAGGAAGAAAGTGTTTCAAAACAGAGTAAAATCGCATGAGTGGAGGAGTTCCCTGGTCAGCCTCAGTAAGAAGCTGAGATCCCTTATAAGATCCTCCAAAGTTAGCTACGAAAACAAAATCGCCATGATTCTAGGGACAATCACAAAGCATTCTACAGCTGTATCAAGAATCTCAATGGTAACACCCAGATCTGCTTTGTGTTTCAGCACAACGGCATGAAACTTACAGAACCAACTGATATTTCCAATGTTCTGGCAGATAGGTTCACTGCTAACTTTACCCCCCTCTCAACCCCTAAAGGGCATATATCTATACAGGAAGAATGCAGAGTCCCTGTAATCACAACTACGGAGGTAAACGCTGCACCCTCTAAAGCCAAAAACACAGCATCCATGGGAACGGACAACATCCCAGGCTGAGTTTTACACGAACTTCAGTACAAACCAGCTCCCCACCTAAGCACCATGTTCAATCATAGTCTCACATCAGGCTTTGTGCCCACTGAATGGCGCACAGTAACAGTTATCCCACTCCACAAAGGGGGAGCCACCACTGATCCCGGGAACTATCGCCCTATTAGCCTGACGAGCCTGTTCTGCAAGGTCATGGAACGTATCATCATGGAACTCATAAAGAAAGACACTGGTAACCTCCAAACTCTGGACCCCACCCAGTTAGGGTTTGTGAAAGGCAGATCATGCCTCCGGAACCTGATCGACTTCTTTGAGGCAGTCACCAAAGCTGTAGATGATGGCAAGGTGGTTCACACAGCCTATCTTGACCTCGCCAAGGCTTTCAACACCATCCCCATTCTGGAATTATAGCTAAACTCACTAAACTAGGCATAAATCCTTATGTCACAAGATGGGTTGCCAATTGCCTCACTGACGGAACCCACTCTGTAAAAGTTGCAGACTCAAAATCTGACTTCAAACCAGTGACAAGTGGAGTAGCACAGGGTTCAGTCCTGGGATCTCTCCTGTTTGGTATCTATTTCTCTGAAGTAGAGGCTAACACAGAAGGCCTTTGGCTAATGAAGTTCGCAGATGGCTGCAAACTGGGAGGCATAGTTGAGTCCCCAAATGATGTGGACATCCTACAGAAGGGCCTCACTGAGACAGATGCCTGGTGTCAGAGCCATGACCTCAAGCTCAATGCCAAAAAGTGCATTGTCATCCCCTTTGGTAAAAACTCTGTACCCATGAACTACCACATAGGTGGAAGTCTACTTAATGCCGAATGTGTGATAAGAGACACCTGGGGACCCAGGTGGACAGCAGTCTTTCCTTTGATAATCACAGTGCCAATGTAGTCAGGAAATCCTTCTATGTGGTACACCTCATCACAAAAAGGTTCTCATCTAGGAAAAAAGAGGCCATTGTTCCCCTCTACTTGACATTCATTAGACCCATTATAGAGTACAACTCCCCTTTTGGAATGTACCTCACAAGACATCTGCAGCAGAAGTACCTCACAAAGGTAATTACTGGCCTCAAACAGATGCCCTACACTGAACGTCTCAAAAAACTCCAGCTTTACTCCGTAGCATATTGCCTACTCAGAGGTGATCTCTGCCTAACATATAAAGCTATGTCAAACCCAGAGCTATTGGACATGCTACACCTAAAGTAATCCAAATCCCTCCGAGCTACATGCTCTAAGGACCTAAACCTTGTCACCACAATAAACAGGACATCCTGGAGGGACAGATTCATGTCCCAGAGACTTCCCATACTCTGGAACAAGCTACCCATCTATGTCAAGCAAAGTTCCTCATTAGCACTCTTCAAGAAAAATCTTGATAAGTGGATGGGAAAAAGGAAATACACCCCTGAGATCACTTCTGTGGATCTGCTCGACAGGGACACAGGAAAATAACTTTCTTGGGTAGCGTAAGCCATGGAACCTTGTTGGCTAGGCTTACTTAGGCCCTTGGACCAATAGCCTAGTACCTACCTATGAACCTATAAAAGGCCTCCACCAAAAATGGGCTCTGCTCAGTCAGGCTTTCCTGGTCAAAAAGACAATAAATAAAACTTATGTACATAATGTTTGCAGCTACAGTTGTTTCAATAGCGTCTGTGATGTATAATGTTTGCATTGTGGGTGGGATTTGGCATAATGGTTAAGGTGTTTATCTTACAGACACAAGGTGCAGGGTTTGATTCTCACATGGAGTAATTGGCTAGGCTTTAAATGGCCCACAAGGGTAGTTAGCCTAGTAGTAATCTATGAATCTAAACGAAAGTGGTATAATTTTGTTTGTTTTTCTTTATATAAATGTAAGATTGCCTATGTCATATGTGTAAATTTAATAAAGATTTTTGCTGACAAAAAAAGATAACTAAATAGAACTTTCCAAAAAACAAAAGTAATAAATGCAAGAAAATGGAACCTCTCCCCCACCAAAGGAAACATATCCGCCCAGCAAAGAAAAGCAGAAGCTGACAGTCAATCTTCCAATGCGTTAGAGGAGTGTACTTTTCCGCAGCAGTAAAGCTCGGAAAGGCTTTGCTCCCAAAATTGTCATTTTGTCATCTCAGCTTGAGCTGCTTTTTCAGTTTAGATGCATGAAAGGTGCCCTGAAGGTTTGGAACCTAGCTGGCTGTTACATCCATTGCAAGATATAACACATAGAGCTAAGGTTACTGCAGCAGTGATCAATATGAAGAACATCAAATGCATTACTAGCAGGAAATAAGGTGAGAATTAAAAACTGATAACATTTTGAAATCAGAATTCCCTAGCTCTGTATTAGCTCTGGCACCACAGGTACACCTGCATTTCCTGGCTTTGGCTGCATTACACATCTGTTCATACTAAATACTGTACTATGTAAATACATATGGCATTTACCTGGAATTTACACTGTAATACGGTACTATGTAAATACATATGGCATTTACCTGGTATTTACACTGTAATAAGGTACTATGTAAATACATATGGCATTTACCTGGTATTTACACTGTAATATGGTACTATGTAAATGTATATGGTATTTACACTGTAATACGGTACTATGTAAATGCATATGGCATTTACCTGGTATTTACACTGTAATACAGTACTATGTAAACGCATACGGCATTTACCTGGTATTTACACTGTAATACAGTACTATGTAAACGCATATGGCATTTACCTGGTATTTACACTGTAATACTGTACTATGTAAACAGATATGGCATTTACCTGGTATTTGCTCTGTAACACGGTACTATGTAAACACATATGGCATTCACCTGGTATTTACACTGTAATACGGTACTATGTAAACACATATGGCATTCACCTGGTATTTACACTGTAATACGGTACTATGTAAACACATATGGCATTCACCTGGTATTTACACTGTAATATGGTACTATGTAAATGTATATGGTATTTACACTGTAATACGGTACTATGTAAACACATATGGCATTCACCTGGTATTTACACTAATACGGTACTATGTAAACACATACGGCATTCACCTGGTATTTACACTGTAATACGGTACTATGTAAACACATATGGCATTCACCTGGTATTTACACTGTAATACGGTACTATGTAAACACATATGGCATTCACCTGGTAATTACACTGTAATACGGTACTATGTAAACACATATGGCATTCATCTGGTATTTACACTGCAATACGGTACTATGTAAACACATATGGCATTTACCTGGTATTTACACTGTAATACGGTACTATGTAAACACATATGGCATTTACCTAGTATTTACACTGTAATACGGTACTATGTAAACACATGTGGCATTTACCTGGTATTTACACTGTAATACGGTACTATGTAAACACATATGGCATTTACCTGGTATTTACACTGTAATACGGTACTATGCAAATGCATATGGCATTTACCTGGTATTTACACTGTAATACGGTACTATGTAAACACATATGGCATTTACCTGGTATTTACACTGTAATAAGATATTATGCAAACACATATGTTTACATGGTATTTACACTGTAATACGGTACTATGTAAACACATACGGTATTTACCTGGTATTTACACTGTAATACAGTACTATGTAAATACATATGGCATTTACCTGGTATTTACACTGTAATACGGTACTATGTAAGCACATATGGCATTTACCTGGTATTTACACTGTAATACGGTACTATGTAAATACATATGGCATTTACCTGGTATTTACACTGTAATATGGTACTATGTAAACACATATGGCATTTACTTGGTATTTACACTGTAATACGGTACTATGTAAATGCATATGGCATTTACCTGGTATTTACACTGTAATACGGTACTATGTAAACGCATATGGCATTTACCTGGTATTTACACTGTAATACCGTACTATGTAAACAAATATGGCATTTACCTGGTATTTACACTGCAATACGGTACTATGTAAATACATATGGCATTTACCTGGTATTTACACTGTAATACGGTACAATGTAAACACATGTGGCATTTACCTGGTATTTACACTGTAATACGGTACTATGTAAATACATATGGTATTTACACTGTAATACGGTACTATGTAAATACATATGGCATTTACCTGGTATTTACACTGTAATACGGTACTATGTAAATACATATGGCATTTACCTGGTATTTACACTGTAATGTGGTACTATGTAAATACATATGGCATTTACCTGGTATTTACACTGTAATACGGTACTATGTAAATGCATATGGCATTTACCTGGCATTTACACTGTAATACAGTACTATATAAACATATATGGCATTTTCCTGGTATTTACACTAATACGGTACTATGTAAACACATATGGCATTTATCTGGTATTTACACTGTAATACGGTACTATGTAAACGCATATGGCATTTACCTGGTATTTACACTGTAATACGGTACTATGTAAATACATATGGCATTTAACTGGTATTCACACTGTAATACGGTACTATGTAAATACATATGGCATTTACCTGGTATTTACACTGTAATACGATACTATGTAAATACATGTCGCATTTACCTGGTATTTACACTGTAATACGGTACTATGTAAACACATATGGCATTTACCTGGTATTTACACTGTAATACGGTACTATGCAAATAAATATGGCATTTACCTGGTATTATTATTGTTTCATGGTATACCTGGTATAAGAATGACCAGATGCCTTAGTGGTTAAGTCTTCACCTCCTACGCACAAGGAACAAGTTTCGATCCTGACCTTCGACCAATGCCTGTTTGGAGTTTGCATGTTCTCCCTGTGTCTCTGTGGGGTTTCTCCCATGTCAGAAAAACATGCTGAGAGTTTCCATCTCAAACTTACCAATGAATGGAGCTGTGGGCAGCAGCACAGTCTCTACATGGTGCCGTATATAGGGAAGAGTTGTACAGACCAACTGCTTTGGGCATATACTATGGTGCGCAGTATCCTCCAGATAGGAGAACATGGATCACAAACTGCGCGCCGTGGCAGGGCTAGCCACTCGACCGTGTAAAATATGGCTCTAGGTGATTTGGTCTGGTTGACTAATGTCGCCAAAAATGGGCATGAGTAGTTATAGGTGATAAGTGGGTTGAGGACCCGGCATACTCTGATCCATGCCAGGGACCTCTGTTAATGGTGGGAGGGGTATATGTGCCCCTATTGGCTAGTGTGTGTCCATAAAGCCTAGCAGCCCTGGGTCAATAAGCTACTGGCTGGCTGGGGTCTAGTTTCCCAGCCTGGGTTACCTGGGATAGCTCTGTTGAGCAAAAGCTGGACGTAAAACCAGCCAACCTTCCAAACATGAACTGAGAATTGCTACGCTTAATGTAGGTTCACTGACAGGACGCAGCTTGGAAGTGGATAACATGATTATATGGAGGAGGCTGGACATCCTATGTATCCAGGAGACGAGATGGAAGGGCAGCGCAGCAAAGTCACTTGGCTTGGGATCCAGAGTCTACTACTCAGGTGGAGGGCAGGCTAGAAATGGTGTAGGAATTGTGGTGAGCAAGAGGCTTCAGAAGGCAGTGAGGGATATCATCAGAATTAATGACAGACTCATGGCAATCAGACTCTAGTGTAATGATAGGGCAGTATTCATAATCTCAGCCTATGCCCCACAGCAGAGGTGTGATAGTGAGGAAAATAGTGCATTCAGACAGCAGTTGCAGGACCTACTAGATAAAGCAGGACAACATGAATTGGTGTTGATAATGAGTGACTTGAATGCACATATTGGGACAGACAACAGGATATAAGGACTGCCTGGGTCCCCATGGGTGGAGTAACAGGAATAAAGAAGGAGAAGCCATTCTAGACTTCTGTCTGGCAAATGGCTTGACAGTAGCCAGCACATGGTTCATAAAGAGAGAGAGTCACAAGATCACATACAAGAGTAGTCAACATGCAACTCAGGTAGACTTCCTCCTAGTAAGGAAAAGGCATTGGGGCAGAATCCATGATTGCAAAGTCATCCCCAGTGAAACAGTCAGCCCACAGCATAAACCACTAGATACCACAATCAGCTGCAAACAGTGGTCAGAGAAGGCTCTAAGGTCAACAGAGACCAGGCTGAAGACCTGGAGGTTGACTAGAAAGAAAGTACAACAGTTCAAAGAATTAAAATCCCAAACGAACCAGAAAAAAGTTCTAGTGAAGCAGTCACGATCCAAATTAATTTCTATTTTAAAATATCCATTTTATTTATTTATATAGGTTGTTATAAGTAATAATCACTTGTACATACATATGCAATAAAAGTGTTATTTAAAATTTTACACTTATTAAGTAATAGGAAGATATTGAATAATAGCATGAACTTTGCACATAATTTTATAGGGAAATTTTTAATAATATAGATAGTAGTTTTTAAATATATGTTATTAGGTATGTGTTAATAAATAATGTAATGTTGGATATTTTAAAATAGAAATTAATAACAATATAATCTTTAATATTACCATATGTATATTGGAACATGAAAATGTTCAAGGAAGTGACACAAGCATTAGATAAAACAACTGTGACTTTAAGGTAATAACAATTTTTAATTGATCAATTTGTTTTTTTGGCGGTTTTTCTGGTATAAATATAAGTGTTTTAAACTAATTAAGTGTTCTGATAAAGTCTACGACTGAGTAGATGAAAGCGCTTAACTTGCTGTTTCTTATGTGAAAAAATAAAAATATTTGGATCGTGACTGCTTCACTAGAACTTTTTTCTGGTTCGTTTGGGATTTTGATTTTGTGGAGAGTTCTAGTTCAAAGAATTACTTGGGGCTCTAGCACCCCAATAAGAGGAGGAAATAGGTGGTGTTGAAGAAGAATGGCAGCACCTAAAAACAGCATGTGTTAGGATTACAGAAAAGATATGTGGCCGAGCCAGGTATGGAAATAAGGTACATAAGGAAAGCTGGTGGTGGAATGCAGAAGTCCACAAATTCATCAAAAGAAAAAGTAGTGCAGGAAGACGTTGGAGACAGAAAAGACTGACCAGGCTAGGAAGGACTGCTGGTTGGCTACCAAAGAAGCTAATAAAGAAGTTGCAATAGCAAAGAATAGGGCATCGGAGACAGTCTAACTACTTCTGGAAAGTGACTCAGTAAGGGGCACAAAGAAACTATATCAAGTTTCGAGGCAAAGACAGAAAGATAAAGAAGATAGTCAGACACCCTTCATAAGGGATGCCAGCAACAACCTGCTCACCAACCCACAGGAAATCAAAGGTAGACGGAAGGAGTATTTCCAGCAGCTTCTGAATGAAGAAAACCCCACAGAAGCTGGACTGCCTCAGAAACAGCCTACTATGAGAGAAGAAGAGGAGCCCACCCTAGAAGAAGTAAGAACAGCACTAAGGAAGATGAAGTCAGGGAAAGCAGCAGGCTCAAATGAGGTCACAGCAGATATGATAAAGATGCTGGGTGAGATAGGGGAGAAATGGCTCCTGAGGGTACTAATAACAGTGTTGAGAAAGGTGTACCCCAGATGACTGGAGAATAAGCATACTCATGCCAGTGTACAAGAACAAATGGACATCCACAACTGTGGGCAGTACAGAAGCATCAAACTCCTATCACATTGCATGAAAGTTCTGGAGAAGGTGATTGATAAATGTGCACACAGAGTAGTAGAAAAGATGGGAGATGAGAAGTTTGGATTCAGATCAGGATGCAGCACAACTGACCTGATGTTTGCATTGAGATAGATACTTGAGAAGAAGCTAGAGATGAGGAGAAAGTCCAACTGGGCATTCCTAGACTTGGAGAAAGCATATGACAAGGTCCCAAGAAAGCTGATCTGGGCAGTAGTGCGGTGGTTTGAAGTCCCAGAAACACTGGTAGAATTAGTGCAGGCTATGTACAAGGACCCAATGACTCAAGTACGGACAGTGTTCGGCCTCACAGACGGGTTCCCAGTGGGTGTGGATGTACATCACGGTTCAGCTCTGAGCCCACGGCTGTTCATACTGGTGATGGACTATAATTAGCAAACAGGTTGTAAGGGACGGATCAACAAAGCTGCTGTTTCAGACGATGTGGCAATACAGGCAGACTCTAAGCTAGAACTTCAGCAAAGGATAGGAGAATGGAATGTAAATCTGAAGGTACATGGGATGAAACCAAGCACAGATAAGACAGTTGTAATGGCAGCAAATTGGGGAAATCAGAAGAAGCTGAAAACAAGAGAAGAGATAGAATGAAAGATAGTGGAACAGGTAAACAGCTTCAAATATCTGGGAGTAGTTGAGGAGAAGGGTAGTCTGAATGAAGAGGTCAAAGCTAGAATCAGAGGGGCTTCAGCCAACTGGCATAGAGTATCAGGTGTAGTTTATGACAGAAGCATGCCAAAGAAGCTGAAACGTAAGGTGTACAAGACAATGGTGCAACCAGTAATACTGCATGGTACAGAACCCTGGGCAGTAAAAGCAGAACAGTTGAAGAAGCTGCAGTCATGCCAAATACAGGAAAGACATTCAGGTCACCCACAGCCATATCCAAAACATAACTGGCTGTGGATGCATGGGTAAGGCTTAGGAGCATACAAATGACACCTCAAAGTCCACAGTCTCAAACTAGGAAACCGCATGCTACTTATCAGATGTTTTGTTATCCCGGAACAGATTTCCAAATGTTCACAGGTGTATACTAGGCTAATGACCACTAGGGTCTTTAAAGCCTAGCCATACTACCCAAATGTGACCCACAAATTTGATTTATAGAGGGTGTTTTACTGACCGACTCTGTCCATCAGAGCCAGAGGAGCCAGACCTGGGGTGAGTTTCCGATTATCCATGCATTTGTCCAAGTAGCACTTTAATACTCTCCAACATGTGCTATTTTTTTCTTTTTATCTAGTAGTTCTGATGCAGTCTACTTTTTGGTTGTGCAAAAAAGATTCATCCAAACATGGTCTAGGGATGCCTTGTATGTGATGCAAAGATCACTTCTCAGAAGTCCGCATGATACCAACTAAGGACACACAGCCTTGAGGTGATTAGTAAAGTATTCATTTTGTAAGGGGCCTTTGCAGAAATTCTATTTGCTGCATGTGTCTGGTCAGATACATCCTGAAGGGGGTATTATACTCAATGACGGGCCTGATGAGGGGTAGCACAGTACAGTGGTATAATGACCCCTCTGGACCTACATACCATGACCTTGCTTATAAGTTGAGCAACACAGAAAGTTTTTCTTACTACCATGGACACAAGTTGGTCAAAGACTAGGTTGCAGTCTACATGAGTTCCCAGATCCCTGACTAGTAAATCAACTTTTAAGGGTGTCTTACAGATGACAGTTTCCAGGGGGTGGCAGACTTCCAAAAATGTACTATAACACACTTCTTGGTACTGAGTTTTAAGCCATGGCTTTGGCACCAAGTGCTTGCCTGTATCAGATCTTCCTGAAGGGTTTTCTCATTGTGGGGGGATTCAATGGCCGCTCCCAGTTTGCATTCATCTGTGAATTTAGTTAGCCAGAGACTTCTGAGATTGGCTTTGACATCTGAGAAGCTGTCTAAGAGGAGTGGGCCTAGCACAGAGTCCTGGGGGACTCCACTGTTGCGTGGCCTCTGTGGAGGAAGCCTCACCAATTCTAAGCTCCTAGGTCCTATAAGTGAGTCAGCTATCTCTCCAGCATGTTATAAAGGGGTTTATACCTAGTTAATTTATTTACTTGTTTATTTTATTTAACATTTGTTTACCGGGAAAGTCCAACTGGGACAGAACCCACTTCAGCAGAGGCCTGGGGAGAAACACTCCAGATGCTTGTCTTTGGAAGTTTGCAAGTTTGAATCAGAGTACAAAGGATCAGTCCAGATAAAATCACCTTAGTTAGCAGATCTATTAGGCTTTCTCTGATACCCTCCCTGTGGAAGTATAAAAATGCCTTGTTGAAGTTTCAAGTAGTTTAATTCAGTTAAGTAGGTGGATGGACAAATATTCTTGTTCTAATACATTACCTTCAACAGGTTAATTTAATGACAGTTATAGACAATGGTGGGATGGGTCCAGGGGAGGTGATTAGAGGAAAATCTGGGAGATGGAAAAACAAGGAGCTTAAAGTTTAGTCCTTTACTTGAATACTCCTGAAAGACCTGTGAGGGTTTACCAGCTCAGCAGCCTGTGGAAGCTTTCTTAGTTACAAGGTTTTCATTTTTAACAAAACATGACGACACAGCATGAGCTACTACTACAGAACTACATTTAAGAAAACACTTTCATCTGAGCTTCATCAGGTCCATCCTAATAGACTGCTTTACACTTTGATCATTCAAAATGCCTGCTTTTACGGGGCTGTCACCACTAATTAAGAAAGCTTTACTATAGAACTTTTTCTAGTTTGACATGTCCTTATCAATGCTTGTATCAAGTGAAATGACAGGCTGTGTCCACTTATACAGGGCTAACATTTCCTGAAATACATTATGAAAGACTAATCTTCTCTTGCATAGCAAAAAGGTTTACAGTGCCCGTTTGTAACAGGCTCATATACATTATTAGTGTGACCAGTCCCCGTTACACATGATAATGTGACCAGTCCCCATTACACATGATAATGTGACCAGTCCCAGTTACACATGATAATGTGACCAGTCTCCATTATACATGATAATGTGACCAGTCCCCGTTATACATGATTACTGTGACCAGTCCCCGTTATACATTACTGTGACCAGTCCCCTTTATACATTACTGTGACCAGTCCCCGTTATACATGATTAGTGTGATCAGTCCTGTTAGACGATTGCTGTGACCAGTCCACATTATACATGGTAATGTGACCAGTCCCCATTATACATGATTTGACTCCCCATTACACATGATTATGGTGACCAGTCCCCATTATACATGATTAGTGCAACCAGTCCCCATTACACATGATAATGCGACTAGTCCCAGTTATACATGATTAGTGTGACCAGTCCCCGTTACACATGATAATGTGACCAGTCCTGGTTATATATGATTACTGTGACCAGTTCCTGTTATACATGATTAGTGTGACCAGTCCCCATTACTCATGATAATGGGACCAGCCCCAATTAAACATGATTACTGTGACCAGTCCCTATTACACATAACATAACCAGTCCCCATTACACATGATAACGTGACCAGTCCCTGTTCTACATGATTACTGTGACCAGTCCCCATTATACATTAGTGTGATCAGTCCCCGTTACACATGGATAGTGTGACCAGTCCTTGCTATACATGATTACTGTGACCAGTCCCCGTTACACATTAGTGTGACCAGTCCCCATTATACATGATTAGTGTGACCAGTCCCCATTACCCATGATTAGTGTGACTAGTCCCCATTACACATGATTAGTGTGACCAGTCCACGTTGTACATGATTACGGTGACCGGTCTCCATTATACATGATTAGTGTGACCAGTCCCAGTTATACATGATTACTGTGACCAGTCTCCATTATACGTAATTAGTGTGACTATTTCCCAGTATACATGATTACTGTGATCAGTCCCCGTTACACACGATTACTGTGACCCGTCCCAGTTATACATGATTAGTCTGACCAGTCCCAGTTATATATGATTACTGTGACCAGTCCCCATTTCACATGATTACTGTGACCAGTCCCCATTACACATGATTACTATGACCAGACCCTGTTATACACGATTACTGTGACCAGTCTCCGTTATACATGATTACTGTGACCAGTCCCCGTTACACATGATTACTGTGACCAGTCCCCGTTACACATGATTACTGTGACCAGTCCCCGTTACACATGATTAGCGTGACTAGTACCCATTCTACATGATAATGTGACCAGTCCCCATTACACAAGATAATGTGACCAGTCCCCATTACACAAGATAATGTGACCAGTCCCCATTACACAAGATGTGACCAGTCTCTGTTATACATGATGAGTGTGACCAGTCCCCATTATACAGGATTAGTGTGACCAGTCATTTGTTATACATGATTAATGTGACCAGTTCACCAATGCACCACACACAAAGACTTCTCAGATCAAACAATCAAAACCTTATAGAAATTTACAGACCCCTCCACCCCCCAGGACAATACCTCCTGTCACACTCTCTAGCACGCTTATGGAACTTCCTTCCCCCCTCCATTTGTACCATTACTAGCCTCCCATCCTTTAAAAAAATCACTCCACTGTCATCTAACTTCCACATGGGAATGCTCCTGCTCCCATCCCTCATAACCTACACTTTACTTCAACACTCTTTCCCTTCCTTCTCTCACATCCCAGGTAACAAATTCTAGCTTCTATTATACAACTCCTTACTAGTATCTAGCGATTCCTTACCTACTGCATCTAACTACCTATCCTCAATCCTAATAGAGAAGAAAGAAAAAAAAATTATACTTTTGACATTAACTTTGACTGAAATACTTTTGATCAGTCTGTTTTACCTCTGTAATCTTCATGCAATCTGTGTGTGTATATTAATCTTAGCTTGTTTACCTCTGTAATCTTCATGCAATCTATGTGTGTATATTAACCTTTGTGTAATCTGTATTTGGAGCTTTTCTCCCCAGGACTCCATTGAAAATGGGTTCTTCAGGCCCAATGGACTATCCTGGTTAAACAAAGTACAGTTTTGTACCTACCATAAATGTAGATGTTCGAGTGCTAATACAGCTGCAGTCATAACAGACGGGTTCTCCTGCCGTCAGGCGGGTCCTCGGTCGGCCGAATTCCAAAGTCTAGGTCCGGCGTCGGTTGTCGTCGCTTCTTCCCTGACGTCAGTGCGACAGGGGTATAAAAGAACCAGCCAATGCCATTTTCTTCAGTTTTTCTTGCCCCAGATGTCAGGTGCCCCCAGAAGGAAGGCAATACATAAATTTGTGTAATAATGCAGTGCAATATAATCAAAATAACCGTAGTTGCAAGCAAATACATCATAAATGAATACTCCAATCAGGTTGTATGAGGATGTGTTAGCCTATAGGCCTGTCCCAAGAGGGGAAGGAGGGAGGGAAACCTGGACTGCAGTTGTATTAGCACTCTAACATCTACATTTATGGTAGGTACAAAACTGTACTATGTTCATCATGCATACAGCTGCAGTCATAACAGATGGGTAGAATCCCAAAGCTAAGAAAGGGGTGGTAGGCACTAGGTGGAACTAGGAGGAGCCAAAATGCCCTGCAAGACTGCAGTGGCAAAGCCTGCTCTAGATTTGGAGTATAATGGTAGGTTGTAGTGCTTGGAGAAGGTATGCACAGAACTCCAAGTGGCTGCTTCCAAAATATCCTTGGTAGGAACTCCTCTGAGGAAGGCTGCAGAGGTGGCTGTGGCCCTGGTGGAATGAGTTCTAATGCCTGTAGGTACAGTTTTGCCATGAAAGGAATAGCAAAAGCGTATGCAGTGGGCTATCCATTTTGAGAATGTCTGTTTGGAAATTGGCTTTCCTTGAGCTCCCACCGCACAGGCCACAGAGCTGATCTGATTTTCTGAAAGACTTTCTTCTGTCCAAATAATAACGCAGTTGTCTGTGGATGTCCAAGGAATGTAGTAATCTCTCCCCTTTGTTTTGAGGATTAGGATAAAAAGTAGGTAAATGTATGGCCTAATTTAAAGCTACCCTGGATACCACTTTAGGCATAAAGGACGGGTTGGTTCTGAAGGAAACTCTGTCCTGATGGAAGATGATAAAAGGCTGGACAGCCATGAGAGCCTGTAGTTCTGAAACTCTGCGAGCTGAGGTGATAGCCAGAAGGAAAGCTGTTTTCCAGGACAAATATTGCAAATCTGTTGAGGCAGCTGGCTCAAAGGGAGGCAAGGTCAGTTTTTCCAGAATGAAATTAAGATCCCAAGCAGGTATTGGTTGTTTCCTTGGAGGTCTTAGATTCTTAGCCCCTCTGAGGAACTGTCTTAAGAGAGGGTGAGAGAATAAAGGTGGATCAGTGTTGTATTGTGCAGAAATGGCTGAGGCATGGATTTTGATGGAGGAGAAAAAGTCCACTGCTTAGCAGTTCAGCCAAATATTGTAGTATTTGAGGTAAATTCAGTTTTCCAGGATCCTGGCCCTTTTTCTCATTCCAGACACAAAAATGTTTCCATTTTGCGGAGTAAGCTTTTCTAGTTGATGGCCTTCTGGCCTCCAAAATGACATCCTGCACCTCCTTGGAGAGTAGGGCTTGTTGTGATGCTAAGGAATCTTCCATGTGGCTAGATTGAGTGTTTTTAGCTGGCTGTGAAGAGTTTTGAAGCTGTGCTGAGTCAGAAGAAGAGGCATTAGAGGCAGGGTCCATGGTGGGAAATGTGTCAGGCTCCTCAGGAATGGGTACCAGTGTTGCCTTGGCCAGTCCGGAGCAATGAGAATCATCTTTGGTCTGTCTGCTCTGGTTTTCAATAGAACTTTTGGCAGCAGAGGAAGAGGTGGGAAGGCATAAACTGTCATTATGTCCAACTGAAAGAGAGAGCGTCCACTCTCCAGGCCTTTGGATGGAAGATCCTTCAGCAGAATTTTGTCAACTGATGATTTTTGTGGGAGGCAAAGAGATCTATGTCTGGCCTTCCCCATTCTTGGATTATTTCTGTAAAAACTTTTGGATGCAATTTCCATTCGTGTGGATCTGTCATATTCCTGCTTAGGTTGTCTGCCAGCATGTTTTCCTTGCCTGGCAAGTACTGTGCTTGTAGTTCCATTTGTAAGTCCATGGCTATGTTCCAAAGTGACATGGCCAGTCTGCATAGGGGGTAATAATGTGTTCCTCCCTGTTTGTTTATGTACCACATAACTGTGGTGTTGTCCGTTCTTATCAATAGTTGACCTGGTTGCAGAAGGTCCTTGAAAGCTATAATAGCCTTTATTACTGCTAGCATTTCTTTTTGATTGATGTGAAGGTGCTTTTCTTTTTGGGACCATTTGCCCTGAATGCACCGATTTGTCATGTGCGCCCCCCAGGCGTAGTCCGAGGCGTCGGTTGTGATTACTTGATTTGCTTGAGGTTTGCTGAATGGAAGACCTGTGTTTGTTTGACATGCTTGAGCCCACCACAGGAATTCCTTTTGCAGACATGGAATTAGTGGTATTATTGTTTCCAAACTGTGGCAGTGTTGAGACCATATGTTTTTCAGGTACCATTGTAGTTTCCTCATATGCAGCTTTGCACATGGGATTAGTAAGATGCAAGATGCCATGAATCCCAGAACCTGCAGGATTTTCCTTGCAGTCAGCCTGGTGCAATTTGCTAGTGTTCTGAAGTACTGAATTAGTTGCCCCTGCTTCTCTGGCATGAGGTAGACCATCTGGGTGTTTGTGTCCAAATTGGCACCCAGGAAAATTACCTTCCGAGAGGGTATTAGCCTTGATTTCTTTTTGTTGACTGTGTATCCCAGAGAGTTCAACATTATTACATAAGCCAGATGTTTCAGAAGAATGTGCTTGCTGTCCGCTTGAATCAGGCAGTCGTCCAAATAGGGGTATATTTGTATCCCTTGAAGTCTGCAGTAGGCAATTACTGATGCCAGGCATTTTGTGAATACTCTTGGCGCAGTAGATAAGCCAAAAGGCAATGCAGAGAATTGATAATGGGTTGAACCTGCAAGAAATCTGAGGTACCTTCTGCAATTTTGTCTGATTGGGACATGCAGGTATGACTCCTTGAGGTCCAATGTTACCAGCCAAGACTCCTTGCCCAGCATGGGAAGAAGTTGCTGTAGAGTGAGCATCTTGAATTTTGGTACGAGTAGAAATGTGTTTAGGATGGATAGGTCCAAAATAGGTCTCCAATCTTTTCCCTTCCTTGGCATCAGAAATAGCCTGGAATAAAAATCTTGACCTTGTTCGTGTGTAGGTACCTCTTGAATAGCTTTCATGTTTATGAGATCTGTAATTTGCCTTTGTGCCTCTGCCCTTTGATTGTGTGGCAGGTTTGGCATGCCTCTCATTTAATTGGAAGGGTGTGAAAATGGAATTTGTAGCCTCTGTTTATAATGTCCAGGATCCATTTGTCCTTTGTGACAATATGCCAATTTTTTGAAAATAATGCCAGCTTTCCTCCTAAGGGGGCTGCCATTTGAGACTTGGTTGGCATGCAAAGGGGAAAGTCATTGGGTTTGCTTTCTGAACGATTGCGAGTTATCCTCACCACCTCTTTGTGTAGGAGCTTGCCATTGTCTGCTTCTAAACGATCCTTGGGATTGTCCTCTGCCCCTCGGGCGCCTGTATCTGCCTCTTTGGGGTCTGTCCGTGGCAGGAAAGGACCAGTTTTTGGAAGGCCAATTTCTACTAAAACGTGGGGGTTGTACCTGTAGAAATTCTTTCACAGTTTGCATTGATTTAGCCTTTTCGTCCATTTTCCTTAACACTTCCTCAGCATTAGCACCAAATAGTACATCCTTTTGAAGAGGGGCGTCTAGTAATTTTGCTTTGACATGATCATGCAAGGCTTGTTCCTTGAGCCAGGCATGCCTACGTATGACTGATCCTGTAACAGCAGCTCTACATGAGGCCTCTAGAGCATCAAAACCACATTGTAAGGTATGCTTACCCACTTGTTCTGCACTATGCAACAAATCCTGCAACGCCTTCAAGTCTGGCTGTTCAGGTTGTGACATTTTACTTTTCAATTGTGATAACAAAAACAGTTGGTATTTTAGCATATGAAACTGACAGCTTAAGGCCCTCATGGATAAGGTAGCCGAGGTATATACCTTTTTTCCCCACCTTTCTAAGGATCTGGAGTCTCTCTCGGAAGGTTTAACAATGGAGGCCTTAACTCCCTTGGGGCCCTGTGAAATGGTTTCTGGGTCAGCAGCATGGCTTTTGTATAGAAATTGGTGTGAGTCAGGAACCCTGTAGTACCTGTCAGGCTTAACTGGGGCTGGAGGTAGAGAGTCCGGGTTAAGGCAAGCCTCCAAGTAAACATCATCTAGGATGTCCAAGACAGGAGGTATAGCCAGAGGCCTGTGCTGAAGTAGCAAGAGAAATTCCCTGAGCCTTTTCTTGGAATCTGAATAATCTTGGCCTTTCCAGTGGAAGTGTTCCCTTAAGGTATGCAAACTTTCCCCAAATGAGTAATCCTCTGTGGGGGGGGGGGGACAGAAGGGATGGACTCCTCCGCATCAGAGTCTTCAAAAGGGGAGTAAGAATGTTCCTGATCATCAGAATGCTCTGAAATAATGGAGCCCTGATCAGAGGAGGGGGAATCTTCCTCCACTCTGGGCCTTTTGTTCGGTGGGGGCCGAGAACCTCTGATAAGAGTAATTAAATCCTCAGCCATTTTAAGCATCTGTTTCTTAGGCATGGGGCCTGGAGATGGGCCCTGTGTAGCTGGTCTCAGAGTGCATGGTTGCTTTAGACTTTGTGAAAGCCTTGATGGAGAAAGAAGAGGAAGGTCTGAAGACACCTTGAGTGGAGGTGGACCTGTCCACATTCTGAGTTTCAACGCCAAGAGTGGCTTCGGTATCTGTAGTCGGGTGTGGGCCGAGGAGCCTGCGACCTCGGGCACAGGAGACACCGTCAAAGAAGTGTCGTCGGTAGTCAGGGGCTGCGAGGGCTCGCTGAGAACCAGACCACGTGTAGTCGGCTTTGGCATGGTGTCGGTAGAGGCCGCGGACCTCGTGTGTCGGTCCTTGTCTTTGCGTTTTTTAGACAAAACCAGAGTCGGAGTATCCGACGACATAGTATAGTTAAATGCTTTTCCAAAATAATGCTGGGCAAACTCCGCCCAACACTTAATAGTGCGTTTGCTGAATGTAGCACAAAGGCGACAGACCGAGACGTCGTGGTCTGGGCCTAAACAAGGTATACAGAGGGAATGGAAATCCTTATGTGGTATTTGCTTCCCACAAGAAATACAATTATTAACTTTGTCTGACATCGGTCTGAGGCAAGAAAAGTTTCCCCAATGGGGTACTTAGCTTTTAAGAAGATTTCGGTTTCCAAGTTTTCGTAATCTCTGGAGCTGGCCGACCGGCACTTGCGAACTGCTTCTGCTTCGGGCACCGCGCGGCAAGAAAGACTGAAGAAAATGGCGTCGGCTGGTTCTTTTATACCCCTGTCGCACTGACGTCAGGGAAGAAGCGACGACAACCGACGCCGGACCTACACTTTGGAATTCCGCCGACCGAGGACCCGCCTGACGGCAGGAGAACCCGTCTGTTATGACTGCAGCTGTATGCACAATGAACATCTGCAAATAAATAAATAAATTTCCGTTATACATGATTACTGTGACCAATCCCAGTTATGACTACTGTGACCAGTCCCTGTTGCACATTAGTGTGACCAGTCCCCATTATACATGATTAGTCTGACCAGTCCCTGTTACACATGATTAATGTGACCAGTCCCCATTATGCATGATTAGTGTGACCAGTCCCTGTTACACAAGATTAATGTGACCAGTCTCCATTACACGATTAGTGTGACCAGTCTCCATTATATATTAGTGTGACCAGTCCCCATTATACATGATTAGTGTGACCAGTCGTTATACATGATTACTGTGACCATTCCCTGTTACACATGATTAATATGACCAGTCTCCATTACAGGATTAGTGTGACCAGTCCCCTGTTATACATGATTAATGTGACCAGTCCCCGTTATACATTACTGTGACGAGTCCCTGGTATACATGACTAATGTGACCAGTCCCCATTATACATGATTAATGTGACCAGTCCTCGTTACACAAGATTACTGTAACCAGTCCCAGTTACACAATTAGTGTGACCAGTCCCCATTATACACGATTACTGTGACCAGTCCCCATTACACACGGTTAGTGTGACCAGTCCCCATTACACATTAGTGTGACCAGTCCCAGTTACACAGGATAATGTGACCAGTCCCCGTTACACAGGATAATGTGACCAGTCCCTATTCTACATTAGTGTGACCAGTCCCAGTTACACATGATTACTGTGACCAGCCCAGTTCTACGTGATTAATGTGACCAGTCCCCATTATACATTACTGTGACCAGTCCCCGTTATATATGATAATGTGACCAGTCCCCGTTATACATTAGTGTGACAAGTCCCCGTTATACATTAGTGTGACAAGTCCCCGTTACACATGATTAGTGTGACCAGTCCCCATTATACATGATATTGTGACCAGTTCCCATTATACATGATACTGTGACCAGTTCCCGTTACACAGGATGTGACCAGTCCCCATTATACATTAGTGTGACCAGTCCCCGTCACACATGATTACTGTGACCAGCCCAGTTCTACATGATTAATGTGACCAGTCCCCGTTATATATGATAATGTGACCAGTCCCCGTTATATATGATAATGTGACCAGTCCCCGTTATACATTAGTGTGACAAGTCCCCGTTACACATGTTTACTGTGACCAGTCCCCAGTATACATGATTACTGTGACCAGTCCCCGTTACACGATTACTGTGATCAGCCCCATTATAAATGATTAATGTAACCAGTCCCCATTATACATTACTGTGACCAGTCCCCGTTATACATGATAATGTGACCAGTCTCAGTTATACATGATAATGTGACCAGTCTCAATTATACATGATTAGTGTGACCAGCCCCCGTTACACACGATTAGTGTGACCAGTCCCAATTATACATGATTAATGTGACCAGTCCCCATTATACATGAAAATGTGACCAGTCCCCATTATACATTACTGTGACCAGTCCCCGTTATACATGATTAGTGTGACCAGTCCCCGTTACATGATTACTGTGACCAGACCACGTTATATATGGTAATGTGACCAGTCCCCGTTATACATGATTTGTATGACCACTCCCAGTTACACATGATTATGGTGACCAGTCCCCATTATACATGATTAGTGTGACCAGTCCCCATTACAAATGATAATGTGACTAGTCCCAGTTATACATGATTAGTGTGACCAGTCCCGGTTATACATGATTACTGTGACCAGTTCCCATTATACATGATTAGTGTAACCAGTCCCCGTTACTCATGATAATGTGACCAGCCCCAGTTATACATGATTACTGTGACCAGTCCCTGTTACACATGATAACATAACCAGTCCCCATTACACATGATAACGTGACCAGTCCCTGTTCTACATGATTACTGTGACCAGTCCCTGTTATTCATTAGTGTGATCGGTCCCTGTTACACATGATAGTGTGACCAGTCCTTGTTATACATTACTGTGACCAGTCCCCATTACACATGATTAGTGTGACCAGTCCCCATTACACATGATTAGTGTGACCAGTCCCCATTAGACATGATTAGTGTGACCCGTCCCCATTAGACATGATTAGTGTGACCCATCCCAGTTATACAGGATTAGTCTGACCAGTCCCAGTTATACAGGATTACTGTGACCAGTCCCCATTTCACATGATTACTGTGACCAGTCCCCATTACATTTGCTTACTATGACCAGTCCCTGTTATACACGATTACTGTGACCAGTCCCTATTACACATGATTAATGTGACCAGTCTCAGTTATACATGATTACTGTGACCAGTCCCTGTTACACATGATTACTGTGACTAGTCCCTGTTACACATGATTACTGTGACTAGTCCCTGTTACACATGATTACTGTGACTAGTCCCTGTTATACATGATTAGTGTGACTAGTCCCCGTTATACATGATAATGTGACCAGTCCCCATTACACAAGATAATGTGACCAGTCCCCATTACACAAGATGTAATCAGTCTCTGTTATACATGATTAGTGTGAACAGTCCCCATTATGCAGAATTAGCGTGACCAGTCCCAGTTATACATGATTAATGTGACCAAATCCAGTTATACATGATTACTGTGACCAATCCCCGTTATAAATGACTACTGTGACCAGGCCACATTACACATTAGTGTGACCAGTCCCCATTACACATGATTAATGTGACCAGTCCCCATTATGCATGATTAGTGTGACCAGTCCCTGTTACACAATGTGACCAGCCTCCATTACAAGATTAGTGTGACCAGTCCCACGTTATACATGATTAATGTGACCAGTCCCCATTATGCATGATTAGTGTGACCAGTCCCTGTTACACAAGATTAATGTGACCAGTCTCCATTACAAGATTAGTGTGACCAGTCCCACATTATACATGATTAATGTGACCAGTCTCCATTACACGATTAGTGTGACCAGTCTCCTGTTATACATGATTAGTGTGACCAGTCCCCGGTATACATTACTGTGACAAGTCCCCGGAATACATGACTAATGTGACCAGTCCCCATTATACATGATTAATGTGACCAGTCCTCATTATACAAGATTATTGTAACCAGTCCCAGTTACACGATTAGTGTGACCACTCCCCATTATACATGATTACTGTGACCAGTCCCCATTACACATGGTTAGTGTGACCATTCCCCGTTACACATTAGTGTGACCAGTCCCAGTTACACAGGATAATGTGACCAGTCCCCGTTACACAGGATGTGACCAGTCCCCATTATACAGTAGTGTGACCAGTCCCCGTTACACATGATTACTGTGACAAGCCCAGTTCTACATGATTAATGTGACCAGTCCCCGTTATACATTACTGTGACCAGTCCCAGTTATATATGATAATGTGACCAGTCCCCTTTATACATTAGTGTGACAAGTCCCCGTTACACATGATTAGTGTGACAAGTCCCCATTATACATGTTACTGTGGCCAGTTCCCGTTATACATGATACTGTGACCAGTTCCCGTTACACATGATTACTGTGACCAGTCCCCATTATACATGATTACTGTGACCAGTCCCCGTTACACGATTATTGTGATCAGCCCCATTATAAATGATTAATGTAACCAGTCCCCGTTATACATTACTGTGACCAGTCCCCGTTATACATGATAATGTGACCAGTCTCAGTTATACATGATAATGTGACCAGTCTCAATTATACACGATTAGTGTGACCAGTCCCCATTATACGATAATGTGACCAGTCCCCGTTATACATTACTGTGACCAGTCCCCTTTATACATTACTGTGACCAGTCCCCGTTATACATGATTGTGACCAGTCCCGTTACACGATTACTGTGACCAGTCCACTTTATACATGGTAATGTGACCACTCCCAGTTACACATGATTACGGTGACCAGTCCCCGTTATACATGATTAGTGTGACCAGTCAGTCCCCGTTACTCATGATAATGTGACCAGCCCCCCAGTTAAACATGATTACTGTGACCAGTCCCTGTTACACATGATAATGTAACCAGTCCCCATTACACATAACGTGACCAGTCCCTGTTCCACATGATTACTGTGACCAGTCCCTGTTATACATTAGTGTGATCGGTCCTTGTTACACATAATAGTGTGACCCATCCTTGTTATACATTACTGTGACCAGTCCCAGTTATACATGATTAGTGTAACCAGTCCCCATTACACATGATTAGTGTGACCAGTCCCCATTACACATGATTAGTGTGACTAGTCCCCATTACACATGATTAGTGTGACCCATCCCAGTTATACAGGATTAGTCTGACCAGTCCCAGTTATACAGGATTACTGTGACCAGTCCCCATTTCACATGATTACTGTGACCAGTCCCTGTTATACATTAGTGTGATCGGTCCCTGTTACACATGATAGTGTGACCCATCCTTGTTATACATTACTGTGACCAGTCCCAGTTATACATGATTAGTGTAACCAGTCCCCATTACACATGATTAGTGTGACCAGTCCCCATTACACATGATTAGTGTGACTAGTCCCCATTACACATGATTAGTGTGGCCCATCCCAGTTATACAGGATTAGTTTGACCAGTCCCAGTTATACAGGATTACTGTGACCAGTCCCCATTTCACATGATTACTGTGACCAGTCCCCATTACATTTGCTTACTATGACCAGTCCCTATTATACAAGATTAATGTGACCAGTCTCCGTTATACATGATTACTGTGACTAGTCCCTGTTACACATGATTACTGGGACTAGTCCCTGTTATACATGATTAGTGTGACTAGTCCCAGTTATACACGATAATGTGACCAGTCCCCATTACACAAGATGTAATCAGTCTCTGGTATACATGATTAGTGTGAACAGTCCCCATTATACAGAATTAGTGTGACCAGTCCCAGTTATACATGATTAATGTGACCAAATCCAGTTATACATGATTACTGTGACCAATCCCCGTTATGACTACTGTGACCAGTCCCCGTTACACATTAGTGTGACCAGTCCCCATTACACATGATTAATGTGACCAGTCCCCATTATGCATGATTAGTGTGACCAGTCCCTGTTACACATGATTAATGTGACCAGTCTCCATTACAAGATTAGTGTGACCAGTCCCACGTTATACATGATTAGTGTGACCAGTCCCCATTATACATTAGTGTGACCATTCCCTATTATACATGATTAGTGTGACCAGTCGTTATACATGATTACTGTGACCATTTCCTGTTACACATGATTAATATGACCAGTCTCCATTACATGATTTGTGTGACCAGTCCCCTGTTATACATGATTAGTGTGACCAGTCCCCGTTACACATGATTAGTGTGACCATTCCCCGTTACACATGATAATGTGACCAAGTCGCAATTATACATGATAATGTGACCAAGTCTCCATTATACATAACAGTGACCAGTCCCCATTACACATGATTACAGTGACCAGTCCCTGTTACACATGATAATGTGGCCACACAACAAAATGCTGGAATATAAGAACTGTAGACAACACAACAACCGTTGAGAAAAACACTTTATAAAAAGGGAAAGCTTTCAGGCAAAAACCCTTCTTCAATACTAATACAAAAATAAGTAAAAGCAATTTGCTTTAAATAGAAGCCATAAGATCACAAGACCGCAGCCAAAATCATGACACACAAAATCAAAAAAACTCAAAAAATTCATATATAAACACAATTTGTAACAAAAATGATAAAATTTATACATAAATAAATAAAATAAATGTGACCAGTCCCTGTTATACATGATTAATGTGACCAGTCCCGTTATACATGATTAATGTGACCAGTCACAGTTATAAATGTAATATGACCAGTCCCCCTTATACATGATTTGTGTGACCACTCCCCATTACACATGATTAGTGTGACTAGTCCTCGTTATACATGATTAGTGTGACCAGTCCCAGTTATGCATGATTAGTGTGACCAGTCCCCGCTACACAGGATAATGTGACCAGTCCCAGTTATACATGATTACTGTGACCAGTCCCTGTTACACATGATAATTTGACCAGTCCCTGTTACACATATTTACTGTGACCAGTCCCTGTTACACATAATGGACCAGTCCATTACACGATTACTGTGACCACTCCCTGTTACACATGATAACGGGACCAGTCCCCGTTATACATGATTACTGTGACCAGTCCCCATTATACATGATTAGCGTGACCAGTCCCAGTTACACATGATAATGTGACCAGTCCCCGTCCCCATTATACATTACTGTGACCAGTCCCCATTATACATGATTACTGTGACCAGTCCCCGTTACACATGATAATGTGACCAGTCCTCATTATACATGATTAGTGTGACCAGTCCCCATTATACATGATTACTGTGACGAGTCTCCGTTATACATAATTAGTGTGACCAGTCCCAGTTATATATGATTACTGTGACCAGTCCCCGTTACACATGATAATGTGACCAGTCCCCATTATACATGATTAGTGACCAGCCCCCATTATACATGACTACTGTGACCAGTCCCCATTGTACATGATTAGTGTGACCAGTCCTAAATTATACATTAGTGTGACCAGTCCCCCGTTATACATGATTGTGCCCAGTTTCCATTACACGATTAGTGTGACCAGTCCCCATTATACATGATTACTGTGACGAGTCTCCGTTATACATAATTAGTGTGACCAGTCCCTGTTATGATTACTGTGACCAGTCCCCGTTACACATGATAATGTGACCAGTCCCCATTATACATGATTAGTGACCAGCCCCTATTATACATGATTACTGTGACCAGTCCCCATTGTACATGATTAGTGTGACCAGTCCTAAATTATACATTAGTGTGACCAGTCCCCCGTTATACATGATTGCGCCCAGTTTCCATTACACGATTAGTGTGACCAGTCCCCATTATACATGATTACTGTGACCAGTCCCCGTTACACATGATAATGTGACCAGTCCCCATTATACATGATTAGTGACCAGCCCCCATTATACATGATTACTGTGACCAGTCCCCATTGTACATGATTAGTGTGACCAGTCCTAAATTATACATTAGTGTGACCAGTCCCCCATTATGCATGATTGTGTCCAGTTTCCATTACACGATTAGTGTGACCAGTCCCCATTATACATGATTACTGTGACCAGTCCCAGTTATACATGATTAGTGTGACCAGCCCCCATTATACATGATTACTGTGACCAGTCCCCATTATACGTAAGTGTGACCAGTCCTAAATTATACATGATTAGTGTGACCAGTCCCCCGTTATACATGATTGTGACCAGTTTCCATTGCACGATTAGTGTGACCAGTCCCCATTATACATGATTACTGTGACCAGTCCCCGTTATACATGATTGTGACCAGTCCCCGTTATACATGATTAGTGTGACCAGTCCTTATTACACATGATTGTGACCAGTCCTTATTACACATGATTAATGTGACCAGTCCCTGTTCTACATGATTAATGTGACCAGTCCTCATTCTTCTTCCTGATGACAACAGTCATTTCTATGCAGGGAGGCAGTCACCTAGAGCTACACTAGGTGACTCCCACTTTTTTACATGCATCCAATGAAATCGCTTACAGTGGAAACAAGTCACAGTGCTCATTTTTACAGAGCTCATGGGCGTGTACAAGTAGGAGGAAAAATGAAAGTAAAGTTTGAGACCACAGAACATTTCGTATAGGCCTTCTGTGTTCATGGATATATTGTGAAGGTAAAAATACCTGCTGAAATATTTTTACCAAAAACAATGTTCAAGTGCATAATACTACTGGAATCTATATGACATTCAAATTTCTTAATGCTAGCCAATTCCTCAAAGTGTAATTTAAAATCCAACCCTTGTTCCTTAGTACCTTTCCACAATACTAAAATATCATACAGAAATCTAAAAAAAGGGTTATACATAGAAGGAAATGTGATGTTAAGTTGTTCTATCTCGCCGTTCATTCTTTACTGATGGGCTTGGAGCCGCCAACTGCAAAAGCTTATGGTCTTCAAACAGCTCGAGGCCAACTCCCGATCCCATGATGCAGCCTGATCTTCCCTCAGATCTTGTTTGCCACTGCAACTTGATCGGACGTTCACCAGGTCTGGCCAGTGAAAATTTTTCTTCTTGAATATTATAGCTATAGTTTTTGTAAAAAATTAAAAATTTAGTATTAATATTGTAGTTAAGAATGTGTAGCTTCTTCTTATAGTAAGTTTTAGATTAGATAATTAGCTCTTAAGGCTGTTTTTTTGTAGTTAGGCCTTCTATTCTCCCTATCTCTTGAATTAGTATAGTTAGTGTGTTTAAGAGAAATTAGTGGCCGCGTTTTTTATTAGGCCCCTTATTTCTCCTTTCTCTTTAGCTTAAAGTGTGTGTTAGCTCTTTCTTAGAGCATATAGATATATATTCTAACATAGTGTGCTTAATAGTTTTAGCCCATAATTTTCATAGGGCACAGAGTTTCTTCTCTTTTAGGGTGTATGTTTAGCCTTCTTTTTTACAGGGCATATACTTACCTTTACTTTCTGTTTAGTGAAGTTAGTGGCTGTTTTTTTAGGCCGTTGGATTTCTATTTCTTATTAGTGTTAGTACACTGTGTGTGGTGTGTTAGAAGTACAACTGTAGCACTTCTTTTTTTCAAAGGGTACATATACAATGTCTGTGTGTACTGATTTGTTTTACACTTGAATAGCTGTGGTGTGAATTTTGTTTTTGCTGTTGTGGAAGATATCACACCAGGAAAGAGAGAAAGCCAAGTTTGGCTTCCAAGAATTGCCCTAAATGTAGGCAAAAGATGTTCATTACTGATGGACACATTGAATGTGTTTACTACTCGGGTGTGGTTCACCTGCAAGAAAGCTGGTCTATAAGCCACTCCTTCAGCACAACAGTGTTGCATGAGAGGAAGATAAAGTTGATGGATAAAGGTCTGCTTAAATCAACATTTCAGGAATCACTGGATAAGCCAGACAAGCACTCAAAGAAGACGGAGCCATAAAAATCTCCATCTACATCAGTCAGCTTTCAGTAAAGCATCAACATCGGTTCCACAGCCTTCGGAACCAATTGTTGTTATGGTTCAGAGCCAGTATCTCTAACCTTAAAGTCTCCTATACTACAGTCTGTGTCCTCGTCACATTCCTCACAGGCCTCAAGTAGACTGTATGATCTGGATATGGACCGTGTGGTGAAGAACCTCCTACAGATACTGGCGCGAGCAAAAATTTTATCAGCACCAACCCAGGGGGCTTCGGAGACGATCTTAGTTCCTCCTACATCTTCTGTTCCTCATCCAACACACACGGATGTTTTGGAGCCAGAGAGCATGGAACTGATTATCGTGGATCTTTCGTGTCTGACACCTTCTACAGGTTTTTCGGCCCCGACTGCCCTGTCACCCTCAGCGCCAACCGAGGAAATCTCGGGGCCGACACTCACTGGTCAGGTCCGGGAAAGACAAATCGGACTGACTTGTCGGTGCCGACTTCACCTCTCGGGACTTCGACTCGAGTGAGCTTGGCCCCGACTTCTGGCTCGGAGCCCTCTGTACCGGCACAGATGATTTCCATCAGTTCTTCAGATCCGAGGGACTGAGGGGCCTTCAAAGCTATGAGCTATGAGGAGGGCTTTGTCTGCCCGACAACCATTTAATCAATTCAAGCAGCTCCCACCCTGAAAGCACCGGTGTCTGTCTCTTCATCACATCCTCCTTTGAAGAGTAGAGATACTGAGCCTCAGGAAGCTCCACTGGGTGAGCCACGTTCTTTCAAGACCTCTCCAGAAGCCCCCACTGAAGAAGTGCCTAGGAAGAGACTCATTGGACTCCCCACAGGAGTCAGTCACTTTGGTTATTGACTTGGATGAGTCAGAAGGGTCCCCACGGTACCCCTAAGAAGATATCTCCTTTGGAGATATCTTAAAGATTCTTAAACAGAGGGGCAGCTGGAAATCCCTTAACCCTTCTGATGAGTCAAGTTCTCCTGAAGGTTTTCGGATCTCAACCCTCCACCTCTTGGCTGTCTCCACCCTAAGATGAGTTGCTGGTATTGCTCACTCGAAGGGCGTCGGAGTCCCCAGACACCACAGAGCCTGTCTCTAGGAGGCCCAACAAATTTATTACCAGTCCACAAGACAGACTTTACCTTACCAAAGGAGTACCGGTTGATGCTATGGTGGTGGCGGCAGCCACCAAGAAGGAATTATCAGAGACTTCTTCATCTGTTCATCCTCCTAAAAGGGAATTTAGGATTATGGACAGATACATGAAGTGTATGTTCGTTCTTCGATCGCTGAACTACCTCGCACACTATCAGGTTACAAAGGGCTCTCCGGAATGAGCTAGGAGATACCCTACAGGGTTCAGTAGCTGCAGGCGTTTCGGACAAGGTAACTTCCCAGCTCTCCACTCTTAATTCAATAGTGAACTCTTCCATGCGTCTGTTGTCTTATGCAGCTGAAGGTACGAGCAGGGCAGCGGGTACAGGAATCGCTCTCAGGAGATATTCCTGGATGCGCTTATGTTCCTTTGCAGAACCCTTTAAGTCTTCCTTCATTAACACCCCCTTTGGTTCATCCCTTTTCGGACCTAAGCTTAAGGAAACTCTTACCAGGAGTGAGAAAGACAAAAAAACCTTGTCTGCTGTCGGTGTACATTCTTCTACCCCGAACAGACCCTACCCCAAAGAGAGGGGAGGTGGAAAGATATGGTTCCATAAGTCTCAAGGATCTTTCCAAAACACTCACGGTGACACCCCCTCTAGAGGCAGAAGAGGGGGGTAATAATGTAAGATGCCGTCCATGCAGAAGGGGGGGGGTCTGCAGAACCAGGGTGACAGAGAGCAGCTCTTTGGCAATCCCTATCAGCGCTCCTGAGAAGAGGCCCAACTGTCCATCTCTGGAGGCAGTCGGGGGATGCCTATCTTTGTACCTAGACACCTAGCTAAAAATAACAAAAGACAACTGGGTACAAAGAATAATATCCAGTGGATACTCTATTCCCTTTACCACCCCACCCCCTCTAGTAAAGAAAGTCCCAGATGTTCCACCCAGTCACAGGGACCTAGAAGCCTTAGAGGTCCAAAGGCTACTGGACAAGACAGTCATCCAGCTAGTCCCAGCAGACCAAAGAAGATCCAGAACTTACTCAAGGTTCTTTTTAATTCCAAAGAAAACAGGGGACTGGAGACCTATTCTGGACCTATGCAGACTAAACAAGTCAGCGAAAAAAGTCAAAGTTCTGGATGGTCACGCTTCAGTCAATACTTCCCTTTCTGGGAAAAAGACAATTGGATGTGCTCTATAGATCTTCAGGATGCGTACTACCACATAAAGATGGACAGACCATCCACAGATCATCTACGCTTCCGGCTGGGGGCCAGCCATGATCAATTTTGCGCTCTGCCCTTTGGTCTCACTACAGCCTCCAGAGTGTTCAGCAAATGTATGGCAGTAGTCACTGCTCACCTGAGATGGCTGGGATTCTAGGTGTTTCCCTATCTAGACAACTGGCTCCTCACTGCCAACACCAAGCATCAACTCATTCAAGAGGGGGACACAACCTTACACCTACGCAATCAATTGGGGATTACCATCAGCTCAGAAAGATGTGTCTTATCGCCATTGCAACAGAAAGTCTTCATAGGAGCAAAACTAAACACAGTTTCTATGACATTAAGTCTACCTCCAGAAAGAATTTCTCTCTTACAAGAACAAGTATCAGACCTGCTTCTGAGGAAAAAAGCCTCAGTCTCAATGGTTCTCAAATTGCTAGGATCGATGGCAGCAGCAATCATTGCCACTCCCCTCGCACAAATGCATACGCGAATTCTACAATGACTCCTATTCTCTGAATGGTCCTTTCAGGAACTTCCAATGTCACATCAAATTGTCATAACAAATGCATGCAAGAAGGACCCTTCAATGGTGGCTGATGTCACAGCATGTCTCTCAGGGATGTCCATTCGTTCTACCCAATCCCATAGCCACGATGACCACAGACGCTTCCTTGATTGGAGGGGGAGCATTTTCAGGGAAGAACAGCCCAAGGCATGTGGAAGATACACAAAGCTCACCTGCATATAAATGTCCTGGAGATGAGAGCGGTACTTCTAGCGTTGCAGTCCTTTCAAGACTCTCTACCTCTGGGAACAATTGCTATTCAGACGGACAACATGTCAGTAGTCTGGTACATAAACAAACAAGGAGGAACCAAATCCAACCCACTGTGTCGAGAGGCCATAAGAGTACGGCAGTGGGCAATCTCCTCCCAGCGCTTTCTGTTAGCAATGCACATCCCAGGGAAATCCAGTGTGATAGCAGACAAGCTGAGCTGGGCAATCTTACTGCCTCACAAGTGGTCCCTGAAGCAACAAGTAGCGGAAAGGATTTTCCACAGGTGGGGCCGCCCTTGCTGCGATCTGACACCCCAACAAACACGAAATGCAGCAGCTACTTTGCCCTAATCCCCCAACCGGGGGAAGCCCCAAGGGATGCACTGGTGCACAATTGGCCCCTGGGTCACCTTTATGCGTTTCCCCCCTTTCCTCTGATCCCCAAGATATTACAGAAAGCAAAATATCTGGGAAGGACCATGATATTAATAGCCCCTTACTGGCCTCGGCAAATTTGGTTTCCCTTCCTCCAGCCTCATCTTTTGGAAGAACCCTGGATCCTGGACCCAGCTCTGGATCTATTGACCATCAGGGGATTTTCACCCTTCCCTTCATTCCCTAAAGCTAACAGCTTGGCTGCTCTGATTCCCACAACAGCCAGGATTTACAACCTCTCAACCGAGGTCCAACATGTTATAACATCCTCTCATAAATCACCTACCAGAAAGTTATATCTTAGCAAATGGAAGAGATTTTCTTTATGGGCTTCTCAGAATGATCCTTATTTAGCTCAGATCCCATCTATACTGGAATTCCTAACTAAGCTTTTCAACGAAGGAGTGGCTGCAGCTACCATTAGAGTTCAATTAGCAGCAATATCAAACTTTCATTTTGGTTTCCAAGGCTCTAATACCATGTCGCATCAACTTGCTAAAGCCTTTCTTAAAGGTGCAACTCACTTCCTCGGCTCCGAACCCATCAGTAAGAATGAAGGTGAGATGAACAACTCACATGGAACGTTATGGTGAGTGCAGAACTTCTTTGTCTTCCTCGCAACAAGCCAAAAAAAAAAAAATCACTGACATATAAGGGAGCACAAGCTGCCCCACAGCAACACCTGAAACTCCAAGAGCAGCTCCAGTCATGCCATGGAATCCAAATTTTGTTCTATCCAGAATCATACTACCTTCCTTTTGAACCAGCCTCATCCTGTTCTTTGAAATTCCTTTCATGGAAGACTATTTTTCTGATAGCCATTACTTCTGCTCAATGGATTTCTGAGCTGCAAGGCTTAACCATCAACCCCTCCTGATCTGATTTTTCATAATGACAAGGTTTCGCTCAGAACTAATCCATCCTTTTTACCAAAGGTTTGTTCGGAGGCAAATCTTAACCAATCTATTAAGTTGTTAGTTTTCTTTCCCCGGTACACCAATAGGATGGAACACAAGTTAAACAAACGATGTTCATAGACAACTACGATTTTACCTGGACAGAATTAAACAATTCAGGTCAACGGAGCAACTTTTTGTTTCCTTTTCAGTGTCAAAGAAGGGTGCCTCAGTGACAAAAGTAACCTTGTCAGGATAGCTATCAGATTGCATTTCCTTCACTTATAATTCACAAAATGCCCCCTTGCAACAAAAAGTAAAGGCCCACTCTACTAGAGCTTTCTCAACCTTATTAGCTTTTTCTGCGAGGTTACCATTAGACTCTAATTGTGCAGTGGGTCTATATCATATGAGCGAATTGCACAAATTGCGAATGCTCATAATACTGAACGTACCGGACCTCGAAGTGCTTTTTCTGAGATCGCAGTACAGTGAAGAATAGGATATTTCTCCTTTCCTCACTGTAGTGTGATCTCGGAGTTGGTATATATATTTAGCAGGGGGGGTGGGGGGTGCCTCCCCCCACAGTAGGAAGTTCGAGGTCTGGTACATTTGATATTATGAGCATTCGCAATTTATGAGATTTGCTCATATGATACAGATCTTTGTGCAGCAGCTACTTGGTCAACACCTAATACCTTTATCACTCATTACAAAGTAGACAAGGCCTCCAGGGACAGGACCTCCTTTGTTTCCACAGTTCTGAGGAATATACTCCCATGAGCCACCCAAGAAGATGGTGCTTGGGATGCTACCCATCACTAAAGAATGAACGGCGAGATAGAACAACTACTCACCATGACGTTCCATGTGAGTTGTTCATCTCGCCTTCATTCTTACGTCCCACCCTCCAACCCCCATCCAGTCTACTTGAGGTCCATATACAGAGCTTTGTCTCTTATCCAACTCTCTGAGTGGCAGATTTATACTACTAAGTAGTCACGAAGCAAACAAGATCGGAGAGAAGATCAGGGTGCATCATGGGATAGGGAGTTGGCCTCGAGCTGGTTGAAGACCTTGAGCTTTTGCAGTTGGCCGATCCTCTGCTCCGAACCCATCAGTAAGAATGAAGGCGAGATGAACAACTCGCATCGAATGTTATGGTGAGTACAGAACTTCTTTGTCTTCCTCCCAACAAGCCAAAAAAAAAAATCACTGACGTTTACGTGAGCAAAGCTGCCCCATAGCAACACCTGAAACCTGGTGAAAATATTCCCTCTCAAAATAAATATAGTTGTTATTCAAGACCATCTCTAAAAATGTCTCTATTTTTGTCTTATTGGTAGAAATATTATCAAAAGACATCAACAATTTTGAAAAACTTCAAACCTGCTACATTTGGAATCACTGTGAAAAAGTTAATGACATATATGGTGATAAACATTATATAATCTAAATAAGTGGTGATCAGCCCACTTTTCCAGTAAGTGCTAGGAGTCTCTTAAGAATGTGAGATCTGAGTAATGATTTGCATTTTGTATCAATAAATATGACCAAGGTTCAGTTTTAGAACCCCTGCCTGACACAATAGGTCTAAAAGGTGGATCAGTGTAACATTTTTGGAATTCCAAAAAAAAAAAATGGAATTAAAAGCTTGGTAAATGTAAAAAAAATCAAGTACATTAGTTTCCAATGTGGATTGAAAAAACAAATCCATCAGTAAAAAATCAATTTTGCCCTACATAATGTAAATTTCACACCTAGAGACTCTTCTTAAGTATATTCATCAAATAACCATTCTAATATTTTGACTGAAGCATCCTACCTTCACCAGGAATGATACCACAATACCAGCAAAAAAAGTTTGACTTCTACAATTGGCTTAGTTTCTGGTGTCTTTCTAAGGGGATCCAGTATCTGTCTGGGATGACATGGTTGACAGGCCACGATGCTTTGCCAGAGACTGCCTCCACCTGTAACCCCTGGGGTGCCGGATCTTGGCCAGAGCTCTTGCATCCCCTATCATGCCTTTTTTAAGGCATGTCCCAAAGACAAATCTTCCAACATAAAACATGTCAAAAAGCAAATCGAAGGTCATGCTGCTCAATGCTAGCAGCCTTAATCTTAAAATGCACTCAACGGAGGCTCTCCTCACACTGGAAAGATGCCGATGTCTGTGCAGTTACAGAAACCTGGTTCAGGGCTGCAGACAGTATCCCTGCCTTACGAGGCAACATCTCATTCACACTTTCTGACCCCAAAAAGAGGTTGGAAAGACTAACAGTGGTAGAGTCTCTATTTTCATTAAGGACAGGAACACCTCTAGACTGGTTTTACCAACATAATGCACTGGAATTACTCCAGGTGCAACTGACAGTTGGCAAGACACCCATCCAAGTTATAGCCAGCTATAAATCTCCGTCCATGTCTCAGGACACCCACACCTCCTACCTGGACCTACTTGACTCCATCAAGGTAGCCCTTAACACCCTGATCCTTGGTGACTTCTACTACCCCATCATAGACTGGGTGAACTATTCCTGCACTAATGCACTCACCCAATGATTCCTTGCCTTCATCAACTTTAACACACTAGATCAGATGGTCTTATCCCCACAAGGGGAGATAACATACTGGACTTGGTTTTCACCAACATGGACGACCGCTGCACCACTCCCATAGTATGTTCTTTCCTGGCGAGATCAGACCATTGGTCTGTCTCATTCAAAGTTTCTATCCCACCCAACCCCTCTCCAGCTGTAACCAGGCTAAAAAAAAAAACTTCTCAAAAGGGGACTACAACCTCCTAAGGCAGAGTATCAGCAGCTTCACACCATCGCCCCCCCCCCCCCCTCAGATGATGCAGACAACTATGCTGAACAGGGGTCTATATTAAAAGACTGAAGAGGTATTTCATCGAACACCTCTTGGTTGACACAAAGAGCGAATGCACTAAAGCGCGAATGCTCAAAACAGTAATGTGATCTCAGAGTTGGTATATTTAGTTAGTGAGGGTGTAAGGGGCACAGCCCCCACGTTATGTTTGAAAGTGTGTGTGTGTGTGTGTGTTTGTGCTGGCGATTTCTTTTCCAGGGAAAGAAATCACTGTTTTGAGCATTCGCGCTTTGGTGCATTCGCTCTTTATGTGTCGACCAAGAGGTGTTCAATGAAACACCTCTTCGGTCTTTTAACATAGACCCGCTGAACAGTATGCCAGTGCAGTATACAAACACCTGTACAACTGCATGGACTCAGCCATACCCAACAGAACTAAAATCTGCTTCTCAAAGAAACACAAACCTGTCTGGTGGACATCCTCTATCAACAGGCTTTACAACAAAAGGAAGAAACTGTTGTCCAAGGGTAAAAAGGAACAAACTGCAAACTGGAAAAACTCCCTCCTCTGCCTCAACAAGCAAATTAGATCACTAGTGAAAACCTCCAAAGCCCGTTATGAGTTGAAACTAGCCTCCAAAACAAAAGGAAACTACAAGTCCTTCTTCAGTTACATAAGGAACCTCCATCGCAAAGTCCAAGTTTGTTCCAAACTAGTACTTAATGGTACCACTTATACTGAACCTGCTGGCTTATAAGCTCAGCGCAAACTTCACCCCCTTATTGCCCCCCCAAAGGCCCAGTACACATCCCCGATACTTGCCCCACATACCACATCTCTGAAGATCAAGTGTTAAAGGCCCTATCCAAGGAAAAGAACACCGCTTCCATGGGACTTGGTAGTATCCCAGGCTGTATTTTACACCATCTCCAGCAAAAACTAGCTTCGCCATTAAGCACTCTATTCAACCACAGCCTAACTACAGGCTTCATTTCAGCAGAGTGGAGAACTGCCATTCTCATCCCCTTGCACAAAGGTGGTGCCACTACTGACCCGGGAAACTATCGCCCCATCAGCTTGATTAGTCTGATCTGTAAAGTCATGGAGCGTATTATTATAGCTCTCATAAACAAGGCTATAGGCAATCTCCAGGCACTTGACCCCACCCAAGTCAGATTTGTCAGGGGCATATCTTGCCTATTGAACCTAAACAGCTTCTTGAGACTGTCACCAAGGCCCTGGATAAGGGAAAGTCAGTACATACAGCTTACCCTGACCTGGTCAAGGCCTCTGACACAATCCTCTACTCGGGCATCATCGAAAAGCTAATGCAACTTGGTTTTAATCCCTATCTAGTTAGATGAGTGTCCAACTGGCTCACAGATAAGACCCACAAGGTCAAAATAGGTACTGCCACCTCCGACAGCAGACCTGTCGCTAATGGTGTTCCCCAGGGATCTGTCATGAAACCCCTACTGTTTGGCATATACTTCTCAGAGGTCCAGGCAAAGACAAAGGGCCTGTGGCTGACCAGGTTTGCGGATGACTGTAAGTTGGGTGCCGTCAGTGACGGCCCCAGTTGACGTTAACATACTGCAAGAGGATCTCACAGCTACAAACAACTGGCGCAAAAGTCATTGCCTTAAGTTAAACGCAAAAAAATATATTATTGTACCATTCGGCAAAAACACTGCTCCTACTAATTACCACATCAACGGCAACCCACTAAGCACACAACCTGTGGTGAGAGACCTGGGTACACAGGTTGACAACAATCTCACATTCGACCATCACGGTGGTTATGAGAAAAGCCTTTTACTTGGTTCATCTCATAAGTAAAGGGATTGCATCCAGAAAAAAAGATGTTATTACCTCTCTGTACTCCTTCCTTATTAGATCTATAATTGAGTATAATGCCCCGTTTAGTATGTAACTCTCCAAACACCTGCACTAACTGGAAAGGCCACAGAAATACCTCACAGAGAGAATTCATGGTCTCCAACACCTTTCCTATGCGGACAGGCTTAAATCACTATCACTCTATTCGGTATCATACAGACTGCTCAGAGATTATCTATGTCTCGCCTAAAAGGCGGATCCTGCCCTACTAGAGACGCTCCATATCCGTAAGTCTACCTCCTCACCCATTACCCGCTCAATAGGCCTAAATCTATAATATGCAAACATCAACAAAAACCTGCTGGAGAGACAGGATTGTCTCCCAGAGGCTGCCCCATCTCTGGAATAGACCCCATACATGTCAAACAGAGTACCTCACTGAGCCTCTTCAAATGCAACCTTGATGAGTGGATGGGAAACCATACATCTGTCCAAGGGGGTCCGACCTTTGTCTCTCATTGACAGGGGTGACAGGTGTTGACTGAGGTTTCTTTTTTTGGGGATAAACTCTTGGCTAGGCTTGTAAGGGCCCCAGGGCCATTAGCCTAGTAATCTCCTATGATCCTATGAATAAGCGAAGCTGTCCATTAAAGGAACATCCCCTCCTTTGTCAGGCTTCATCACCAAAGGTTCTCATTATTCTTTCACTTTCCTGCCCTCCGAGGTCACCAACCACCTGACAGTGATATGAATGTATAATCCTACAGTGTTCCTCACATACCCTTCTGAATGCATCCACCCTCTGAGGTCACCAACCACCTGACAGTGATATGAATGTATAATCCTACAGTGTTCCTCACATACCCTTCTGAATGCATCCACCCTCTGAGGTCACCAACCACCTGACAGTGATATGAATGTATAATCCTACAGTGTTCCTCACATACCCTTCTGAATGCATCCACCCTCTGAGGTCACCAACCACCTGACAGTGATATGAATGTATAATCCTACAGTGTTCCTCACATACCCTTCTGAATGCATCCACCCTCTGAGATCACCAACCACCTGACAGTGATATGAATGTATAATCCTACAGTGTTCCTCCTATACCCTTCTGAATGCATCCACCCTCTGAGGTCACCAACCACCTGACAGTGATATGAATGTATAATCCTACAGTGTTCCTCACATACCCTTCTGAATGCATCCACCAAAGGATAAGGAGGGGGAAAAACACTCCTCTAACTCAAAGGCCCTATAATTTCATGCTTTATCAGAAAAAAACACCTTACATTTCAATAAATTTAAACTTCTGGTGAACAATTTTAACCATATTATCACCTTGGCAATATCTATTTTAAAATCAGGAACAAAATTAAAACCTTCTTCAAAAAGTGACAAAGGACAATCTAAGAAATTAAAATTAGCCAAACTGAATATTTTAAAACAATTTGATTTTGTAACTACAAACAAGAACTACTGAATCAATCATTTCTTTCATCTGCCTTCTCATCCCTGCATTTGTCATTGCCCCTGTTCACTGTCCACTGAAAACTGTCCTGATTCTTGTAGGTATACATTATGGTTTGACGTGATGCTAAGGGTTGCCATTTTGTAAGTCTCTCTGACCGCCTCAACTGTAGGTGATCGATAAATGGTTGTAAATGTTCACTTTTCTCGCTGCTTACAATCATACTCCTTTCAGAATTAAAATTTAAATCAACAATGTTGGACAGTCCATAACTAGTGTTCCCCGTCTGCACAATATTTATCATGTTCTCTGCTGTCCTTCTAACGTCTGTATTCTGCAGCATGGACTCATCGGTTTTATCAAAAATACCTTTATAACTGTTTTTAAATGAGCTAAACAATGAAGCATTGGTAATGGAATCATCATGTACCTTAATGTCCTGGTCCAACCTGGCCATTAAACTCATTAACAGTTCCAGAAGTTTACACTCAGTACTGTCAAAAAACCCCAACAGTTCCCTGTGTAAAAGTGAATCAGCCTCCAACCTGTTTTGAGTATTTCTAGAACTGCTACCCTTTGGCACATTCTTCCTCTGTATACATTCCACCAAACATCTGGTTTTTTAGTTGCAAAATCCTAAACCTATGGAATTTTTGTTCAAAGATGTCCAGTTGCATATTTACATTGCTGGGTATACTCCCATTAAATGTGGGAAAAGAAAAGTTCACAGGGTGCAGCTAAGCAACCAAACTAAACTCACGGTCACACTGACCAACAGCCCCACATAGGTTACAGGCACCATAACCATCACTGTCAATACTAGTTCCAACTGAGGGTTCGCAACTTCCCCATGTGAAGACATCTGTGAAGGGACATACTTAGCAGTCTGTTGAATTAAGATGGTTAGACTGTCTGGTAGATTAGCATCTTGAGTGATACATAGCACTGTAACTAGGAACCAGAAAAACAACTTAAGTAATTATTTAATATTCATGAATTTGTTATTCTCATTAGTGGGACATTTAAATAAATCACATGAGTTTGTGAAATAATTACACTGATGAGATTCCAGTAAAAACAGCAACAAAAGTGCTTACGCACTTGTTTTTGGCATGTTAATATGTGACAACTGCTTGTGGAGGATTTCCTTAGCTTATATTTTGTTTGTTAAAAATAAAAACCTTTGTAAGTAAGAATAAGGTTCCACAGGCTGCTCAGCTGGTAAAATCTCAAAGGTCTTTCAGGGATATTCAAATAACGGACCAACCTCTAAGCTTTAGGATTGGCTCTTTGTTTTTCTATCTCCAAGAGTTTCCTGCAATCAGCTCCCTTGGACCTTCCCACCATTGCCTGCAACTGACTTTAAGTAACTGACCTGTTGAATGCAATGTATTAGAAAGTACAGTTGTGTACACTTACCATAAATGTAGATGTTAGAGTGTATTCACTGTTGCAGTCATCACACTTGGGTTATCCTGCCAGGGGTAGCCCTCAATTGGCCCGAATAAAAGATGCTTATTATTTCTGCGTCGGTTGCTGTCGCTCCAGGACTGACGTCAGGTCGTTAGTGGTATAAAAACAGGCAGCCGACTCCATTACATCAGTTTTTCTTGCCCCGAATGTCAGGAGCTCCAAAAAGGGAGCTATGTTATGGTGGGTTTACACCACCAGAAGAAAGTAAATACCAATAGCCCCTATAAGGGTGAAGAGAGAGAGAGAGAGAGAGAGACAAGGGGGCAGGAGGGTGGGAAAAGTACAGTTGTGTACACTTACCATAAATTTAGATGTTCAAGTGTATTCACTGTTACAGTCATCACATTAGAGTTATCTGCTTGCAGTAGCCCTCAGTCGGACTGATCAACAAAGTCTTGTTTCCTGCGTTGGTTGCTGTCTCTTCTTCCGTGACGTCAGGTAGTCGGGGGCATAAAACATGCAGCCTACGCCACTACATCAGTTTTTCTTGCCCCAAATGTCAGGTGACCCCTTAATGGGAAGCAATAAGATATATATATCTATATATATATATATCTATATATATATATATATATATATATATATATATATATATATATATATATATACATACATATATATATATATATATATATATATATATATATGGGTCTACTTTAGAACACCGACACGCCAGTTCGCCGACACGCAAAGAGGAACGCGAAAGGACAGACAAGGCAGTTGACCGACATGCTGAAATCCCGACAGCTGGAAGACCGACAAGGGGAACGGGTAAGCGTGACTTGGTAAGTATGCGATAGTGAGGGATTTTGGATTAGGGAGAGGACAGGTAAGTGTGCAATAGTGAGGGATTTAGGGTTAGGGTGTGTGAAAGGTGAGTGTGCGGTAGTGTCGGAGTTAGGGTTTGGGTAATGTAAGTGTGTGTTAGTGACGGGTTTATGTTTTAGGGTGGGTTAAGTAAGTTAGGAATAGGGTGCAGGTAGGGTACGTGTCTGGTACTGTCGGACCTTAGGGTTAGGGGTGGGTTAAGTGAGTTAGGGTTAGGGTGCAGGTAGGGTAAGTGTGCGGTAGTGTCAGACCTTAGGGTTAGGGGTGGGTTAAGTGAGTTAGGGTTAGGGTGCAGGTAGGGAAGTGTGCGGTAGTGTCGGACGTTAGGGTTTGGGTTAGGGCTAGTGGATATGTAATGTGTTGTTTACGTTTAGTGTGTCGGTGTAATGGTGTTCGTCGGTATTGTGTGTTGTCGGTTATTTGGTGTCGGTGGTTTGTGTGTCGGCGAACTGGCGTGTCGGTGTTCTAAAGTAGACCCATATATATATATATATATATATATATATATACACACACACACACACACACATATATACAAGGATATACCTCCAATAAAAAACAAATACACCAAAAAAGCTTTTTAGCATAGTAAAGGAGAGTAGAGGTATAGCCAAAAAAAGTCAGGGGGCTGGAGGGAGGGTAAAGTACAGTTTTGTACCTACCATAAATGTAGATGTTAGAGTGCTAATACAGCTGCAGTAATAACATATGGGTTCTCTGCCGTCAGGCGGTCCCTCGGTCGGCCGAATTCCAAAGTCTAGGTCCGGCGTCGGTTGTTGTCGCTTCCTTTCCTGACGTCAGCGAGGCAGGAGTATACAAGACACAGCCGACGCCATTTTCTTCAGTCTTTCTTGCCCCAGATGTCAGGTGCCCCCAGTAGGAAGGCAAAACATAAATTATATTTATATACATGCAATGCAATGTAATCAAAAAACAGTAGTTGCAAGAAAATATACCATAGAAGGATAACCCAAACAGATAGTATGAAGAGGGGTTAGGTCCTAAGCCTTTACCAAGAGGGGAAGGAGGGAGGGAAATCCGTACTGCAGCTGTATTAGCACTCGAACATCTACATTTATGGTAGGTACAAAACTGTACTACGTTCATCGTGCATACAGCTGCAGTAATAACATATGGGTAGAGTCCCAAAGCTACGCACAGGGTGGTAGGTACTAGGAAGAACTGGGATGAGACAGAATGCCCTGCAACACAGCAGTAGCAAAGCCTGCTCTAGTTTTGGAATATAAAGGCAGGTGGTAGTGTCTTGTGAAGGTATGCACAGAACTCCAAGTGGCTGCCTCCAAAATATCTTTGGTAGGAACTCCTCTGAGGAAGGCTGTAGAGGTAGCTGTGGCCCTGGTGGAGTGGGATCTGATGCCTGTAGGGACAGATTTTCCATGATAGGAGTAACGAAACCATATGCAGTGGCCTATCCATTTTGAAATTGTCTGTTTGGTCACTGGCTTCCCTTGAGCTCCTACAGCATAGGACACAAAAAGTTGTTGTGATTTCCTAAAAGGCTTTGTTCTGTCCAAGTAATAACGTAGCTGTCTATGGATGTCTAAAGAGTGTAGCAGCCTTTCCCCTTTGTTTTGAGGAATGGGGTAAAAGGTAGGCAAGTGTATGGCTTGATTTAAAGCTACCCTGGATACCACTTTAGGCATAAATGATGGGTTGATTCGAAGGGAAACCCTGTCCAGATGGAAGATGAGAAAGGGCTGCACAGCCATGAGGGCTTGTAGTTCCGAAACCCTATGAGCTGAGGTAATGGCCAGAAGGAAGGCTGTTTTCCAGGACAAATGTTGCAAATCTGTTGAGGCAGCTGGTTCAAAGGGAGGCAATGTTAATTTTTCTAGAATATAATTAAGATCCCAGGCTGGCACTGGTTGTTTCCTTGGTGGTCTTATATTCTTAGCCCCTCTGAGGAACTGTCTTAAGAGTGGGTGGGAGAATAAGGGTGGATCCGTGTTGAATTCTGCAGAAATGGCTGAGGCATGGATTTTTATGGAGGAAAATGAGAGTCCACTGTTCAGCAGCTCAGCTAGATACTGTAATACCCGAGGCAAATTTAGTTTTGTGGGGTCCTGCCCTTTTTTCTCATTCCAAGAGCAAAACCGTTTCCATTTTGCTGAGTAAGCCTTTCTAGTAGATGGCCTTCTGGCCTCCAAAATGACATCCTGTACCTCTTTGGAGTGTAAGGTCTGTTGAGGTGTTAAGGAATTTTGCATGCAGCGAGATTGAGTGTTTTCAGCTGACTGTGAAGAGTTTTGTAGTTGTGCTGAGTCAGCAGAAGAGGCATTAGAGGTAGGGACCAGGGAGGAGTATGTGTTAGGCTCCTCAGGAGTGGGTACCAGTGTTGTCTTGGCCAGTCTGGAGCAATCAGTATCATCATCTTTGGTCTGTCTGCTCTTGCTTTCAAGAGCACCTTGGGAAGAAGAGGCAGAGGTGGGAAAGCGTAAACTGTCCATGCTGTCCAACTGAATGAAAGGGCGTCCACTCTCCAGGCCTTTGGATGAAAGGTCCTTGAACAAAACTTTTCCAATTGATGATTCCTGTGGGAGGCGAAGAGATCTATGTCTGGCCTCCCCCACGCTTGGTTTATCTTTGTAAACACTTGAGGATGCAACTTCCATTCGTGTGGATCTGTCATATTTCTGCTTAGATTGTCTGCCAGCATGTTTTCCAAACCTGGCAAGTACTGTGCTTGAAGTTCGATTTGCCATTCCAGAGCCAAGTTCCAAAGTGTCATGGCTAGTCTGCACAGAGGGTATGAATGTGTTCCTCCTTGTTTGTTTATGTACCACATAACTGTGGTGTTGTCTGTTCTTATCAATAATTGTCCTGGACGCAGGAGGTCCTTGAAAGCTGTAATTGCATTTATCACTGCTAGCATTTCTTTTTGATTGATGTGAAGGTGCTTTTCCTTTTGGGACCATTTGCCCTGAATGCACCTGTCTGTCACGTGCGCCCCAGGCGTAATCTGAGGCGTCTGTTGTGATGACTTGATTTGCTTGAGGCTTGCAGAATGGGAGACCTGTGTTTGTTTGACATGCTTGAGCCCACCATAGAAATTCCTTTTGCAAACATGGAATTATTGGTATTATTGTTTCCAAACTGTGGCTGTGTTGAGACCATAGATTTTTTAGGTACCATTGAAGTTTCCTCATATGCAACTTTGCACATGGGATTAAAAGAATGCAAGATGCCATGAAGCCCAGAGCCTGCAGGATTTTCCTTGCAGTAAGCCTGGTACAATTTGCTAGCATTTTGAAGTGCTGAGTTAGTTGCCTCTGCTTTTCTGGCGTAAGATAGGTCATCTGGGTGTTTGTGTCCAAGTTGGCACCCAGGAAAGTTATTTTCTGAGCTGGTGTTAGTCTGGATTTCTCTTTGTTGATCGTGTATCCCAGAGCATTCAGTAACCATGTTGCATAAGCCAGATGTTCCAGAAGTATGCGCTTGCTGTCCACTTGGATCAGGCAGTCGTCCAAATAAGGATAAATTTGTATCCCTTGAAGTCTGCAGTAGGCAATTACTGATGCCAGGCATTTTGTGAATACTCTGGGCACAGTAGATAAGCCTAAGGGCAATGCAGAGAATTGATAGTGGATTGAACCTGCAAGAAATCTGAGGTATCTTCTGCAGCTTTGTCTGATAGGGACATGCAGGTATGCCTCCTTGAGGTCCAATGTTACCAGCCAAAACCCCTTGCCCAGCATGGGAAGAAGCTGCTGTAATGTGAGCATCTTGAATTTTGGTACGAGTAAGAATGTGTTTAGGATGGATAAGTCCAAAATGGGTCTCCAGTCGGTTCCTTTCCTTGGTACCAGAAATAGCCTGGAATAAAACCCTTGACCTTGTTCGTGAGTAGGTACCTCTTGTATAGCTTTCATGTCTATGAGCTTTGAAATTTGTAGTTGTGCCTCTGCCCTTTGTGTGGCAGGTTTGGCATGCCTCTCATTTTTGGGAGAGTGTGAAAATGAAATCTGTAGCCTCTGTTTATAATGTCCAGGATCCATTTGTCTGTTGTGATAATATGCCAATTTCTTGTAAATAATGCCAGCTTTCCTCCCAAGGGTGCTGCCAGCTGAGACTTGCTTGGCATGGAAAGGAGGAAGTCATTGGGTTTCTTTCCTGTATTGCTGTGCATTGTTTTCGCCACCTCTTGGTGCTGGAGTTGGCCATTGCCTGCCTCTAAATGATCCTTGTGATTGCCCTCTGCCCCTTGTGCGCCTATATCTACCTCTTTGGGGCCTGTCCATGGCTGGAAAGGACCAGTTTTTAGAAGGCCAATTTCTGCTAAAACGTGGTGGTTCAACCTGTAGAAAAGCTTTGACAGTTTGCATAGATTTGGCTTTTTCTTCCATTTTCTGTAGTATCTCCTCAGCATTAGTACCAAATAGCACATCCTTTTGTAAAGGAGCATCTAGTAATTTTGCTTTCACTTGATCAGGCAAGATTTGTTCCCTAAGCCATGCATGCCTACGAATGACTGATCCTGTAACAGCAGCTCTACTTGAGACGTCTAGGGCATCATAACCACATTGTAAAGTGTGTTTACCCACTTGTTCTCACTATGCATCATATCCTGCAACTCCTTCAAATTTGGTTGTTCAGGTTGAGACATTTTATCTCTTAATTGTGATAACAGAAACTGCTGATATTTAAGCATATGAAACTGACAATTTAATGCCCTCATGGCTAGGGTGGCGAGGTATATACCTTTTTTCCCCACCTTTCTAAGGATCTTGACTCTCTTTCGGAAGGTAGTGGATTCTTAGCAGTAGAGGCCTTCATTACCTTGAGAAATAGTTTCAGGGTCAGCATTATGGCTTTTGAAAAGAAATTGGTGAGAGTTAGGAACTCTGTAGTACCTATCAGGCTTGACTGAGGCAGGAGGCAGAGAATCCAGATTAAGGCAAGCCTCAGAATAAACATCATCAAGTACATCCAAAACAGGAGGTATCGCCAGAGGTCTGTGTTGAGGTAACAAAAGAAATTCCCTCAGTCTTTTCTTGGAATCAGAAAAGTCTTGGCCTTCCCAATGGAAGTGTTCCCTCAAAGTGTGCAAGGTTTCCCCAAAAGAATAATCCTCAGGAGGAGATACAGAAAGAATGGATTGCTCTGCATCAGAATCTTCAAAAGGGGAGTAAGAGTGCTCCTCCACATCAGAGAGTGTTCTGAAATAATGGAGCCCTGATCAGAAGAGGGAGAATCTTCCTCCACTCTGGGCCTCTTGTCAGGAGGGGGTTGGGAACCCCTGATAAGAGTAATTAAATCCTCAGCCATTTTAAGCATCTGTTTTTAGGCATGGGGCCTGTGAATGGGCCCTGTGCAACAGGCCTCTTGGGATGCCTGGCTAATTTGGATTTAGTAAAGGCCTTAATGGAAAATGAAGATGAGGGTCTAAAGACACCATAGGTGGAAGTGGACCTGTCCACATTAGGAGACAACGCTCACAGTGGCTTCGGTGGTTGTAGTCTGGGTATGGGCCGAGGTACCTGCGGTCTCGGGTACAGAAGACCCCGCCAAAGAAGTGTCGTCGGTAGTCAGGGACTGCATAGGCGTCTCGCTGAGAACCGGACCACGTGTAGCCTGTTTTGGCGTGGTGTCGGTAGAGACCAAAGACCTCGCGTGTCAGTCCTTGTCCTTGCGTTTTTTGGACAAAACTGTAGTTGGAGTCTCCGACGACATTTTATAATCAAATGCTTTACCAAATAAATGTTGGGCGAACTCCGCCCGACGCTTGATAGTGCGTTTATTGAAAGTAGCACAAAAGCGACAGCCCGAGACGTCGTGGTCTGGGCCTAAACAAGGTATGCAAAGGGAATGGAAATCCTTATGCGGTATTTGCTTCCCACAAGAAATACAATTGTTAACTTTTTCTGACATCGGTCTGAGGCAAGAAAAGTTTCCCCAACGGGGTACTTAGCTTTAATGAAGACTTCGGTTTCCAAATTTTTCGTAAATTCAGGAGCTGGCCGACCGGCACTTGCGAATTGCTTCTGCTTCGGGCACCGTGCGGCAAAAAAGACTGGAGAAAATGGCATCGGCTGTGTCTTATATACTCCTGCCTTGCTGACATCAGGAAAGGAAGTGATAACAACCGATGCCGGACCTAGACTTTGGAATTCGGCCGACCGAGGGACCGCCTGCCGGCAGAGAACCCATATGTTATTACTGCAGCTGTATGCACGATGAACATCCAGGACTGCAACAGTGAATACACTTGAATATCTACACTTAGGGTAAGTGTACACAACTGTACTATGTTCTTTGTGTTTCACTGTTGCAATAATCACATTTGGGTAGATTCCCAAGCTAAGAATGGGAGGAGGAATTTAGATAGGACCAGCTATAAGGCCCTGCAAGACTGCAGTGGCAAACCCAGCTCTGGATTTAGAAAAAATTGGCAAATGGTAATGCTTGGTGAAAATATGTACAGAACTCCAGGTAGCAGCTTCTAGGATGTCCCTGGTAGGGACACCTCTGAGAAAGGCTGCAGATGTAGATGCAGCCCTGGTTGAATGGGGTCTGATCCCCTGTGGGATAGGTTTTCCATGGTGCTTATAGCAGAAATGAATGAAATGGCCTATCTATTTAGAAATGGTTTGCTTTGAAATAGCCTTCCTCTCTCTGCCCCTGCAGCAAATGCTACCAGCAGTTGTTCAGACTTCCTTTGAGGTTTAGTGTTGTCCAAGTAAAATATAAGTTGTCTGTGCACATCTAAGGAGTGCAGTATCCGTTCCCCTTTGTTCTGTGGATTAGGAAAGAAGGTTGGCAAATGAATGGACTGATTAAGGGCCACAATGGATACCACCTTGGGCATGAAGGATGGATTGGTTCTGAGGGACACCCTGTCTGCATGAAAGATGATGAAAGGCTCCACTGCCATAAAGGCCTGTAATTCAGATACCCTTCTTGCTGAAGTGATTGCTAAAAGGAAGGCTGTTTTCCAAGAGTGGAATTTTAAATCTGCACAAGCAGCGGGCTCGAAAGGAGGAAGAGTGAGTTTCTCCAATACAAAGTTAAGGTCCCAGGCTGGAGTTGGGGCTCTCCTGGGTGGTCTTAAATTTTTTGCGCCTCTGAGGAACTGCTTGAGCAGTGGATGAGAGAAGAGTGGAGGTACTGTGTTATAATGAGCTGAAATGGCTGAGGTGTGAATTTTGGAGGAGGAAAAAGAAAGGCCCTTTTGAAGCATCTCAGTTAAGTATTGTAGAATCTGAGGTAAGTTGGGTGCTGCTGTGCTCATCCCTTTTGACTGGTTCCAGGCACAAAATCTTTCCCATTTTTCAGCATAAGATTTTCTAGTACTAGGCCTCCTACCCTCTAAAATGATATCCATCAATGGTTTACTGAGGGATGGTAAAGGAGAGATTAGGTAATTAGCCAGGCTGCTAGGTTCAGAGTTTGAAGCTGAGGGTGCAGAATCTGGTTCTCCTGCTGAGAAAACAGGGTAGGGGTACGAGGCAGGTGACATGGGGCCAACAGTGACACACTGCTCAAGAGGGGGTACACCAGTGTTGGCGTGGCCAGTCTGGTGCAATCATTATAATCCTTGGTTTGTCCTGTTTGATCTTTAGTAGTACTTTGGAGAGGAGAGACACAGGAGGAAAGGCATAAACTGAAAGGTTTTTCCAGCTGAAGGACACAGCAACCACTTTCCAAGCTTGTTTGTGGAGAGTTCTTGTGCAAAATTTGTCTAATTGGTAGTTCTGGGCGGAGGCAAACAGGTCTATATCTGGGCTCCTCCATTTGTTTGTCAACATGTTGAAAGTCTTTGGTTCCAGTTTCCACTCGTGTGGGTCCATGAGGTTTCTGCTTAGTCCGTCTGCCAGTGTATTAAGTTTTCCTGGCAGGAATTGAGCTTGTAGATGCACTTGCTAGCTCAAGACTGTGTTCCACAGTGCCATGGCTAGTCTGCAGAGGGGCTAAGAATGGGTACCCCCCTGCTTGTTTATGTACCACATAACAGTGGTGTTGTCCATCTTTACTATTAATTGTCCTGGAAGAATGTGGTCCATGAAGGCTGTCAGAGCATTCTGACAGCCTTCTGTACGGCTAACATTTCTTTTTGATTGATATGCAGGTGCATTTGACTTGGGTTCTATTTGCCCTGAATGCACATCCCTGCCAGGTGAGCCCCCCCCATGCATAGTCTGATGCGTCTGCTGTTAGGGTTTGGGCAGCAGGAGGTAGAGTGAATGGTAGTCCCTTGTTTTGGTGGCAGGTCTCTGCCCACCAAAGGAACTCTAACCGTAGGCAAGGTATGTTAGGAATCATTGCTTCTAGATCCTGAAAATGTTGATACCATTGTAGTTTCCTCTTATGCAGTCTTGCATATGAATTAGAAGATTGCAGGAGGCCATGAACCCCAAGGCTTGCAGTATTTGCCTTGCAGATAGCAGGGTTTTTGTGGCCACCAGTTTGAAGTAGGTTATCAAATGAATTTGTTTCTCTGGCGTGAGGAAAGCCATCTGGGAAGTTGTATTCAAGCTTGCTCCCAGGAATATAATTTGTTGACAGGGTACCACGTGTGATTTATTTTCGTTTATGGTGTACCCCAGACAAGTTAGCACCCTTTGTACAAAAGCCAGATGATTCAAAAGTATGTCCTGGCTTTCTGCCTGAATTAGACAATCGTCCAGGTATGGGTATATTTGAATATTTCTTTGCCTGCAAAATGCAATGATTGGAGCTAGGCACTTTGTGAATACCCTGGGCGCAGTAGATAAGCCAAAGGGCAGTGCAGAGAAAGTATGGTTGTGTACACTTACCTTAAATGTAGATGTTCGAGTGTATTCACTGTTGCAGTCATTATTTTTGGGGTAATCTGCTGGCAGGTTGCCCTCAGTCAGCCTGAATTCCAAAGTCTTGGGTCCTGCGTCGGTTGCTGTCTCCTCTTCCATGACGTCAGGTCATCAGGGGTATAAAACAAGCAGCCAACGCCATTTTCTTTAGTTTTTCTTGCCCCAGATGTCAGGTGCCCCCAAAAAGGTAACAAAAAATGTATGTATATATATATATATATATATATCTATATAAAACTATATATACAAGCAACAATACAAACTTTACCTTCACCTACAAGCAAATACACCACATGGGTTGTAGAAGATAGTGAAGGAAAGAGAAACTCCAGAATAAAAGGGGAATGACGGGCGGGTAACCTGGACTGCAACAGTGAATACACTCGAACATCTACATTTATGGTAAGTGTACACAACTGTACTATGTTCGTGTTTCACTGTTGCAGTCATTACATTTGGGTAGAATCCCAAAGCTATGGATGGGAGGCTGGAGCTAAAGAGCATTAGGGGCGGCTATAAGGCCCTGCAGAACTGCAGTGGCAAAAACTGCCCTGGACTTAGAGAGACAGATGATAATGCTTTGTAAAAGTGTGAACAGAACTCCAAGTAGTAGCCTCTAGAATGTCTTTGGTTGGTACTCCTCTGAGAAAGGCTGCTGATGTTGCTGCAGCTCTGGTGGAATGAGACTGAATGCCCTTGGGCACAGGTTTGCCATGGTGTAAATAGCAGAAACGAATGCAGTGGCGTATCCACTTTGAAACAGTCTGCTTTGAAACAGCCTTTCCTACTGATCCTGCAGCATATGTCACTAGTAACTAGAGCTTTAGTCCTGCTCAAGTAGAATCTTAGCTGTCTGTGTACGTCCAATGAATGCAGAATCCTCTCCCCCTTGTTCTGCGGCTTTGGATAAAAGGTTGGCAGATGAATAGTTTGGTTAAGAGCCACACTGGAAACCACCTTACGCATAAATGAAGGATTGGTCCTCAGGGACACCCTGTCTGGGTAAAAAGTGATAAAAGGCTCCACAACCATGACGGCCTGTAGCTCTGACACTCTTCTTGCTGAAGTAATTGCCAGGAGCAGAGCTGTTTTCCATGATAAAAACTTTAGGTCTGCAGTAGCAGCTGGTTCAAATGGAGGCAGGGTGAGCTTTTCCAACACATAATTGAGGTCCCATGCAGGGATTAGCGATCTTCTGGGAGGCCTTAAATTTTTGGCCCCTCAAAGATACTGCTTTAGTAAAGGATGAGAAAAGATTGATGGCTCTGTGTTGTAATGAGCCAAGATGGCGGAGGCATGGATTTTTATTGATGAAAAAGATAGGCCTTTGTCAAACATCTCAGTCAAGTATTGTAAAATCTGAGGAATATTTGGCTGTGCTGTATCAGTTCCTTGTGCTTGGTTCCAAGCACAGAATCTCTTCCATTTATCAACATAAGATTTTCTAGCACTAGGCCTTCTGGCTTCCAAAATGACATCCAACACAGGTTTACTGAGAGGTGTTGTTTGAATAATTACATGATCAGCCATGCTGCCAGGTTCAGTGTTTGGAGCTGATTGTGCAGGATTTGATTGTTTTGCTGGGACAGTAAGTGAGGTATTTGAGGTGAGTATCAAGCTGGGAATTGAGACATGTTCCTTAGGATTGGGTAGCAGTATTGGCGGGGCCAGTCCTGGGCAATTAGTATCATCTTTGGTTTCTCCTGTCTGACTTTTAGTAGTACCTTGGGAAGCAGAGGCAGGGGAGGAAAGGAGTAAACTGATAGGTTTTTCCAACTGAAGGATAGGGCGTCTACTTTCCATGCTTGTCCGTGATAAGTCCGTGTGCAGAATTTTTTCAGTTGATAATTTTGAGGAGAGGCAAATAGGTCTATGTCCGGTCCCCCCCATTTCTTTATTATCATGCTGAAGACTTGTGGATCTAGTTTCCACTCGTGAGGGTCCATAAGGTTTCTGCTTAAATTGTCTGTCAGATTATTTTCCTTTCCTGGCAGGAACTGTGCTTGAAGATGTACTTACTAAGTCAAGGCCATGTCCCACAGGGCCATGGCTAGTCTGCAAAGGGGTTATGAGTGCGTGCCCCCCTGCTTGTTTATATACCACATCACCGTGGTGTTGTCCGTCTGTCAGTAGTCGTCCTGGACGAAGCAAGTCCTTGAAGGCTGTCAGGGCATTTTGAACAGCTAACATCTTTTTTGATTGACATGCAGATGCATTTGTTTTGGGATCCATATGCCCTGAATGCATCTTCCCACCAGGTGGGCCTCCCATGCATAATCTGATGCGTCTGTTGTTAAGGTTTGGCAGGTAGGGGGTAGAGTGAAAGCCCGTCCCATGTTCTGGTGACATGCCTTTGCCCACCATAGAAACTCCTGCTGTAGGTAGGGAATGAGAGGAATCATTGCTTCCAGACTGTGACAATGATGACTCCATAAACTTTTTAGGTACCAGTGTAGTTTCCTCATATGCAGTCTTGCATATGGAAACAGTAGGATGCAGGATGCCATGAATCCCAAAGCCTGCAGAGTTTGTCTTGCAGATAACTGGGTTTTTGTTGCCATCAGTATGAAGTAAGTAGTCAGTTGCCTTTGTCTGTCTAGCATGAGGAAAGCCATCTGGGCAGTTATATTCAAGCTTGCACCCAGGAATGTTATCTTTTGAGAGGGTATCAGTTGTGATTTCATTTTGTTTATTGTATACCCTAGGCATGTTAGAAGCCTTTTCACAAATGCCAGGTGCTGAAGAAGAATGTCCTTGTTCTCTGCTTGAATGAGACAGTCGTCCAAGTAAGGATAAATTTGTATACTTTTTTTGTCTGCAAAATGCAATAACTGGTGCCAGGCACTTTGTAAAGACCCTGAGCGCAGTAGATAAGCCAAAGGGCAGTGCAGAGAATTGGTAATGCATAGAGCCAGCCTTGAAACGAAGGTATCTTCTGCACGCTTCCCTTACTGGGATATGCAAGTATGCCTCTTAGATCTAATGTCACCAGCCAAGCATTCTTGGCCAGCATGGGCAGAAACTGCTGTAAAGTCAGCATTTTGAATTTTGGAATGTCCAGGTAAGTGTTCAAAATTGATAAGTCCAGTATTGGGCACCAGGCCTTGTCTTTTCTGGGTACCAAGAACAGTCTTGAATAAAGACCTTGTCCTTTTTCCTGTTCTGGTACTGGCTGAATAGCCCCCATATCCATGAGGAACGTAACCTGTTTTTGTGCCTCTGCCCATTGATTTTTTGGCAGATCCGGCTAACCGTTTGCTATTGGCAGAGGATGGAAGTGGAATCTGTATCCCTGAGATACTATGTTTAGCACCCACTTGTCCTGGGTTATTAACTGCCAATTTTGAGCAAAAAGTGCTAATTTTCCCCCTAAGGGTGCTGCCAAAAGCTAAGTGTTTGGAGATAGCAGAGGGAAGTCATTGAGACTGTTTTCTGTAGGGTTGCGTTTTATCTCCTCCAGATTTGGAGGTAGAAGCATCCCACTGCTTTGACCTGTACGAATCCTGTGCCTGGTACCTAGAACCTTTAGGGTGTCCGGATTTGCCCCTTTGAGCTCTGTTGGACACAGGAAAGGACCAATTTTTTGTAGGCCAGTGTCAACTGAATCTTGGTGGCTGCACTTGTAAAAAGTTTTTTACAGTTTGCATGGACTTAGCTTTGTCTTCCATTTTCTTTAAAACTTCTTCTGCCTTAATACCAAACAGAGCATCATGCTGTAAAGGTGCATCTAGTAATTTAGCTTTAACATGATCAGGCAAATTTTGCTCTTTTAGCCAGGCATGCCTCCTAATCACAGATCCAGTAACTGCGGCCCTGCAGGAGGCCTCTAAGGAATCAAAACCACATTGCAAAGTATTCTTTCCAACTTGTTCTGCTGCATACAAGAATTCCTGCAATTCTTTATTTTCTGCACATTCAGAAATCAACATCATTTTCTGTTTCAGCAATCCCATAACTTGTTGATACTTGAGCATATGAAACTGGCAGTTTAATGCCCTAATTGCCAAGGTTGCAGATGTATAAACCTTCTTTCCCCATCTATCCAGTGCCCTTGAATCTCAGTCAGAAGGGGTAGGATTTTTTGCAGCGGAGGCCTTAACCCCCTTTGGACCCGAAGCAGGGTTTCTAAATAAAAATTTGTGTGAATCAGGGACCCTGTAATATTGGTCAGGCTTGCTGGGAGCTGGAGGTAAGGAGTCTGGAGTCAAGCTTGACTCCGAAAACACATCATCCACAATGTCGAAAACAGGAGGTATGGCTAAAGGCCTATGCTGAGGGAGAAGGAAATCCCTGAGCCTCTTTTTTGATTCTGAGAAATCTTGACTCCCAGTGAAAATGCTCCCTCAAAGTATGCAAGGTTTCTCCAAATAAATAATCCTCAGGAGGTGATGCAGATGGGATAGATTCCTCTGCATCAGAATCCTCATAGGATGGTATAGATAATTCCTGATCAGAGGAGGAATCAGAAGAAATAGAAACCTGATCTGAAGATTCATAATCAGTGTCTTGCCTAGGCCTCTTATCAGGAGGGGTTTGGGAACCACTGATCAAGGTAATTAGGTCTTCAGCCATTTTGATCATCTTTTTTTTGGGCATAGAGGCCTGTGCACGCGGCTCATGCGTCAGTTTTTTAGCTTTAGAAGTTGTTTTTGTTTTTGATTTTGAAGCTGGCATCAGTTTTATATAAAAATGTTGAGGCCTGAATACACCCTCAGAAGCCGGTGACTGCTCAGCTGCTCCGGACCCATCCGAGGGAGAGACATCTGTGGGTACAATACTTTGAGAATCTCCTGGCATGCCAGACTCCACAGGGGTCTCGGTAGGGGCCTGCGACTCGAAAGTAGCGGGTATCAGGGGCTGTGAAAGCACCTCACTGAGTACCGGTGACTGGCTTAGGAGAAGCTTTGTCGTCGGTTTTGGACCTTGACAGTCTGTCTCTGTCCTTTTCTTTGCGTTTTTTTGTGTACTCTGGTAGTCGGATTGCTATCCGACTACATTTCAGGGTAGTTACATCTGTTTCCAAAATATTTTATGGCAAAAATATACCGACGCTTAATAGTGCGTTGGTTAAATCTAGCACAAAACCAACTGCCAGGCAAGTTGTGATCAGGGCCTAGGCAAGGAATACAGTATAAATGAAAATCCTTATGAGGTATTTGCTTCCCACAAGTAATACAGTTATTAACTTTTTCTGACATCGGTATGGAGCAAGAAAAAAGTTTCCCCAAAGGGGTACTTAGCTTTAGTGAAGACTTCGGTTCTGAAACTCGAACTTGAAAATTTCAGGAGTCGGCCAACCGGCACTTGCGAGCTGCTTCTGCTTCGGGCACCGCGCGGCAAGAAAGACTGAATAAAATGGTGTCGGCTGCATGTTTTATACCCCTGACGACCTGATATCATGGAAGAGGAGGCAGCAATCGACGCAGGACCCAAGACTTTGGAATTCAGGCTGACTGAGGGCAACCTGCCAGCAGACTACCCCAAATGTAATGACAGCAACAGTGAAACCCGAAGAACATCTGATGGTGCATGTAGCCTGCTTTGAAGCGCAGGTATCTTCTGCAAGATTCCCTGATTGGGATGTGCAGGTATGCTTCCTTTAATAGAGTGTTGCCAACCAGGCATATTTGCCGAGTATAGGAAGCAACTGGTGAAGAGTTAGCATCTTGAATTTTGGAATCACCAAAAAGGTGTTTAAAGTAGACGGGTCCAGCATAGGACGCCATGAAGTGTCTTTTCTGGGTACCACAAAAAGTCTCTAGTAGAAATCTTGTCTCTTTTCCTCTTCTGGTACAGTTTGAATAGCCTTTATGCTTAAGAGACAGTACTTGCTTTTAAGCCTCTGACCACTGATTTGAGGTTGGTAACATGTGGAAGTGAAATCTGTATCCTTGGGAAACTATATTTAAAACCCATTTGTCCTGGGTAACGAGTTCCCAGTTTTTTGCATGTAGAGCAACCCCCCCCCCCCCCAAAGGGGCAGTCAGTTGAGAAGTGCTTGCAAGTTTTAAAGTTAAGTCATTGAGACAGTTTACCATAGGGGGGAGTTTTACTACTCCCAGATTTGGAAGTGGGAGCCCCCACTGCTTAGTCCTGTACTTATCCTGGGACTGAGGCCTGGGTGTTCTGCTGGATCTGGGTTTGGACTGAGAAGGTCTGGAAGAGACAGGAAAGGACCAATTCTTAGACAGCCAATGCCTACTGAATCTTGGAGGTTGTACTTGTAAGAAATCTTTAACAGTTTGCATACATTTAGCTTTTTCCTCCATCTTTTTAAGAACTTCTTCTGCCTTGTTGCCAAACAGGCCATCCTGATTTAAGGGAGCATCCAGTAATTTAGCTTTAACATGATCTGGCAAGGACTGCTCCTTAAGCCAAGTATGCCTTCTAAGTACAGACCCAGTGACAGCAGCCCTGCAAGATGCCTCTAGTGAATCAAAACCACATTGCAAAGTATGCTTTCCAACCTGTTCAGCAGAATGCATTAAATCCTGTAAATCCTTATTTTCAGCACAATCAGGAATCAACATAATTTTCTATTTAAACAATCCAATAATATGTTAACATATGAAACTGGCAGTTTAAGGCCCAAATGGCCAAGGTTGCAGAAATGTAAACCTTACCCCATCTATCCAGTGCCCTGGAGTCTCTATCAGAGGGGGTAGGATTTTTGGCAGCAGTAGCTTTAATGCCCTTGGGTCCCTGTGAAATGGTCTCAGTATCCGCAGTAGGATTTTTGAAAAGGAACTTGTGAGTCAGGAACCCTGTAATATCTATCAGGTTTTCTGGGAGCAGGAGGTAAAGAGTCAAGGACCAAGCTAGATTCTGAAAAGGCATCAACAATGTCTAGTACAGGAGGGATAGGCTAAAGGTCTGTGATGGGGCAGGAGTAAGAAATCCCTAAGCCTCTTTTTAGAATCAGAGAAATCCTGACTTTCTCAACGAAAATGCTCCCTGAGAGTATGCAAGGTTTCACCAAAAGAGAAATCCTCTGGGGGGAAGCAGAGGGAATAGAGTCCTCTGCATCAGAATCCTCATAGGTAGATAAGGGTAAATCCTGGTCATCAGAGGAAACAGAAATTTCAGAATCCTGGTCAGAAGTATCATAAGCAAACTCAGTCCTAGGTCTCGTAGAAGGGGAAGGTTGGCTTTCCCTGATTAAAGTAATAAGGTCTTCAGCCATGCTTATCATTTGTTTTTTAGGCACAGAGGCCTGACCATGCAGTCTGGACGTCTGTTTTCTAGTCATGGTTCGTGTTTTAGGCCTTAAAGAAGAAGATGGTGTCAGTTTAATATGCAAGTAAGTAGGCCTGAATACACTCTCAGAAGCTAGTGCCTGCACAGCGGCTCCGGACCCATCCAAGGTAGAGACATCCGCTGGTTCCACAGTTGAAGCATCTCGCGGCATACAGGACTCTGAATGGGTCTCAGTAGAGGCCTGCAAATCTGAAGTAGCGGGCATCAGGGGTTGCGAAAGAGCCTCAATGAGTACTGGTGAACTTGTGACAGGCTTATGAGAAGCGTAGTCAACAGCTTTGGACCTAAGCAGCCTGTCTTTATCTCTGCATTTTTTTGGAATGTCGGTAGTCAGATGGCTTACCAAAGACATATCTGGATAATAAACCGAGCACCAAAATATTTAGAAGTGAAAATATACCGACAGCGGATAGTTTGTTGTTTAAATAAGGCACAAAACTGACAGTGAGGTACATTGTGGTCAGGGCCTAGGCAAGGAATACAGTACAAATGAAAATCTTTATGAGGTATTTGCTTTGCACAAGATATGCAATTATTTACCTTTACTGACATCGGTTTAGAGCAAAAACAAGTTTCCCCAACGGGGTACTTAGCTTTTAGTTGAAGACTTCAGTTCTGAAACTCGAAAACGAAAATTTCAGGAGTCTGGCTGACTGGCACTTGCGAACTGCTTCTGCTTCGGGCACCGTCGTTGGCTGCATGTTTTATATCCCTGACGTCACAGAAAAAGAGACAGCAACCGACGCAGGACCCAAGACTTTGTTAATCAGGCTGACTAAGGGCTACTGCAAGCAGGTAACTTTAATGTGATGACTACAACAGTGAAACAAGAAGAACATCAAGGACTGAAATAGTGAATACACTCGAACATCTACATTTAAGTGTACACAACTGTACTATGTTCTTCATGTTTCACTGTTGCAGTCATCACACTTGGGTTGATTCCCAAAGCTGAGGATCGGGTGGAGGCAGTCAAGAAGAGTTGGGGCTGGCTAGAATGCTCTGCAGGACTGCAGTTGCAAAGCCTGCCCTGTATTTAGAAAAGATAGGTAGGTGGTAATGCTTGGTGAAGGTATGAACAGAACTCAAGTTGCAGCTTCCAGAATGCCCCAGGTAGGGACCCCTCTGAGAAAGGCTGTAGAGGTTGAAGTTACCCTAGCTGAATGTGTTCTGACCCCCAGTGGGGGTGGTTTCCCATGGTGTTGGCAACAGAAATGGATGCAGTGTGCTATCCATTTGGAGATGGTTTGTTTCAATATGGCTTTGCCCTCTGCCCCTGGTGCAAAGCTGACTAGTAACTGGTCAGATTTCCTAAAGGGCTTGGTCCTATCCAGGTAGAATCTGAGCTGTCTGTGCACATCTAAATTGTGCAGGATCCTCTCCCCCTTATTTTGAGGTTTAGGAAAAAAGGTGGGCAAATGAATATATTGGTTGAGAGCCACACTGGACACCACCTTAGGCATGAAAGTTGGGTTAGTCCTGAGGGAGACCATGTCAGCATGAAACAAGATGAAAGGTTCCACAGCCATAAGTGCTTGTAACTCAGACACTCTTCCAGCTGAAGTGATGGCCAGAAGCAAGGCAGTCTTCCAAGAGAGGAATTTTAACTCTGCTGGGGCTGCAGGCTTAAAGAGGGGGAGCATGAGCTTTTACACCATAAAGTTAAGGTCCCAAGCAGTTGTAGGGGCTGTCCTTGGTGGCCTTAAGTTGTTAGCCTCTCTTAGGAACTGTTTGATGAGAGGGTGAGAGAAGAGAGGTGGCTCAGTGCTGTAATGAGCAGAGATGGCAGAGGCAGGGATCTTAATGGAAGAGATGGATAGGCCCCTGTGGAGTAGTTCTGCTAGGTAATCCAGGATGAGAGGTAAGGAGGGCCGTGCTGGGGTCAGCTCCTTTAGTCTGGATCCAGGAACAATACCTTTTCCACATATCAGCATGGGATTTTTCTAGTACTGGGTCATCTGGTTTCACATATGACATCCAGAACTTGTTTGCTTAGGGTAGCCACTGAAGGAGAAGTCAAAGAATAAGTCAGGCTGCTAGGTTTAGTGTCTGCAACTGTAGATGCAAGAATTCTCCCTCCTGCTGAGTCAGGAGAGTTGGAATCTGGAGTAGGTGCCATGGAGGCGACGGGGACAGACTGCACAGTAGTGGTTACCAGTGTTGGCGTGGATAGTGGGTCTTTCCTCCCTTATTTTGAGTAATACCCTCGTCAGAAGAGGTAGAGGGGGGAAAGGCATAGATTGAGAGGTTTGCCCACTGGAAGGATAGGGCATCCACTTTCCAGGCCTTGCTGTGAGGTTCCCTGGTGCAGAATTTAAGAGCTGGTGGTTGTAGGGGGAGGCAAATAGGTCCACCTTTGGGGTATCCCATTTCTGGGTCACAAGGTTGAAGGTGATGTGGTTTAATTGCCACTCGTGTGGGTCTAGGAGATTTCTGCTTAAGTTGCCTGCCAGAGAGTTTTGGTTGCCTGGCAGGAACTGCGCTTGCAGATGAGTATGCATGGCTGAGGCCATGTTCCAAAGGGTCATAGCTAGCCTGCAGAGGGGTTAGGAGTGGGTTCCCCCCCCTGCTTGTTGATGCACCACATTACTGTGGTGTTGTCTGTTTTGATAAGTACAGGCCCCGGAGAGAGTAAGGGACTGAAAGCTGTCAGGGCATGCTTAACAGCTAGCAACTCTTTTTAGTTAATGTGCAGATGAATTTGGTTTGGGCTCCAATGGCCCTGAATGCATAGTCTGATGTGTCTGTGGTTATGGTCTGCACAGCATGGGGTTGTGAAAATGGAAGTCCCTTGTTGTGATTGCATGCTGCTGCCCACCAAAGAAAATCTTTCCTTAGACAGGGTATCATAGGTATAACAGTTTCCAGGTCCTGTGAATGTTGACACCAAAGGCTTTTTAAGTACCACTGAAGTTTCCTCATATGCAGCCTGGCATATGGAATTAGTAGAATGCAGGAGGCCATGAACCTTAAAGCTTGCAGGATTTTCCTTGCAGATAACTGGGTTCTGGTGGCTAGTTGAGAGAAGTAGCCTGTCAGGTAGGCTTGTTTTTCTGGAGTAAGGAATGCCATCTGGGATGCTGTGTCCTGGCTTGCTCCCAGGAATACAATTTTTTGACTGGGGACAAGTTTGGATTTCTTCTTGTTGATATTGTACCCCAGTGAAGTTAGTAGGTCCTCTGCAAATGTCTGGTGCTGTAACAGTTTTTGCTGACTATCTGCCTGAATCAGGCAGTCACCTAAGTAAGGGTAAATTTTAATATTTCTTTGTCTGCAATAAGCAATGGCTGGAGCCAGGCATTTTGTGAAAACTCTGGGAGCAGTTGATAAGCCAAAGGGAAGTGCAGATAACTGATAATGCATAGATCCTGCCCTGAAACGTACATATTTTCTGCAAGAATCTCTAATTGGGATATGCAGATAGGACTCTTTGAGGTCTAGAGTGGCTAACCAGGCATCTTTGGACAGCATAGGCAGAAGATGCTGCAGAGTGAACATTTTGAATTTTGGTACCCCCAGGAAGGTGTTTAGAATGGATAAATCTAAGATTGGGCGCCATGTGCCTTCTTTTCTGGGTACTAGAAAAAGCCTGGAATAGAACCCTTGGCCTATCTGATCTGCAGGGACAGGGTGAATTGCCCTCATGGAGAGCAAGGAATGAACTTGGTTTTGTGCCTCTGCCCACTGGTTTGGAGGAAGAGCTGGGAACCCCTTTGGGGTCAGCAAGGTGTGGAAATAAAATCTGTACCCCTGGGACACTATGTTGAGGACCCATCGGTCATTGGTGATGGAGGCCCATTTTTCTGTATGGGAGGCAAGTTTTCCTCCTAGTGGCACGGCCAGATGGGCAGAGGTGAGAGGAGTTGAGGAGTCATTGGGAATTCTTTCCATAACGGGTGGCTTAGCACTCCCTTGGTTTAGAAGTGGAAGCAATCCACTGTTTAGATCTCTGCATACCCTGAGATTGCTGTCTGGGGGGTCTGTTACCCCTAGGTCTTGTCTGAAGAGGCCTTGGAGGGGGCAGGAAAGGACCAGTGTTTTGAGGGACAATGCCTACTGAATCTTGGAAGCTGGACTTGCAAAAAGTCTTTAACTGTCTGCTAGATTTAGCTTTTTCTTCCATTTTTTTTAAAACCTCTTCTGCTTTAGTGCCTTTGTTAAGAGGTGCATCTAATAATTTTGATTTGACATGATCTGGCCAGGTCTGTTCCTTAAGCCAAACATGCCTTCAAAGTACAGAACCCATGACTGCTGCCCTGCAGGATGCTTCTAGGGCGTCAAACCCACATTGCAGGGTATGCTTACTGACTTGGCTTGCAGAATGCATAACTTCCTACAAGTCTATTTTCTGCACAGTCAGGAACAGTAGATAACTTTTGTTTAATGAGTTCCCTGCTATGTTGCTGATATTTCAGCACATGGAACTGACAATTTAATGCTCTAATGGCAAGAGCTGCAGAAGTATATATTTTTTTACCCCCATCTGTCTAAGGCTCAAGAATCCCTGTCCAAAGGGGTGGGGTTTCTTAGCTATAGTTGTTTTTATTTCCTTTGGCCCTTGGGAGATGACCTCTGGGTCAGCAGTAGGATTCTTGAAAAGACATTTGTGAGAGTCAGGGACTCTATTACCTGTCAGGTTTCCTGGGAGCAGGAGGCAAAGTACCCGGGGGTTAGACTGGACTCCATAAAAACATCAATCGCAACATCCAGGACGGCGGGTATAACTAAGGGCCTGTGCTGAAGTAAATCTAGAAATTCCTTGACTCTCTTTTTGGGCTGGGGGCAATCTTGGCATTCCCAATGGAAGTGCTCTCTCAAAGTATGTAGGGTTTCACCAAAAGAAAAATCATCTGGAGGAGAGGCAGAAGGAATGGATTCCTCTGCATCTGAATCCTCCATAAGCAGGTAAGGGCATGTCTTCATAATCAGAAACCTCAGAGTCGTCGAACTATTGGTCAGATAAAGGTGCTGGGGATAAGTCTCTTTCTTTTAGAAGAAGAAGGCTGGCTGCACCTAATCAGCATGATAAGGTCTTCTGCCATTTTAAGCATCTGAGATTGTGGCAAGGAAGCTGGTGCATGAGTTTGGGTCATCAGTTTTCTAGGCGTAGCTTGTACTCTGGGCCTTAGAAACTCGGTAGTTTTAGAAAGAACTGAAGATGCGAAAGAAGTCATCGGTTTGCGTCGAATATCGGTAGTGCGAAGAACTTCAACAGAAGCTGGTGCCTGCACAGTGGCTCCGGACCCATCCAAGGTAGAGACATCCACAGGTTCCGTAGTCAAAGAAGAGTCTCGTAGCATACTGGACTCCGAACAGGTCTCGGTAGCGGCCTGCAAATCCATCGATGTGGGCATCAATTTGTGCCTCACTGAATACCGGCGAACTGGAGACTAGCTTAATGGAAACATCGTCAGCAGTTTTGGACCTGTGCGGTCTGTCTCTGTCTTCATCCTTACATTTTTTCATAAGATCGGTAGTCGGATGGCTTACTGAAGCCGTTTCGGAATACGGAGCTCGAGAGCGAAAGTATTTAACTACAATAAAGGCCCGACAACAAATAGTTCGGGCGTTGAACAAAGCACAAAACCAGCAATGAGGGACATCGTGGTCTGGGCCTAAACAGGTGATGCAGTAAGAAGGAAATGTCGGTGTGGTATTTGCTTTCCACAGGTGAGACAATTGTTAACTTTTTATGACATCTGTTAGAGCAAGAAAAAATGATCCCCAATGGGGTACTTAGCTTTTAGAAGACTTCAACTTCAGAAACGAAAAACTCAGGTAGTGGCCAACCGGCACTCATGCAAACTGCTTCTGCTTCGGGCTCCTAGGCAAGAAAGACTGATGTAATAGCGTCGGCTGCCTGTTTTTATTCCACTGATGACCTGACGTCAATCCTGGAGCAACAGCAACCGATGCAGAAATACTAAGCCTCTGGTATTCGGGCCGACTGAGGGCTACCCCTGGCAGGATAACACAAGTGTGATGACTGCAACAGTGAAACACGAAGAACTTCAAGAACACTTGTCCATCTACCTACTTAATTAAATGAACTACCTGAAACTTCAACAAGGCATCTTTATTCCTCACATAGGGAGGGTATCAGAGAGAGAGAGAGAGAGAGAGAGGGAGGGAGTCTACAAGATCTGCCAGCTAAAGTGATTTTATATGGACCAATTCTTTGTACTCAGATTCTTGATAGTCCTGTCACCCTTTGGGTCACAGGTGGGATACCAGACTTGACTCGAGCCTTCTGGATTACTTCTGTTTTTTAGTTCTCTAAGTTTGTTGACAATGCACGACTAGAGTACTGTACAATGCCTTAGCCAGATCTAGGTATGCAGTATGCACCATTTTCCCCTCATCTGTTGCCTTCATGACCTTTTCAAAGAAGTTTACTAGATTCAGTAAGCATGCCCGTCCTTTAAAAAAAACAAACAAGGATGGATCCAGTGTTCGAAAGTCTCCTATGTCCTTGTTGACAACTTCCATGATAATTCTTTCCATGGCTTTTCAAGCAAGACTGCCAAGACTAATGGATCTGTTGTTTCCAGGATCTGCTAAAGGTCCTCCCTTATGAAGGGGGAAATGACTGCTGCAGTCCTCCACTCATGTGACACAAAGCCTTTAAGACTGCAGTTAAAAAGAAGTTATGTACTTAACATTCCATCTGTATTGTTGATTTTCATTTCACCTCACATATGGGCTCAGATCTGATCTGTCGGATCCGACTCGACCATTAGGGCAACTCATGGCAACCAAACAGCACTTGGGCACCTATCCTTATTCATAATGCATTCCTCCCTGCTACCTCAAATCTTGTTTGCTAAATCTATCTTATGAAGGAGTATATAAAGAGAATTTCACATAATTGATTATGGTGAGACCATTTCTGGAGTATGGAGAAATATAGGCTAATCAACTAATACTGAAATTCCCACTCTGCCAGGAGCAAAAGCTGAGGGCTTGGAGGGTGGGGATGTGAAGTGAAATGAAAATCGACAAAACAGATGGAACGTTACGGTAAGTACATAACTTCTTTATCTGATATTGTCAATTTTCATTTCATCCTCATGTATGGGACAGAGTCCTCAGCTACCTTCATCTTGGGTGGACTCCTAGACGAATGCTCATCAGAACCATTGAACGAAAGCAGGCCCTTTCCCTGGAGACCAAATCCAATTTGTAATGAGTGATAAACCTATGATGATTAGGCGATGTGGCCACTGCACAAATCTCATCCATGGATGCATTAGCCTGAAAAACTGTTGAAGTGGCCATGGCTCTGGTTGAGTTAGCTCGAACAGGTATAGGAAGATGTATACCTTGTTTGGTGTAGATGAAGGCAATGCAATCAGAAGGCCATTTTGCTTGAGTAACTTTGTATACTGAAAGGCCTTTCTTACGGCAAAGGAAATAAAGAATTGATTTGGCTTCCTAAAATATTTTGTCCTGTGCAGATAAAAACGTAATTGTCTATGGACATCTGTCAAATGCAGCACATGTTCACCTCTGTTACTGAAATTAGGAAATAAGACAGGTAAGTTAATGGTTTGATTGATACTGGACTCAAACAACCATGGGTAAAAAAGAGGGGTTGGTGGGCAAGGAAACACTGTCTTTATCGAAAAGGAAGTATGGAGGCTGGGAAAATAAAGCCTGAATCTCCAATATCCTTCTAGCAGATATAATGGTGACTAGAAACATGGTCTTCCAAGATGAAAATTTTATAACACGTGTTACTTTGGGTTCAAAAAGGGGCTGAACAACAAAACGTAGAACTAAGTTCAGGTCCCATGGAGGGGAAGGATACTTATAAGGTGGTCTTAGCAAAAGAGTCCCTTTCAGAAAGGCTTTGCAGAGTTTATTTAAAATGAGTGGCAAGTTATTCTTCCCAACAAGAAAATCAAAGATGGTTGAAAACTGCACTTTAATCGTAGAGGCAGCTGCTCCATTATCAAAGAGATGAGCCAAAAACTCCAGAATAGAGTGGATTGGTACAGTGACGGGATCTATGTCATGTTGTTTAGCCCAGGATACAAATCTCTTCCATTTGCTCTTATAAAGTTTTTGAGTAGAAGGCTTACAGGAGGCCAGTAAGATATGGAGGATGGGGAGGAGAGCACAGGTTGCCTGGCTATCAATGGAATTGGAGAAACCAAGCCATCAACTTGAGGTTGGACAGACTGGGATGAATCAGTCCTGTTGGATGTGACAGTAGGCCTGGAGTGGGATCCAGAGTCCAAGATTTTCTCAGTAAATGAGGCTAAAGGAACGGAAACCTGGTTTGTCGAGGCCAAAAATGGGGCAATGAGGATTACTGTTCTCTTCAACCTGATTGCTTTCTGGAGAAATTTGGGAATCAAAGGAGTTGGGGGAAAGGCATACAGTAAAACTGTGCACTACAGCATTCCTTGGTGATTCCCACACGAGGGGAATTAGGGCAAAGTAACGGATGGATTTGTTGTTCAAGTGGTGGAATGCAAAGAGGTCACAGCAAGGCTGGCCCTACCTCTGGAAAATGTCTTCCGCCACCTTCTGGTTGAGGGACTACTCGTGAGGCATGAGTATGGATCTGCTCAACTTGTCTGCTATCACAATGGACTATCTCCACATGTGTGTTGCTACAAGAAAGCGGTTGGATGAGATCGCCCACTGCCACACTCTGAGTGCTTCTTGACACAAGGGGTATGATCTAATCTCTCCCTGTTTATGTACCAGACCACAGATATGTTGTCTGACTGAATTGCCACTGTTCCTCAGGGGAGAGCATCCTAAAAGGCCTGCAATGCTAGAAGCACTGTCCTCATTTCCAGGACGTTTATGTGCAACTTGGCCTCAATGGCAGACCAGGTGTCATGCACGGTCTTCCCTAGATAACGCCCCCCTCACCCTATCTGGAAAGAGTCTGTCTTTACCGTGGCCTGTGGTTGTGGGGGAACAAAGGGTCTGCCTTGCATTAGTTGACTGGAATGAATCCACCAAGAAAGATCTCTTCTGCAAGTTTCCACGATGAGAATCTGGTAGGAAATGGGATGGTGAAGAAGTGACCATTGAGCAGCTAGTAACCATTGTAGTATTTGCATGTGAAATCTCACTAGTTCGACCAAGGAGATAACTGCCGCCAATAGACCCCAGAGCCTGAAGGATGGAACGAGCAGCTACCATAATGTTTTGAAGCAGCCTGTATATTTGGCGTCTGATTGTCTGTACTCTGGATGATGGAAATTTTGGGATCCTGCGACTAGTACCTAGGACTTATCTGATAAATTCCAGTGCCTGGGAAGGTTTCAATGAAATTTTTCAAGCTCTGTACAGGTGTGGATAATACAGTCCCTTGCTTGGATAAGTAGATGCCTGGCCGAGGCGGAAATGAGCCAGTTTTCTAAATAGGGAAACACGCAGAATCCTTGTCATCTCAGGTGAGCCACTACCACTGCCGTGCATTTGGTGAACAGTCTAGGGGCAGTAGTGTGGACACAGGGCAGTGTTCTGAACTGGTAATGACTGGCTCCCAGCTGGAAGAGTAAATGTCTTCTGTTGCACCTGTCCATCTTTACAATGTAGTACGCATCCTGAAGTTCTGTGAAGCACATCCAATTGCCCTGTTCCAAAAAAGTATGGACTTGTACAATGACCATTCGGAACTTTTGGCATCAAACGGACTTGTTTAGTTGCTGAGATCCAGTATTGGTCTCCAGTCCCCTGTTTTCTTTGGAATTAAAAAGAACCATAAGTTCCGAATCCTCTCTGGTCTGGAGGGACCTCTTTGATGACTCTTTTGTCTAGCAGTTTCTGTATCTGAACAACTGCATGATTCTTTTGACTGGGTGGGACGTCCAGGATTCTCTTGTTTGGTGGGGGGTGGGGTGGAGAAAGGGTATTATGTAACCTCTGGATATTATCCTCTGCACCCATACGTAAGTGGTTATGTTTAGTCAGGCTCTCCAGTGTAGGGATATAGACTCCCGACTGCCTACAGCAAGGTGGGCAATCAGGCCTCCTTTCAGGAGTGCTGGAAAGGTTTCCCAAAGAAAGGTTATCTGGATCCTTGATTCTGCAGGCCTCCTCTGCTGCGAGGGTGGCATCTTCCAGAAATGCTCCTCCCTCTGCCTCTGGGGGGGGGGATTCTCTCCACATGTGTCATAAGACCCTTGTGATTTCTTGAACCACATTTTGCCACCACCTTTCTGACTCTTTGAATATGGCCTCTGAGGGGTGGAAAAACGTATTCCCACAGCAGAGAGGGTCTTACCATCTTTTTCACACCTGGATATCATATCTTTCACTCTGGGGCCAAAAAGGGAACTGCCATCAAATGAAGCATTGACAAATGAAGACTTAAAAGGCTCCACAAACAAAGGCGCATCCAGGCATGCCTCCTCATGGATTTGCCCGAATTCACCACTCTGCTCGTTCCCTCAGCTGCATGTGATATGAGCATCATGGAAGAGTTAGCTATAGAATGTAAGGCTCCACAAAGGCGCATCCAGGCATGCCTCCTCATGGATTTGCCCGAATCCACCACTCTGCTCGTTCCCTCAGCTGCATGTGATATGAGCATCATGGAAGAGTTAGCTATAGAATGTAGGGTTGCCAGCTGGGAAGTAACATTTTCATGAGCCCCTTCAGTTATGGCACCTTCAAGGGTATTTGAGAGCTCTTTGACCAGATCCCTCTGAAGCCTAGTAAAATGGGAAAGATAATTTAGCAATCGTAGAGCAAAGGTAGCTGAAGACAACTCTCTTCTTACATCTCTCCATCATGCTGGGATTATTATTAGGGGATGGACAGGGGAAGCTCCCTCAGAGTTCCTTCTTAGCATCATGCTGGGATTATTATTAGGGGGATGGACAGTGGAAGCTCCCTCAGAGTTCCTTCTTAGCATCAAGCTGGGATTATTATTAGGGGGATGGACAGTGGAAGCTCCCTCAGAGTTCCTTCTTAGCATCATGCTGGGATTATTATTAGGGGGATGGACAGGGGAAGCTCCCTCAGAGTTCCTTCTTAGCATCATGCTGGGATTATTATTAGGGGATGGACAGTGGAAGCTCCCTCAGAGTTCCTTCTTAGCATCATGCTGGGATTATTATTAGGGGATGGACAGGGGAAGCTCCCTCAGAGTTCCTTCTTAGCATCATGCTGGGATTATTATTAGGGGATGGACAGGGGAAGCTCCCTCAGAGTTCCTTCTTAGCATCATGCTGGGATTATTATTAGGGGGATGGACAGTGGAAGCTCCCTCAGAGTTCCTTCTTAGCATCATGCTGGGATTATTATTAAGGGGATGGACAGGGGAAGCTCCCTCAGAGTTCCTTCTTAGCATCATGCTGGGATTATTATTAGGGGATGGACAGGGGAAGCTCCCTCAGAGTTCCTTCTTAGCATCATGCTGGGATTATTATTAGGGAATGGACAGTGGAAGCTCCCTCAGAGTTCCTTCTTAGCATCATGCTGGGATTATTATTAGGGGGATGGACAGGGGAAGCTCCCTCAGAGTTCCTTCTTAGCATCATGCTGGGATTATTATTAGGGGGATGGACAGTGGAAGCTCCCTCAGAGTTCCTTCTTAGCATCATGCTGGGATTATTATTAGGGGATGGACAGGGGAAGCTCCCTCAGAGTTCCTTCTTAGCATCATGCTGGGATTATTATTAGGGGATGGACAGGGGAAGCTCCCTCAGAGTTCCTTCTTAGCATCATGCTGGGATTATTATTAGGGGATGGACAGGGGAAGCTCCCTCAGAGTTCCTTCTTAGCATCATGCTGGGATTATTATTAGGGGATGGACAGGGAAGCTCCCTCAGAGTTCCTTCTTAGCATCATGCTGGGATTATTATTAGGGGATGGACAGGGGAAGCTCCCTCAGAGTTCCTTCTTAGCATCATGCTGGGATTATTAGGGGATGGACAGGGGAAGCTCCCTCAGAGTTCCTTCTTAGCATCATGCTGGAATTATTATTAAGGGGATGGACAGTGGAAGCTCCCTCAGAGTTCCTTCTTAGTAGCTGCCACCACGACCATGGCATCTACTGTAACCCCTTTTGTCCAAAATTTCTTGTTGCCTGGTACTCTATTTTGTTTGATCTCCTGCGAGTTGATTCAATGGAGTCTGCTCTCTCTCACGCCCATCGAGAGATCAAATCTATGAGCTCAATGATGGGCGGAGTCACCCAGAAGGTAGATGGATGGGTTCCGAAGGCCGCTAGGTACACCGACAACTCAGGTGAAAGACTGTTGGTCTGCCAGCCCCTTCTCTGCTTCAAAATCTCCAAGATGTCCCCAAAGAAAACATCCTCAGGATGTGACCGAGGGGATCCTTCTGCCTTATCAAGGTTGGTGTCTTCCATGGCGGACTCCTCAGTGGAGTCCAAATGTTTCCTCTCACAAGTCCTCTTCCGAAGGACCACCACAGTGGGATACTTTGCGGAAGTATCAGAAGAGGCAGGGGTATCCTTACAGATATCCTGGGGCCTGAGAACCCACTGTCCCTGTGGAATGTCATGGTCAGAATGGGTGTGCAAGAGCTACAGAAGGGAAGATTGTGGATCTGAGGGAGGAGGTGTCTTCTTAGCTGCAAAAGAAGCTACTGGCCTCTCCAGAGCCCCAAAGGCGGACTGCTGCTGAGTAGCGGAGGAATCCAGATCTGAAAGGCCACGCCTATGGATCTGAGTCCTCTCAGGCTCCAAAGATAGCTCACCCAGGTTCGAAGCTGGAGCTGAGCTCACCTGCGTGGAAGCCCTGAGATGCATCGGCCATTGAGATTTTTTATTTTTATTTATTTTACATTTGTTAACCAGGAAAGTCCGAATGGACACAGGTCCATTCTCAGAGGAGGCCCGGGGAGAAAAGCTCCACATCTTTTAGTTATGTACTTACCATAACTTCGGATGTATGGGATCCATCTCGCCTACATTCATAACTGAAGGGTTCGGAGCCGATCCATCGGCTCAGACTGGGCCACTATATACTAGAACGAAGTCTCTAATTGGCTGGGCTACCCCTTATCCCAGAATGCACCACGCCTGCTTCCCCAGATCTTGTTTGTTCGCTTTCATACCTACATCCAGACACAGAAACATACCAGCAACTGTAACAAACTAAAGTCCTTCAAGAGAAAAACTCAGTAAGTAGCAACATTCCCTCTAAATCCAATGGGAAGGGGGAAAGAGGCGAGATGTATGAATGTAGATGGATCCCATACATCCGAAGTTATGGTAAGTACATAACTAAAAGATGTAATGGGATCCTATCTCGCCTACATTCATAACTGATGGGATAGCGTCCCTAGCACCTAAATCCTGGGTGGCTCATTGGAAAACACTCCTGAGAACTGTGGAACCAAAGGAAGCTCTACCTCGAGAAGCCACATCTATCTTGTAATGAGAAATGAAGGTGTGCGGAGAAGTCCAGGTAGCGGCCGCACAGATATCATCTATCGATAATTTGGAGTGGAATGCTACAGAAGTAGCTATTGCCCTGGTAGAATGAGCCCTGACTGGGAAGGGTAGCTCTTTGCCGGACCGTGAATAAATGAAGGAGATGCAATCTTTAATCCATTTGGCTATGGTGGTTTTAGCCACCAGTTGACCCAACCTATTTTCCGCAAAGGACACAAACAGCTGATCTGACTTTCGTGTCTGATTGGTCCTACTTAAATAAAAACGCAGTTGTCTGTGAACATCCAACTGATGGAAAATATATTCTGCGCTATTGGAGAATTTGGGAAAAAACACCGGGAGCCCCAAGGATTGTTGAATGCATAAGGGGGATGCTACCTTGGGCAAGAAAGAGGGATTTAACTTGAGGGACAGTCTGTCTTTGTGAAAGATCAAATAAGGAGGATTAGAACAGAGAGCCTGAAGCTCTGAGACCGGCTTGGCAGAGGTTATTGCCACCAAAAAGGCGGTTTTCCAAGATAGAAATTTTATATCACAAGTAGCTGCTGGTTCAAAGGGGCGGGCAGTTAAAGAAGCTAGAACCATATTCAGGTCCCAAGGGGGCACAGGATGGGCTATTGGGGGCCGAAGGAGCCACGCTCCTTTAAGGAAAGATTTGCAAAGCCTGTTTGCCATTAAGGAAGGCTCAAAGGAGACATGAAAATTAGAGATAGCCGCCAGTTGGACTTCAGTTTCCACAATTAAAGAGCCCAAATAAAACAAAGAAGCCAGGAATTCTAAAACCTGGGGTACTGAGGTGGTAAGGGGATCTATACCTCATTGCTGGGCCCAAAGAGCAAACCTCTTCCATTTGCTGGAATACAGTTTAATAGTGGAAGGTTTGTGAGAAGAGGACAAAATGTGGATGACGTATGGAGAAACAGAGTTATCTCTGACTAAGGTTGGAAGTGGAGTAACCAAGCGGCCAACCTCAAGGACCTGAGGGATGGGTGAGACTGTCCCAACTGATGAGTTAACAGGTCGGGCACCAGGTCCAGAAACCATGGGCCTTCCACCGCATACCTCAGAAGGAAGGGGAACCAAACCTGATGAGGCCAATGTGGAGCGATCAAAATCATGTGGCTTCCTAGATAAATCGCCTTCTGTATCACCTTCGGGAGAAGGGGAACCGGAGGGAAGGCGTAAAGTAGACCGGGGGGCCAACTGTGAGCTAGAGTGTCCCTGGGAATCTGCCCCTGAGAGGGAGTCAGAGTGAAGAACTCCCTGCATTTCGCATTGTGAGGGCTGGCGAACAAGTCGCAACAAGGGAGGCCCCACTTGGCGAAGATGTTTGCAGCCACCCTGTCGTTGAGGGACCACTCGTGGGGCAACAAGAAAGTCCTGCTCAGCCTGTCTGCAATCACATTGGATTTCCCGGGAATGTGCGTTGCCACTAGGAAACGCTGGGTAGAAATCGCCCAATGCCACACTCTCATGGCCTCTCAGCAAAGAGGGTAGGACCTGGTTCCGCCTTGCTTGTTTATGTACCAGACTACCGACATGTTGTCTAATAGAATCGCAATAGTACCCCGGGGAAGAGCATGATGAAGTGCTTGCAACACCAGTAGCACCGCTCTTATTTCCAGGATATTGATATGTAAGTGCGTTTCGTGAACCTGCCATGTGCCTTGGACAGACCTGTCCAGATAATGACTCCCCCACCCTATCTGGGAGGCGTCCGTGGTCACCGTGGCGACGGGAGGCTGAAGGACAAAGGGTCGCCCCTGGTCAAGGTTGGACCGAAGCAGCCACCGACATAGGTCCAGACGGCAAATTTTCGTAATCTGGACCAAATGGTTCAAGGGGAGTTCCTGAAAGGACCATTGAACTGACAGTAGCCATTGCAGCACCCGCATGTGCAGCCTGGCTAAGGGGACTAGAAGAATAGTCGAGGCCATCGTGCCCAATAACTGCAGAATCAGTCTGGCCTGAACTCGTGATCTGGGTAACAAGGTTTGAACCGGAGACTGTAGGACCTGAATCCTTTCTACCAGTAAGAATGCCCGCATTCTTCTTGTGTCTAACTCTGCGCCTATAAAGGTAATACGCTGAGACGGCTGCAGCACAGATTTTCCCCAATTGAACGTGATTCCTAGTGAATGACCCAAACTGACTGATCATAAGCGCCCGAACTAATAGATGCTTGGAGGTGGCAGTAAGGAGCCAGTCGTCTAGATAGGGAAACACTTGGAATCCTAGACTTCTCAAGTGAGCTGTCACTACTGCCAGACACTTGGTGAAGACCCTGGGGGCTGTGGTGAGACCAAAGGGCAGTGCTCGGAACTGGAAATGACTGGCTCCTAGGCAGAAGCGTAAATGACTCTTGACTTATCAGAATGTGATAGTAAGCGTCCTTGAGATCTATGGAGCACATCCAGACATCCTTCTCCAATAACAGGAGAATGGACTGAAGGGTGACCATTCGGAATTTGGATTTTTTTACAAAGCGATTCAATGATCTGAGGTCCAAAATGGGCCTTAAGTCCCCTTTTTTGGCACCAAAAATAGTCTTGAGTAAGTTCCTGATCCGATCTGGTCGGCGGGGACAGGCTGGATGACTCCTTTTCTTAGCAGCTTTGAAACCTCGACCGCTGCTTGATCCCGCTGACTGGGTGACACATCCGGGATTTTCCTGATAGGAAGAGGGGGGATCTTGATGAAAGGGATGAGATAGCCTCCAGTTATGGTTCGGAGCACCCACTGATCCTTGGTGATAGATTCCCAAGCCTGCGGGTTTTCCGCAAAGCGACCCCCGACTGGCTCCGGAGATGCGCAGTCGGGCCACGTCTCAGGGACGGTGAGCATAGGATGGACCACGAAAGGAATCGCGGTCTCCAGAGTTACAGGGGCCTCTGCCGCCTCTGGGGCGGCGTCTTCCTGAATCCCCCCCCTGCCTCTAGAGGGGGGATCACTCGGTGGAGTAGGGAAAGACCTTTGAGATTTCCTGAACCACATTTTCCCTCTTCTCTGGGCCTTGGGGTAAGGTCTAGAGGGAGCGGAAAAACGGGCCCCCACGGCAGTCAAGGTCTTGCCCTCCTGCTCGCACCGAGTCAGTGTGTCCTTCACCTTGGGTCCAAACAGGGAGGACCCATCAAAGGGGGCGCTGGTGAAGGAAGACTTAAAGGCCTCCGCAAAAAGACACAAGCGTAACCAGGCGTGTCTTCTAAGAGCCACGCCTGTTCCCGCTGCTCTACTCGTCCCTTCGGCCGCATATGATATGAGCCTCATGGACGAGTTGACTATCGAAGATAGGGTAGTCATCTGGGCGCCAACAGTTTGGGCTAATGCCTCAGGAAGATTACCCGTAAGAGACTCACCTAACTCTTTGAGGAGGTCCCTTTGGAGCCTGGTAAAATGACAAAGATAATTCAGCGACCGCAGGGTAAAGGCCGCTGAAGAAAGGGTATGCTTCCTGTACCTATCCATGCTCCTGGAATCCTTATTAGGAGGGTGAATAGACGTTGAAGCCTCTGCCACGTCCTGCTGAGTGGCAGATGCCACCACCATCGCATCTACTGCAACTCCTTTAGTCAAAAATTCCTTTTGAGGAGGGGCTGAGAGGAACTTGTTAGGCCTGGCGGGCACCGGTTCCACAGTGTCAGGGTGTTCCCACACCCTTCGAGAAACTAAATCTAGTAATTCATCGAAGGGTGGAGACACCCAGGAGGCGGAGGGCTGGGCCCCAAAAGCCTTGAGGAAGACTGACTCCTCTGCGGAAGGGGTTTTGGACTGCCAATCGCCTCTCTGTCTCAGGATCTCGAGGATATCTGAGAATGAGACGTCATCCGAGGATGATTTTGGGGACCCCTCCGCATCATCAAGGTCAGTATCTGATGTGATAGACTCATCCTGGGAGTCAATGTGCTTCCTCTTGCACAATTTTTTTCTTGGAGGTTCATCTGAAGCGGATTCAGAAGGACCTCCTGGGAGAAGGGAATCCCCCAAGGGGGTATCCTCAGGCCCTGGGGCCCCACTGTCGTGGGAATAAAGCACACCAGAAGCACCAGTTCCCAAGTCTAGGGACGGTGAGGTAGAGACTTGCTGAGCCGGCAAGGACATGGCCAGTGCACTCCTCATGGCCTCAAAAGCAGGACCTCCAGACTCTACGGAGGACACCGGCTGAGAGACCACGACGGTACCGGGAATCCCTGCGGCCGACACTCTGAGGGGAAGACTAGGCACCAAAGCTACCAGTTCCAAAGTGTTCCCCTCGGCCCCGACCAAGGAAGTCCGGTACCGAACCCTGACACCGAGGACAGGGTAGGAATGATGGTCGGAACAGAGAAGCTCCGAGGGAGTCTCAGTTCCGACTGGACAACTCTGCTCCACTCTACCATCACCGACTCCAACGGCTCCGAGGAGGTTGGAGGAGGAATCAGATGTGAAGTGGGGACCGGCTCCGGAGCCGAGTGGGCTGGAGCCGAGACCATTTTTGCAAAAACCGGGGACTGGAAAAGCCTCTGGATAACTCTGTCCAAATCTGAGTCTGACAACCTGGAGGATTTAGAGGAAATAGATGGGGGCCGAGACGACTTCTCTCTCGGCTCCGATAGACCAGGGGACCGGCTCCGAAATGGCTCCAACACCATCGGCACCGGATCCGGAACCGTATGAATAAGCATCGGCGCCAAAGGGGACTTCGGGGCCGGGGGGGGGGAGTCTGAGCTGCACACCTCCAACGGCTCCGAGACCAAAGGAGCCGAAGCAGGTGATTCGCCTCTCGACCCCCCAACCTGCGGCTCCGACACCAATGGAGCCGAGGAAAGAGGTATCGAGGCAGACCCTTCCACCCGAGGCTCCGAAGCCATTGGAGCCGAGGAAGAAGAGGTCGACCTATGCTTCTTGGAAGTCGGTTCCGACGGACTGGTCGGAGCAGACGACCTTTTCTTTTTAGAAGCTGGAGAGGAAGGAGAAGCCAAAGCTTCCTCAAAGGAGGGCTTAATAAGGCCCTTAAGGATCAATTTATGTTTACATTCTTGAAGGACCCTAGAGGAAAAAGCATGACAAACACTACATGTTTCCTGCAAATGTTTCGGTCCTAAACAATAAACACAAACAGCATGGCTATCAGTAAGAGACAATTTGTAGTTGCACTTGGTGCACTTTCTAAAACCAGACTTCTGCTCTTTAGACATCCTATCAGACAACTATTTCCCACAACAAAAAGCAAACCTTAAAGTAGGGCACGAGCCCTTTGACTCAAAAAACGGGACTGGCCCGAGATACAGAACACAAAATGGGCAGAAGCCTTCTAACTTAAACGGGCTTAGCCCAATAAATCAGGACGTACAGAGAAACAAAATCAACACACTCACACACAAATAAGGGCAAGGGCCCTCTAACTTAAACGGGCCTTGCCCGGTATGTAGAAAAAAATACCAATCACACCAAAACAGATTACACACACACGTAAAGCTGTTAAAACAGCTGTTTGTTAAATTTGTGAAGAAAACCCTAGGACAAAAGACCAAAAACTAATGAAAAAACCACTTGGCTCCAGCCAAGTCGAGACCACGTCCAGCTTGAAAAGCGGCAAACGAGATCTGGGGAAGCAGGCGTGGTGCATTCTGGGATAAGGGGTAGCCCAGCCAATTAGAGACTTCGTTCTAGTATATAGTGGCCAAGTCGGAGCCGATTGATCGGCTCCGAACCCATCAGTTATGAATGTAGGTGAGATAGGATCCCATTACATCCAATTATATATACGTAAACAATAAGAAATAGAATACATATGCGCACACATGAAGGAAATACTTAAGAGTACATTTTTAACTAGTTCTAGTGTCTACAGTACAATATACATGATAACGCTTAAAAATTAAACAGATACATAAAGATCTTTTTTTTTTTTTTTTTTTTTGAAGTGGGGTTTGTTTTATATAGTATCTGGCAGTGAGTCAGGAGTGGTGTTTGTTCTATATAGTATATGGCAGTGAGTTAGGACATATCAGCGGATTAACAGGTATATCAAGGGAAACAGAATGATCCCTGATGGAGTCCTTGCAACAGTGCAGTGGGGTGGATTAGCCAGGGGTGTAGCATGAACAAAGCCAGCTGCTTCCAAAGTGGATTTTCAGCGTTTTTAAATGGTTAGTAGAGGTGATGGAAGTAATTTGACTTGGGAGTGAATTCCAGGTTCTGGCAACAGTGCATGCAAAGAGAGATTTCCCAGCATCACTTTAGTGTTTGATGACATTTAAAAGGTTTTGGTTAATAGACCTTAAGGTTCTAGTGGGGACGTAGGGCTGAATTAGTTGCAGAAGAGCTGGGGTTTTGTCAGTAAGGTAAGTAAAGCTTGTGTGCTATTGTGGATTGATTGAGTAGGAGTAGGGAAGATGGCCCTGGAACTGAATGCATCCATGGCCCAAGAGGCTCACTATGGCTCCAAACACATTCAGGAGCTCCAAGCAAAGGCCTGATCCAAAGAAAGGGAAATCCTCTGATCTGGGCTGGAAAACACAGGGTGTGTCGGATCCAAGGGCTCCAAAAGTTGCGATAAGTCGGAGGAGGAACTAACAGGGTGGTGGATGGCTCAGATGAATCCTGGACCTTATAGGTAGGAGGCAAAGGGAACTTAGAAATACTTTGCACCCATAAAATCTTCTGAATCATCCATTCCATGTCTTCAACAGTGAGACTTTTGGTAGAGATGAAAGAGGAAGCGGACAGGGATTTATATCTACTTAGAAAGGGAGATGGTGCGCTCAATGGGACCAGATCAGTTATAGTACCTGATCATTGGTAGAGATAACTGGTTTGAATGAGCTGGCCTGATCTGAGTGCAATGGCTCCGACCTGTCCCTACCCAATAAACTTGCAGCCAGAGAAGTCGGACCCAAAATCGATATGGTCAGGGCCTATGGGTCCGACTGTGTTGTCTTTATCAGTAGTCTTAGTCACTTCTGTTCTCCACTCAGAGGTGTCTTTTGGAGCCGAGGAAGGTCTCTTCTTTCCTCTATCAGGACTTTTACAGGAAGATGATGATGAAGGGCTAAACTGAGCTGACCTAGATTTCAAATATTTAAGGTCAATGTCAGAAATGGCTTCTCCAAACGAAGATGGCAACATACCTCTCAAAATCAGCTTGTTTTTCCTTTCAACCAGGGTCCAGTGGTTGAAAGAATGACAAATAAACAACCCTTCTATAAATAGAGGGGGCCCATACAATAGACACAAACTGTGTGAGTCACAAAATGGGATCTTGCGCCCACACTTTGAACAGTTTTTGAAGCCGGACGGATTCTCAGTCATTGAAAGGAATGGCAGGGAACACCCACACACTGACGCACACACTGACACACACACACACACACTGACACACACACACACACACACTGACACACACACACACTGACACACACTGACACACACTGACACACACTGACACACACTGACACACACTGACACACACACACACTGACACACACACACACACACACACACACACACACACACACACACACACACACACACACACACACACACACACACACACACACACACACAAACCATACAGGGGAAAGTTTCTTTAAAAGTAAAGGGAAAGAACAGAAAAACTGCTAATGATAGTAGTAGAGCCACCTCAAAAGGTAAACGGGAGGGGAAAGGAAAGTAACCTAACAAAAAACAGTTACTTGAAAGTACGGAAGTTTTAAAGAGAAAGGGGAAAAAGTAGTCAAGTTAAACTAATTAAAACTGAATAAGCAGAAGGAGAGGAACAGTAAATATTGCAAAATATCACTTATCTGCTCAAGAGCTACAGGAATTACCAAGTCTTTTGCAAAGCAGCAAACGAGACCTGGGGTAACAAGAAGGGATGCATTACGAGTAAAGGGAGGTACCCAAGAGCTTTCTGATTGCCCCGAGCTATTCTAACGTCCGAGTTGGATCCGACAGATTTGATCCAAACCCGTAAGTGAGGACAAAATGAAAAGTCCCGATAAGTCATATTTCAGACTATTCAGGAGACATCTTGGGGTGTTACTGGGGCCCACTAGGACCATGCTCTTGGCTTTAGTGAGTGCAGCCAGTACACGCTCCCTAGTTATAGTTGGAGGGAGTTATGTTTGAGGGGATGATCGGGGATAAGAGAAGTGGTAAAGCTGGAACAGAATTTGTCTGCTAACAAGTTTGCTATATTGTTCTGTGCTGCCCTTGTGGTTTTTGACATAGCCATAGAAGGCCTTATGGTTACACTTCACATTGCAGGATATCTTAACCTCAAAGTTGGCTTTGCTTGACCTAATTACCCCTCTTTGTTGCCTATTTACTTTTCTTTATGGGACTTGCCCTTCCTGATTTTTGCCACATTTTTTTTCCTTTTGTTGCATATTCTGTTTAATTTGGGATGCCACCAGGGTGGTTTGTTTCTGGGACTAGTTCTGAGCTTACTTCTGGGTAGGTACAGCAGCCTCTATGCAGCCACTGACATGGTTGTACAGAGCTTCTAAGAGCAACTCATCATAGATGTTTGGGTTCACAGAGTTTCAAGGGGCACTGAATTTTGGCAAACCATCAGTTAACAGATAATTTGCCTTGGAACAGTTTCGAACCATTACTGGTTTTAATCGGATTAAAACCCGCGGTGGTGGTGCTGCGGTAGCATTGTCGGCTAACAGTAAGATGCTGTCCGGTTCGATTCTCAGCTAGAATGTCTTCTGCGTAGAGACATGCGTGAATGGACGTACCTTCGTTGAAGGTTGTGCGTCAGGGCTGGTAACTCGGCACGTAAAAATCAACTACCAATCATTAGCGGACCGGAGTTCCGCTGTGGCGACCCCTAACCGGGAAAAGCCGAAAGAAACAACAACAACTGGTTTTAATCGGATTACAGAGTTCATTTTGATTTCAAAGGAGACAGCCTTATGGTCGAAACTTACCAGGGAGGATGAGACATTTTGGGGGGGGGGGGGTGCGTTCTCCCATACTTGATAATAGAAAAACTAGAACTACAGGTAAATAAGGAAGAAAAAATGGAGAAAGCCTCCAACCAAAGCTGAAAAGGACTCAATATTCTGAGACTCAGCCCATAAGGCAAATCTCTTCCATTTATTGCAACAGACTCTATGTGTAGGGGAATTCTGGGAAGCTGTGAGAATGCGGACCACATCAGAAGGAAGAGATGCATCCCTTGCTATCATAGGAATTACAGAAACCAAGCAGTTAACTTCAGGTTGGGAATGTCCAGATGAGGCTCCCCATAAGGATGAGTGATGATATCCGGCAGCAGACTGAGGATCCAGGGGGCTAATTCAGGTAAGGTATGAGGAGAGGTAACCATATCTGTCTAGGTCAAAAAGGGGTTATGCAGAAGAATGTAGCCTTGCAATGAATTGCTTTGTGAACTTAGACATGAGTGGAATGGAGGGATAGGTGTAAGTACCCCTACAGGCTGGGGGTCTGTCCCCAACAAGGGAGAATGGCAAATTAAGTGTTGCACTTGATATTCTAGGGAGTCGCAAATAGGCTGCAGCAGGGTGTGCCTGGAAATCTACTTGGCAATTGCTGGATGATGATACGAACCATGCTAGGAAGAGCAAAAAGCTTGCTAGGGGAAAAGCTGTATATGAAAAGAGGGAGGTTTATCTTGAACCATGTGATAATACAGGGAACTATCAGTTTATGGTAATGCTAATGAACTTGGTACTGCTATACAATCTGATTATGTTAATAATGACCTTTTACAGAGTCTGCCCCTTGAGATACATTCGCCAAATCAATGGGCTTGAGGAGACCCTCCAGGTTAATGGAACTGAGAAACAATATGGGAAACATATTGGAACCCCCTTACATACCAGGTCAATTACAGAACTGGCAAAAGCAGTGGGGAAACAGGAAAAAGAGGAAACAATATGGGAAACGTATTGGAACACCCTTACATACCAGGTCAATTACAGAACTGGCAAAAGCAGTGGGAAAACAGGAAAAAGAGGAAGGGAAGACATGAAGTTGTTTTAATGATCACACTATGAGGTTGGTCTCCATCATCATAATCTTTCTTTTAGTTCCGACATTGAAGGGGCCTCAAACTTTAACTGCTAATGTTACAGGATTGTTATGTGATGTGGATACTAATTTTGCTAGCCCTCCTTCTGACTTTCAGGATGGTAATAGGTTCATAGGTTCATACTAGGCTATCTGCCCGAGGGCATTTACAAGCCTAGCCCATAGTTTTGTGGCTTACGCCACCCCTTTAGTATGGGGAACTATACCCATTATTTTGCTGTGCCTCTGTTGAGCAGTGACACTGAGGTAATCCCTGGGGTATATCTGCGATCTCCCATCCATTGGTCAAGATTTCTCTTGAACAAGGCCAGCGAGGTGCTCTGCCTCACATATACCGGGATTTTATTCCACAGCATAGGGAGTCTTTGGGTGATGAATCTATCCCTCCAGCACGTCCTATTAATAACCGTGTCGAGGTTTAAGTCTCCGCCCTTGTGGCTCTGACGGATCTAGATTTTTGAGGTGAAGCATATTCATCAAATCTGGGTTTGACATGGCCTTGTATGTTAGGCAAAGGTCACCTCTGAGCAAGCGGTGCGACTGAATAGAGCTGGAGTTCTTTCAGTCGGGCAGCATAGGACAGATGTTTGAGACCCTTTATCCTTTTGGTGAGGAACTTTTGTGGCCTCTCCAGCTGCTGCAAGTGTCGGGTCAGAAACATTCGAATGGGGCATTGTACTCAATCATTGGTCTGATGAGTGATGAGTATAGGGAGACTATGACCTCCCTTGATCTAGATGAGAATCCCTTCATGATAAGGTGGGCAATGTAGAAGGTCTTCCTAACTACTTTAGCTACATGGGTGTCGAATGACAAACTACTATCAACCTGGGTCCCCAGGTCCCTGATAACTTCTTCTGTGCTCAGTGGACTGCCACCTATTTGGTAGCTAGGGGTAACCTTGTTTTTCCCGAAGGGTATGACTATGCATTTTTTGGCATTTAACTTTAGGCCATGGCTCTGGCACCAGTTATCCGTTTCTGTGAGACCCTTCTGAAGGATATCTGTGTCAGATGTGTTTTCTACTATGGCCCAGTTTGCAGTCATCTGCAAACTTTGTCAGCCATAACCCTCCTGTGTTTGCTTGTACTTGGAAAAGTAGATGCCAAACAAGAGTGGGCCCAGGACTGAGCCCTGTGGTACACCACTTGTGACAGGCTTTGAGTCTGACATGGCGCCAGCAACTCTGACCCTGTGGGTTCTGTCACTCAGCCAGTTTGCAACCCATCTTGTGATGTATGGGTTAACATTTAAGCTGATGAGTTTTTCAATGATACCCGAGTGGGGTATTGTATCAAGGCCTTCGCCAGATCGAGGTAGGCTGTATGGACTGCCTTTCCCTCATCAATGGCTTTGGTGACTGTTTCAAAAAGTCAACCAAGTTTAGAAGGCATGATCTGCCTTTGACAAAGCCAAACTGGGATGGATCCAAAGTCTGCAAATTCCCTATGTCTTTATTTATGAGGTCCATTATGATCCTCTCCATGGCTTTGCAGATAAGGCTTGTCAAGCTAATGGGCCGGTAATTTCCAGGGTCGGTGGAGGCACCGCCTTTGTGAAGTGGGACCACAGTTGCAGTGCGCCACTCCTGGGTGCGTATCCAGAGGTAAGACTATGATTAAACAGCTGTCCTAGCTGTGGGTTTAATTCCTCGTTGAGTTCGTGGAGCACACAGCCGGGGACACCATCAGGTCCCATGGATGCTGTGTTTTTGCTTTGGAGAGAGCAGTTCTCACTTGGGCGTTGGAGATGTTTGGGGGCTGCAATCGCTTGGTATAGATATCTCTCCTTTGGGGGGGAGGAGTTTGCACTGAACCTGTCAGCCAGTATGTTGGCAATGTCTGTAGGATCAGTAATCTTCACATCATTTTGAACTAGTTCTGAGCATATCTGGGAGTTTCCTCCCAGGTTTCTAACATAGCTAAAGAAGGCCTTATGATTGTCTTTTGAGTCTTTAGCTATTTTTCTCTCAAAATTTGCTTTGGATGATTTTATGAGAGCTCTTAGTTTTTACTTATAGTGATCAAGGGTGTCTTACCTTTTAAGGATTTTGCTCTATCTTGTAGTAGCTTCCTCCTTTTGTTGTAGAGTTTGTTTATGGCTGGGGTCCACCAGACTGGACGCTTGCCTTTGGTACAAAGAGTCTTTGTTTTGCTTGGGATTGCCTTATCCATGCAGTCCTGCAGGTGCTGGTAGAAGGCATTTGTAAGTGATTCAGCGGCTTGAGTACTGTTTTCCGCCGGCTCGGGGCCTTAAAGGAGACCACACTAGTCTTTAGAAGTGTGAAGTCGGCTTTTGAGAAGTTCTTTACTGTGGTCTTTTTATTTCAGGTGGGGTGGGATGAGGACCTCCAGCGAGATTAGTTTGTGATCTGATCTCACCAGTGAGGGGTATACTTCGGTGTTGAACATTGTGCTCCCATGTTCGTGATGATGAGATCAAGTATGTTTTCTCCTCTTGTGGGGATGGTGACTAGTTGTTCCATGGCATTTGAGTTTATGAATTCCAGGAACTTTTGGGCTAGGGTGTTTTGGGCTTGAGTAGTGTTCCCAGTCTATATTAGGGTAATTGAAGTCACCTAGTATGATGGTGTTTGGTGATACATTTATCCCCTCTAGTGTTTTCAGGAAGGCCATGTGAGGTTCCTGAGTTTGTGAGGGTGGCCTGTAACATGCTACAATTTGCAGAGCAGTCTTGCCTATGGTTAATTGCACCTGGATGGTCTCCGATGCATCGTGCGTTGCCACCAGTCTTGAGGTGTGGGTGTCTTTGATGAATATGGATACCCCCCCTCCTTTCTTGGTATTGTCAGGATTTTGGGGCGGAACGCATGATAAGAGGTAAAACCTGATAGTGCTGGGGTGCTCTCAGGAGCCTTGAACCAGGTTTCTGTCACTGCACAGACATCAATGTTCTCCATACTGAGAAGGGCCTCGAGTGCGTGCATTTTGACATTTAGACTTCTGGCATTGAGCAGCATTACCCTTAGTTTTTTTCCTTTTTTGTGTTCTAGGGTGGTAGGTTTAGAATTTGAGCCTTGCCTAATAAAGGCACTATGGGGGTGGCAAGAGCCTTTGCCAATATCCGGAATCCCAGGGGTGACAGGTGCAAGCCGTCCCTTGCGAAGCAGCGTGGCTTGTCCAGCATGTCATCCCAGGCAGACAGACATTGGATCCCCTTTGAATGACACCAGAGTTTAAGCCAATTGTTAAAGCTGATCATCTTATCTCTGTATTGTGGCATCATTCTTGGTGAAGGTAGGATACTGCTCAAGGTCAGGGTCATACCTGCCTGGGCTACATAATCAGAGAGCTCCTCAATGTCTCTTTTCATGTAGTCCAAGGAGGTACGTCTCAGGTCGTTTACACCAGCGTGGACAATGACTGAGTCGTATTTGTACCTGCTGTTGAGAGACCTGAGTGCTTGCGTTATGTGGCGGATTCTAGCACCCGACAGGCAGCTTACTGTGACCTTCTCCTTACTCAGTCTGGTGAGCGGGACGTCAGTGTGTCTGACTATGGAGTCACCAATGACTAGTGTGTCTGGCATTGTGTTTGGCCTTAAGGGCTGTGACTGTTTGACACTCTGACTGTGAGGTCTATGTGTTGCAGGTGTTGTGTTCTGAGGTGGTGGTTGTTTGGGTGTCTGCTTTGGTGACCTCTGCTGTTTTGGTAGATTTTGATCAGAGCCGAGTATGTCTTTGTGTGTTTATGTGTATGATTTGAGGTTGTAATGGTACTATGTGAGACTGGGTCTATAGTGTGTGTGGTAACCTTCTCCTCCTGACTGGTCTTGCCAGTCCTATGTTGAGAGAGCTCAGCCTCCAGTTTGGCCGTATAGTTGCATCTCTCGCATGTATTTGTGTTTTGTGGGAGGAGGAGAGGGTTGTCTGTGTACATGAGGCAATTGTAACATTGCCTCAATATTCCCAGGTTCACCAGCTGAGCAGGAGAGGACACTAGCAACTGATCCCTCGACATGCTAGAAGGACTAGACAAAAAACTTTAAAAGAGATTCCGGGATGTGGGTGACCGAGAAATGGGGGTTTGCCTTTTGGGGTGCTATCTATAAGAGTGCCGTATCAAGGTAATAAGTACTGTAGGAGCAAGTGCTAGGTTTAACAGATAGAGAAAAGTCTACTTGGAGTCAAGTAGAGATGATCTTTTAGGTATTAGAGAAAGTGCTAGTAACAGGGATGCTTAAAGGTAAGATTGAAAAGAATGCACTCTGCAGTGTGCACTAGAGAAGTTAGATATGAAAGTAGGTAACTTGAGTTTTACCTGTTTAAAAAGTTAAGGTTTAGTGGAGAGTTACTATTTTTAAAACAGCAAGATGGACTGAAAGGGGTGGTTACTTTTGTATTTTGGTACTATGAAATACTGTAGGATGGCCAATAAATTTAAATAACTGAAGGGTGGGATTTCAAAAGTGATGGTTTTGTGATTACTCACATAAGCCAGTGAAAGTAGAGAGAAATGAGATATATGGTCAGATTAACATAAGAGGCGGGCAACTAGAAAGACAGTGGTATTTAACAAGACAACTTAAATGGGTAGGAGGGAGGGAAAAAATTCTGCCTGACTCAGAACAGAGAGAGCTGTGGTCTCTTTTGAAGTTTTAATATGCTGTTAAAACAGAATGCAAGCAAAACACAAGATAAAGAAAACAAACTACAGTATTCAAAATATAGAAAGGCAATACAGAAATACAAAAAATAACAGCAAACTAACCTTTCCTTCACAGCAAAGTGTAGCAGAGTCTGGATGAGCCTTTCTGGTAAAGCCAGTGAATTATTACTGAATACTTCTAGAACTATTGTATATGAGGTTGATAGCTTTATAATTAGAGTCAGTTAGTCTCTGATGATTAGGTTAATATTTTTAAAAAGGGCTTTTTTTTTGTTCCTATCAAAACTTTTGATGCAGTTGACACCCTGATAGAATTTAAATTGTTTTTAAGGAAAACTAATTGCTCGCTTATTTTGGGCCAGGGAGGTTTTAATAATGACAATTTGTTATTACACATGAGGAGTGCATTCAACCCCTCATTTACATCCTAACTTAGTGTTATTTGAGAAGATATGTGAATCAGAGATTAGGAAATTAGAGCAACAAAAGAAATTATACAGGAATCAGTATGGTTTTAACTTAAGTAAAGAGGAATTTCTGTTGCTGCAGCAATTGTTACAAAATCCTAACATTTGCAAAATGAAGCCAAATAAAGGTGGTGGAGTTGTTACAATGGACCCAACCCTGTACACTGCTAAGATGCACCAATATTTGTATGATCAAATATTTTTTGAATTATTGGCACTTAATCGGGTTAAAACAAAATACCAAAAAATTGATACATGGATAGATGACTGGGCTTCTGAATATGTGTTTGATGGCAATATGATTAAGTATTTGAAATTGGAGCACCCAGTTGTACTGGCTATTTTTCGCATTCTTAAGACTCATAAGAACATGATGAATTCACCACTGACACCAATACTGGCTAAAGGTACATCAAAAACAGAACCTTTTGTCAAATGGGTGGTGTGATGATATGAGGTAGTGCCAGCTGTGCGTGGAGGAGTAGGGCAGTGCATGTTATGCCAGTATAGCTAGCTGGAGTTTTGTAAATAGTTTAACGTCATTTGAATATCAAACTGATTTGTACAGATGCTGGTGTTAAAAATGTATCAACAGTGGATCTCCCTGGACAGAAAAGAAATGTACATCTATGTCAGACTGTATTGTTGTAACTGATTAAATGTATATCTTTTAACAGAGGATACTGGAAGGGAAGGGGTTAAGTTCAGCTCAGCTAACCTTAAAAAAAGAGTCTGAAATTAAATGAGGTGGTTTAGGCCAGAAAGATTTTTATCTCACAGATCTGAACGCAGCCAGAAATGCAATGTCTGTGAAAACCTTTTCTGCAGGAAGAGTGGACGTGTTGGATTTGTTTTATAGCTTCCAGATGTTGTATTAAGCCTTAGCAAAGTAGTGTGTGTGCAATGTGACACCTCTGTGCCAAACCCTGGCTCAGCTGCTAGTGAGGAGATAGTGTGGGAATCACTGAGTCAGGTGACCAGATGTGATATTCTGTAGCCAGCACTGAAATTGTATTTGAATACTAGTGGGAGATATGATAGATGCACTCTGTCTTGGACCTGACAACAAAGACACTCATCCACCTCAACTTGTCTTCCTTTACTGACTAGGAAACAGTAATTCTTCAGTCAATTAGGAAATATAGGGAAATTAAGTAAATATTGTTTTTTTTTTTTCTTTATCTGTCGGAGTCTTTCCATCTGGGTTGTTTTTTATATAGTTTTTATATCGTGTTTTTGTATACATTTATAGTACACTGCCTGTCTCTACTACTGATTGGATGGTTTAGTGAGGTCCTCGGATTGGCCCCGCAATGTGCCGAGAAAGCAATCAAACTTGATTATCTAGAGGAAATAAAGTCATAACAAGGTTTCCATAGGTGACCCTGCGGAAGGATCATTAACATGAAGGGTCCCAGAATGGTACCGGCCTTGGGGACTTCTTCTCCTCTCCACCACCCTGACCCTCTCTAGCTCTCTCTCTCCACCCGCTCTGGTGGAGGCCAGTAGAACCAAGCCCACGACTCCTGGGGGGGAAGGAGGAGTGAGATGTGGGATGGTGTCTTTCCCACTCACCTCCTGGTGGTGTGAGGCATGGGTGTTCCTCCGTCTCCCCGAGGGGACGGCCACAGAGGGGCACCCTGGCAGTGGCAAAGTCTGCCATGCACCCTGGAGGTGACGGATTCCCCGTGTGAGAGGTGGAGAGGGTGCCATCCCAATGGGGATGCTACGTCCTCCACTCCTGTCATCCAGGGTCATCTTGGGGCCATATACCAGTGTCCTCTCCACTCAACAGCAGTCATGGGTACCAGAGGACACCCTGCTCCCTCCGAGGTGTCAGTTCAAAGACCCAAAAGGTCAGCTGTTCGGCCACAGGACTCCCCTGCCATCCTGTGTAGCCAGTAACCTTGGTGCGGGTGCCCTCAACAATGCCCATGGAAACCTTGCCTGCTCATTTCTATGTGTGACACATTTTTGGCAGCTGTGCCCGCTGCAACTGAGCAAGACCAATACAACTTTGAGCGGTGGATCACTTGTTTCATGCATTGATAAAGAACACTGCTAGCTGCGAGAAGTAACGTGAATTGCAGGACACATCGATCATCAACACTTTGAATGCACTTTGCAGCCCCGGGTTACTCGCGGGAATACGCCCGTATGAGGGTTGTCTTGCCTTCCATCTCCCCTGGGAGTGTCCTACCCCTGGTGAGGGAGTGTCAGGGGGGATGAAGGAGCCCAGTGCGGATTCCCCCCCATGGTGAGACGCAGATGGAGAAGAACAGTCTTTGCCACCCCCAGCTGGGAAGCCTGTCCTCACTGAGGATTGGAGGGTGGAGGCACGCATCCAGCCCATACCCGGAGGCTGTCAGTAGTACAGTCACTCATAAAAATTTCAAAAATTTTTGTTTTATGTTGTTGAAAAAAATGCTAAGCCAAGTTAGGGGTGGTTTTTGGAGAGCAATGATAGAGGCCAGAGACTTGTACTGGCAAATTAACTCATTCAGTCCAATATAACTCAGGAAGTTTGCACTAACTTCCAATAGGCGGAGCCTAACCCTTTTGACAGAATCAAATTATGTCCTCGCATATCAAATAAATGTCCAGATCTCTGGAAATACAGGGATTATGAAAAGCGTGAATGGCAAACCCTTCAGCACAAACTATTTTATAGTGGTAGTATTCTTCAGGTTCTAGGTCTTAAACTGAATTTTACACGTCACAGTAAACATAGTAAGTATTATGTTTGTAATATTTTCTAAACAACTTACAATATCTCAGCAACCACTCAAGTTACACAAATACTGCCAGCAGCATTTTATTCATCTAGCTGGGAGCTTTCATAAGAGGCTAAAGAGTTCTGTCTATTTTACTTGGTTGTTGACATATTTAGAAAAATGTGAAAATTATATCTATACAAATTAATATCAAAAACAACAGTTAATATCTCTTTACCTGCACCAGACAGGGGTCAAATATTAAGGCAGTTGAGTTTGCCACTGTGTAACCTTTAAGATGAAATATTTTAAAACCATGTACATAGTATGGTTTTGGAATTATTGATGCACATATGAACAAACAATATCTGACGCTTAGAAGCATCAGTAGGAGTTAACTGCAGATGCACCTGGAGGCATCATTCAGATGTAATGAATTAAGTTAAATGCAACATATTTCCCTGGTTTGAATGATAAAACCTTGATTAATGTTGTTTTGCAACAACGAACAATGGACATTTAATGTTTTACACAGGAATGTTTATTTGTACAATTTTATAATATTCATCCATTTGTTTTAATATTTAAACATCTAATCTAATTTCTGATCATTTATTCGTTTTATGTGCTATGCGAGTTATAGCATTTTAATAATAATAATATACTGATGTCATAGAATATATATTTGTTTTGCCTAATTAATTGGGGCTGTTATATTGTATTCTCTGGGTGGTTTGTTAAAAGTGATTAAATAATACACGCTATTAAAGACTGCACTTCTAGGGTTACTGTTATCTAATGAAGTCCTTACTTTTGGGATGAAAGCACTACTTTTGTTTATGTATTAAACCTCTGGTGATTTGCAACAGTGTTGTGTTTTTTCAGATATAGTTCTTGGTTTGGATTTAGGGACTACTTGTGACTCTACATGAGATTCCTGCTGAGCCTGTATGTTAGATCTCTAAACATCCCAAGGATGTGTGTTATCAGAAACTGGTAAGAGGCCAATGCCCACTGCCTCACTCTCATGGCCTCGCAACAAAGCAGAAAAGATCCTGATCCCCCTGCTTATGTGCCAGACTACTGTCATATTGTGTGCTTGTCTTTATGTTTAGCACTCCTAGAGGAAGACAGTCGTGTAGCTCTTGCAACAGAAAGAGAGCTGTCCTCATTTCCAGAACATTTGTGTGAAGACAGGTCTCAGATTTTGACCAAAAACCTTAGAACATTCTCCCTTCACAATGCCCTACCCCACCCAAGGGAGGATGCGCCCATGGTCATAGTTGCTGCTGGAGAGGAAACCTGGAACAGCCTGCCTGCTGAAACCAGCGGAGACTAAAGCCACCACTATAGATGAGGTCTGCATGACTGAGTTAACATAGTGGGGTGACAAAGAGAATCGTACTTCAGAGACCTTTGTGACTGAAGCAGCCAGTGCACAGCCATCCTGTGTTAAGCAAATCACACCATTAATATTGATGATACGATAACACCCAGTACTCTCAAGATGACCTCACCAAATGGCAATAGAGTTCTAGAAGAATTTGCACTGCAGTCCTCAAGATAACAATTTTGCCCTGTGGGAGAAAGATCAGGGTTATTGTAGTGTCCAATGGGCATACCATAAAGACTAAATGATGACAGGGAATCTGTTTGATTTCCCTAGAGTGGCGGATACGTCTAGAGAAACAAGTAGATAATCCTCTGCTTGTAGGAGACTCCTTGGAAAAGGCAGTCAGGAGCCAGTCATCCAGGTAAGGGAAAATCTCAAGTCCCAGAAGATGTAGATGGGCAGCTACTACTGCCAAGCATTTTGTGAACATCCTGGGGGCTGAAGTGAGACCAAAAGGCAGGACTCTGAATTGGTAATGACTGACTCCCAAGTGGAAGCGCAGAAATGTCCTGGACGTCTCAGATGCTTTTATGTGAAGGTACATATCCTGGAGATCTACAGTGCACATAAATTTGCTCTTCTGAGACCATTCAAAAGTTGGCCTTTTCAATGTATTGTTCAGGAAACTTAGGTCTAGGATAGGATGGAGGTCCTATCTGCACTTTGGAACGAAAATGAATTGTGAATAAAATCCTGATCCGATCTGGTCTAGTGTGACCTCCTGGGTGACTCTCTTTTCAGAAGGGAACAAATCTCTTGCCTTTGCTTGTGTGGGACATCTGGCAATGGAAGGACAGAAGTTTCAAAAATGGAATGCGATAAACTCTGGATACAATCCCTGTTACCCAATTCTCATGTAATAGTGAATCACAAATGTAAGTAGAGGGATAAGGGTCTCCCTACCGCCTCCAGAGTAAAGCAGTCAGGCAGATCTGCAGGGATTCTGGGGGTGTCTGTTGGAAAATGGCCTACAGAAACTTGTTCTGCAGACCGCCTTGGCCTCTGGGCCTGCATCCATTGAAGTGGCTGCCTCTGCCTTGGCCACCTCTGAGAGAACAGGAGTCATACTGACACCTGGACTTCAGAGGCCCTTTTTGGTTCTTGCTGAATAGGTGTTGAGGGGTCTAAAACTTCACTCCTACCATAGACAGAGTCCTGCCAATATGCTTGCACCTCTGCATCCATTCTTTCACTGAAGAACCACATAGGTTGTTTCCTTCAAAGGAAGCATTTGTGAAGAACACTTAGATATCCACAAAAATCACACAAATGCAGCCAAGTGTGACATCTCATGATAATGCCCACCCCAAATGCTCCATCTGCCACATTATGCAAAAGGCACATTGAGAGATTGGTAATGTTAGACAAAGTGGCTTGAAGCTGATTCTCTGACTCCAGAGAAGTAGGATTCTTCAAAGTGGATCCTCTGCAATCCTGTCATAGGAATGGTGACTGTTTTAAGATAAATGCACCAGGATTTTCAAGTGCTGTGTAATATGATTCAGTTCAAATCTAACAATAAATCACTTTCAAGCAAATGCAGAACTCAGTTTTGCCAAGTTAGTAATTAAAGTTCAGTTCTCCTCAAAATATTCATGACGACTGCAGCTCAAGCAAGATTTTCATCACGTCTTCTTACCAAGCTATTTTGGAATCTCCGATTGACTGGCTGATTGTATGGGGAGGGGGGGGTTACACTGCACAGACTGCTACTAAACAGAATCCCATTCCAGGCAGAAACTGCTGAAAACTTCTTGATAAATACATTCTACTGGGATACTCTTTACTAACTACTACTACTATTAAGAACTGAACAGTTAAAGGAACCACATCTTCGCATGATTGGGGTAACCACAATGCAGTCTATTAAATTTCTGGTACTTGCAATGATGCATACTATTTTATTTAATCATTCTTAAATTGGTTTAAGCTTTTTGGTTTCATTTTACCTATTTATTACATAACACTGTAGCAATGCCTAGGCTTTTACATCTGTCAGTGTGTGCCAACTAGTTTTCTACTGAGCAGTACTTGTTTACATTGTAGCCTTGATTTAAACTGTTTACCTGCTTAATTATTCTGGTTTGGTAAGTGTTTTTTCCCTCACTTGTCTCGGTCGTGGGTTTCACTTTTCTAGAAATCTTCTGGTAGCCTAGCAGCCTTTTTATCTTTCCCATGTTACCTTCTGGCATTATTTCTGTCAGTAGGAGACTAGGTATTGGCAAAAGGCAGGCATTTGACACAAGTGTTGCAGTCTTATGGGATGTGAGTATGGCTCAACACAGGTAAAGTATGTCACCTGATACCCACAATATACTTCATCATGTACTTGGGGATCTCTCTAACAGGTTAAGTGAGAGCTGCCTTCCTGAAACCCCAAATCAAGATGGTGTGTTTGAATGCTAGGTTTGTCGGGAATAAGTCCAGACTTGCTTCATGGCATTAACCTGGCATTCATAACAAAAACCCGTCTCGTTGTCAACATGGGCCTCGTCATGTATCCAATGTGCTACTTGGATTTTAATTTTTGCAACAGCATTAAGTTGAAGGAGGACTAAGTCTAGCAAATATTTCAGGAGAGGGAGTAATCTCAGTGACCTCTTGGCTATCATCCAACAGATAAAGCAAGGATGTTCCTTCAGGAGTTTACTGGCTTCCGTGCCTGCAGTGTTGTTGTGCATTCTCCCAAAAGATTCACTGTGGGTGACTTCAAGTTAGATAAACAGTCTCACATGTTTTTTTTACAAAAAAAATCCTGTGTGTGTGCGTTACAAATGGATTTATGTTTAAGTGGTCATTTCTGCTACCCAGATACATCAGCATACACTGAACTTAGTATTCCATTTTGATGCTGATATCAGTGACTTGGTACTGAACCCTGTCACTTGGACAGATGACAGCATAATTCACTGTGGGATGTATTTATCTTGGATGGTGATTCTCAGATGGCTGTTAGTAAGTTCAAGTCTGAGTTGTGTTCCATCTGAGTCACTTGATTTCTACTTTGCCTCAGCATTTTCAGAGTTCAGTGAACAGAGTACTGGTGTGACTGCTGTCATTTGTGATAAAGTCTTGAATACCTGATTTGCCTTCCTGATCCAAAGAGGTGCAAGGCACCTACAATACATCTGTCATACGAGTCACTGTATAGTCTTGCGCTCAACTGAGAGCAGACGCCACTACAAATATCTGTGAAGACAGGTTTAGACTGGATGACTATTAGTCCAGCTACCAAGTTAAAGCTATCTGGAAGAAATCTTAATTCCTGTCCCAGGAAAATGTCACCAGTGAATCAACCATTAGAGCTAAGCTGGGTGGCTTTCTGGCTTAGCAGCTTACTAGTAGATGATCTTGTTGTTGGTACACATTTAATACTCCCATGAGCTTATCAGATGCTCTCCTTGTTGTTAGTACATGTTTAATACTCCCATGAGCTTACCAGTAGCTCTCCTTGTTATCAGTATGCTTTTAATACTCCAATGAGTTTACTAGAAGCTCTCCTTATCAGTATGTGTTTAATACTCACATGAGTATACTAGTAGCTCTCCTTATCAGTATGCATTTAATACTACCATGAGCTTACCAGTAGCTGTCCTTGTTAGCATGCATTTAATACTTCCATGAGCTTACCAGCAGCTCACCTTATTACTGAGTTTAATACTCCCACAAGCTTACTAGTAGCTTTCCTTATCAGTATGCATTTAATACTCCCATGAACTTACTAGTAGCTCTCCTTGTTATTAGTATGTGTTTAATACTCCCATGAGCTTATCAGTATGCGTTTAATACTCCCATGAGCTTACCAGTCTGCATTTAATACTCCCATGAGCTTAGCAGTCTACATTTAATACTCCCATGAGCTTACCAGTAGCTCTTATTAGTATGCGTTTAATACTCCCATGAGCTTATCAATATGCATTTAATACTCCCATGAGCTTACTAGTAGCACTCCTTGTTATCAGTATGTATTTAATACTCACATGAGCTTACTAGTAGCTACCCTTGTTATAAGTATGTGTTTAATACTACCATGAGCTTACCAGTAGTTCTCCTTGTTATTAGTACACGTTTAATACTCCCATGAGCTTACCAGTAGCTCACCTTATTAGTATGCATTTATTACTCCCATGAGTTTACTAGTAGCTCTCCTTATCAGTATGCATTTAATACTCCCATGAGCTTATCAGTATGCGTTTAATACCCCATGAGCTTACCAGTAGCTCTCCTTGTTATTAGTACGTGTTTAATATTCACATGAGCTTATCAGTATGCGTTTAATACTCCCATGAGCTTACTAGTAGCTCCCCTTATCAGTATGTATTTAGTACTCCCATGAACTTACCAGTAGCTCTCCTTGTTATTAGTATGTGTTTAATACTCCCATGAGCTTAACAATATGTATTTAATACTCCCATGAGCTTACTAGTAGCTCTCCTTATCAGTATGCATTTAATACTCCCATGTGCTTATCAGTATGGGTTTAATGCTCCCATGAGCTTACCAGTAGCTCTCCTTGTTATTAGTACGTGTTTAATACTCCCATGAGCTTATCAGTATGTATTTAATACTCCCATGTGCTTACTAGTAGCTCTCCTTATCAGTATGCATTTAATACTCCCATGAGCTTACTAGTAGCTCTCCTTGTCATCAGTACACATATAATACTCCCATGAGCTTATTAGTAGCTCTCCTTGTTATCAGTATGCATTTAATATTCCCATGTGCTTATCAGTATGGGTTTAATACTCCTATGAGCTTATCAGTATGTATTTAATACTCCCATGAGCTTACTAGTAGCCTCTCCTTGTTATCAGTATGCGTTTAATACTCCCATGAGCTTACTAGTAGCTCTCCTTGTCATCAGTACACATTTAATACTCCCATGAGCTTAGCAGTAGCTCTCCTTGTTATCAGTATGCATTAATACTCCCATGTGTTTATCTGTATGGATTTAATACTCCCATGAGCTTACTAGAAGGTCTCCTTGTTATTAGTACATGTTTAATACTCCCATGAGCTTATATGTATGCGTTTAATACTCCCATGAGCTTATCAGTATGCGTTTAATACTCCCATGAGCTTACTAGTAGATCTCCTTGTTATCAGTATGTGTTTAATACTCAAATGAGTATACTAGTAGCTCTCCTTATCAGTTCACATTTAATGCTCCCATGAGCTTACTAGTAGCTCTCCTTCTTATCAGTATGTGTTTAATACCCCCACAAGCTTAACAGTAGCTCTCCTTGTTATTAGTACATATTTAATACTCCTATGAGCTTACCAGTCTGTTTTGTCTTCCTACCACACCTGTAATGCTCTCCTTAGAAGTGTTGGGTTTGGTCCTTTATCATATCACTAAGCTGTCTCTAACGAAAGGAATTTTTACATTTTTATTATATGAAACTTGGCTTACTCCACTTTTTAAGAAGCGTGGCTTAAAATGCTTCCGGTCTGCATAATTACAAACCAATCTCAAACATCACATTTGACTTGAAAGTTCCTGAGAAGGAAATTATGCCTAGACAGATTTTTACTTCTGTGGTGAAAATATGAGCCAAACCCTTATCTGGTATTTGGTATAGGCACAGTATGGAGACTGCCCTTGTTCAGATTTTTAACAACTTGTGGCTACAGATCACGGTTTCTATTTGATTCTGGTCCTTTCAAATATTTCTTCAGCATTCGATAAGGCAGACCAACAGATCCGGCTAGATTGTTTCAGTCATTACTGCAGCACCTCAGCTGCAGTCTGGCAATGGTGTGGCCTCTTACTCAGATTCATGCTCTACAATTGGCACCTCTTTTCCCCTCCTCCAAATACATTGTATACCTCAGAGTTCAATTTACAGTCTACTGCTGTTTACTGTGTACACCCTGCTACTCATTAAGTTTACCTAAAGGAGAGATTTAAACTTCCAATGTTACACTGATGGCACACACACGTCTCTCATTTACTTAGGCTTCATGTCTGTTTTAAATAAAAAAAAAAAAAAAAAGTATCCACAACTGGATGGGCATTCATCTGCTACAACTCAATACCTCCACAGCTGTTTTTATAGCCAGTCATTACATTGTCAAGTTCTCCAGTGTCCATCTGAGAAATATCCTCCATTAAAGCACCGCCTTCCCTCTGCAGACCTCCTCTGGTGATGAATGCTTGGTTGGACTACTCTGAGGCTGATGGACATAGAGCTTTACCTTCTGCAGCTGGTGCAGAATTCTGTAGCCTAGCTGTAACTGTGGTAAAACATACTATACTAGTACTACAGAGTCTGCACTGGCTAGTAGCTAAGCTGCATATTGCTGCAACGTTCTGGCTCTAGTTTATCTTGCCTTAAGCAATCAGTGGTCTTGCATTCCTTAGGGAACTCACTGTCCAGTAGCAGCCTGCTTGTGCCACACACTCTTCCATCCTTAGGCTGCTGCAGGCCACATGGGTCAGCCTGGATTAATCTGGTGAATGTTCCTTTGCTTAACAAGGAGCTCTCTCTGCAACATCCTACTGGGGTTGTTGAGGTTTGCCCCAACTACAACTGGTTTTAAAAGATCGCTCAACACTTAACCTTTGTAACCTGACATTTGAGGATTAAGGTACCTCAGTCTTTTTTTTTTACTAATTATTTAGTTTTCATATTTGCTATTCAGTGTTTAATTATTCTGTCCTTATTTTAAAATGGTGCTTATCTGATAGCATTTTCAACATTACAGCCAAGTACTATCAATATCATAGTCACTGAGACCGACTGGTGGCAACGCCAAAAAAATGCATCAATATCATAGTCACAGAGACCAACGACTGGTGTCAATGCTACAAAATGTGTCAATATCATAGTCACTGAAACCAACGACTGGTGTCAATGCCAGAAAATGTGTCAATTTCATAGTCACTGAGACCAACGACTGGTGTCAATGCCAGAAAATGTGTCAATTTCATAGTCACTGAGACCAACGACTGGTGTCAATGCCAGAAAATGTGTCAATTTCATAGTCACTGAGACCAACGACTGGTGTCAATGCCAGAAAATGCGTCAATATCATAGTCACTCAGACCAACGACTGGTGTCAACGCCAAAAAATGTGTCAATATCATAGTCACTGAGACCAACGACTGGTGTTAATGTCAAAACATATGTCGTCATCCCCTTTGGGAAAAACCCGGTTCCCACGAATTACCACATCGATGGTAGTCCACTGAACACATAAGGCATTATAAGAGATCTGGAAACACAGGTTGACAGCAACCTCTCTTTTGACCACCACATTGCCACTGTGATCAGAAAGTCCTTCTATGTGGCACAACTCATTACTAAGGGTTTTGCATCCAGGAAGAAAGAGGTTGTCTTCCTCTACTGTTCCCTCATTAGGTCAGTCATCGAGTACAATGCTCCATTTGGCATGGTGATCTCTGCTTGACTTACAAAACCATGTCTGACCCAGCTCTGTTAGAAATGCTACATCTAAAGAAATCCCAATCCCTGCACACCACACACTCCAGAGACCTCAACCTCATTACCACAATCAACAGAACATGCTGGAGGGACAGGTTCATAACCCAGAGACTGCCCATGATATAGAATAGACTTCCCATATATGTCAAGCAGAGTACTTCGCTGACCCTCTTCAAGAGAAATCTTGATGAGTGGATGGGAAGCAGAAAAATCACCCCGGGGATCACTCCAGTGGCTCTACTCGACAGAGACACTGGGAACTAAGGTCGGGTGGCACTATGCCAGGGTAATCCTATGGGCTAGGCTTGTAAAGGCCCCGGGGCCATTAGCCTAGTACACACCTATGAACCTATTTGCATCAGTACTACTACTCTGCCTTACGTTTTACCTCTGGTATCTGCTGATAATTTCTTCTGTAACTTTTCCTGTTTTAATCTGCTTTTATTGCTTTAATCTGCTTGACCTAGGTTGCAATTAGTTTATCTATTGTTCATCTATTTGAATTAAACTGCGTCACATCATAAAACTTTGTTCTATACAGTTTATATTTATCTGACAAGAAGTACTAACAAAAAAACTGCATGTTTAATTTGGTTAACCTGCGTAATCTAAGGGCATTATGAGTGGCCTACACAAATATCTCAGCGGTTTCTTTATTCTGCCTGTATGTCATATCCAGTGCTCATTTTAGTATCAGAATCTAACAGCATACTGAAACTACCTCAAATTTCATGTTTCAACATTCTGCAAGTTTTACCTCATATATGAAAAACTATGGAATCTGGTCAGTCCTTTTTCAAAAAAAATACCACCTCATATGTCTTCAAAAACTAACATATCAATAAGGAAACAAATTTAGTTAAGGACAGTGGGGTTGGTCAAGAGCCGACTCGAGTGGCTTAAAAGCAATAAGGTCATATTGGAGAAAAGGGGAAATACGTTGTCTAAGAGTGTTGTGAAGAAGTGGTAGGTGACTGTCTAGTAGGCCAAGGTTACTGATTACTGACAAGGAGAAAAACTCTCTCTCTCTGATTGGTTGGGGGGGGGGTTCTGCCTAGGTATAGTGTGACTGGCAGGGAGTAAGCCAGGAGCTGATAAAATGTTTCCTAAATAATGCATGTACTAAATCTGAGTGAGCAGCACAGGGGTGCAATAGTTAGCATGGTCACTTCACAGCAAAAGGTTCTGCACTTTAGTTCTCTGCTGGGATTTCCTTTCCTGCGAAGCCTGCATGTCCATCCTGTCTTCAAGGTACTCCAATTTCCTCCCACCTCCCAAGACATGCAGTTGGTGGACTTATCAACTCAAAATTCTCCCTGGGTTTAGTGTGTGTGTGTGTGTGTGTGTGTGTGTGTGTGTGTGTGTATGTCAGTACGTGAATGAGTGTGAGAGAGAGATGTGGAGGAAAGGCCTGGCAATCTATTTCTGTCCCCTACTCATATATCTAGTGAACTCCATGAATGGTAGAGGTTGATAGAAGTTGGATATAACTTGCGAGCCTAGATGGATGGATGGCTGGCTTACAGTCTGCGGGTATCTTGCTTTTACAAAGCTAGTTCTTTAGATCTATGTACAAAAGAATGTTATTACATTGATAAAAAACTTCCTGATGTACCATATGAGTTCATGGCTCTGAAGCATAAAAAACAAATAAATTTCTGAGTGGCCTTACTAACAAAACATTGCGTAGACACATAAAAGTAGAACATGAATATCGACTGTTTCAGAAAGCAGAGTATGTGTGTTGTCTGAGTGAGGGCTCTGTCAGACAGCTGGCTCATTTGCCTCACTCCCCCTCTTATCTAGCACCTTCATGTATGTTGTTTGTTTTCTCACAGGTTTCTATACATGCCCCTTCACATCTATTTTGGTCCAAGTCTCTCCCCTTTAGATACATGTACTTGTGCACGCTTTCCCCTGTTCTTAATAGTCATTGCTCCTTTCATAACTATCTTTCTTTTGGTTTTCCCTGCATGATGTCAAGAAGCTGCTGTTGTGAAACAGCGACTGATGCAACACAATGGCATTGCAAGCAGCCCCACCTGACTATGATAACCTTCCTTAGACAAGCGATGTACACAAGCTTTTTATGCCACTGGAGGTGATTCTTCTACTTGTATTTATCCACTCACTTCTGTTACTATGGGAATTAGGAAATGCATTTTTTTTGCTTCAGAATCAAGGACTCATTGATTAAAAAAATTCCTGATGGACCCAATGTAATAACATTCCTTTGTATGGAAACGTCAAGAACTACCTTTGTAAAAACAAGCTAACTTCAAACTCTAATAATCTTATTTAGGATACTATGTACCAGTTCCAAGGTGGATTCCTACCCAATCACACTACACCTAGGCACTACCGCCCAGCCAATCAGAGTTTTCAATGGTCAGAAACCTAGGTCTACCACCTGCCACACCTTCTTTGCAATACTGGATGACTTATTCCTCACTGCTCTTGCCAAGGATGAGATCACAACATGGCGACAAGAAGGTCCTATTCAAAATCAAGTGAACTCTGTTTGCTGGTCTTTTTATTATATTCCAACTGAGCCCTGGGTCGAACACATGGGAATCACAAGCACTAATGCTTGTCATATAGTGCTCCTCTCCCAGCCTGGGTCTAACACATGGGAATCACAAGCACTAACGCTCGTCATATAGTGCTCCTCTCCTAGCCTGGGTCGAACACATGGGAATCACAAGCACTAATGCTTGTCATATAGTGCTCCTCTCCCAGCCTGGGTCTAACACATGGGAATCACAAGCACTAACGCTGGTCATATAGTGCTCCTCTCCCAGCCTGGGTCTAACACATGGGAATCACAAGCACTAACGCTCGTCATATAGTGCTCCTCTCCCAGCCTGGGTCTAACACATGGGAATCACAAGCACTAACGCTCGTCATATAGTGCTCCTCTCCCAGCCTGGGTCTAACACATGGGAATCACAAGCACTAATGCTTGTCATATAGTGCTCCTCTCCCAGCCTGGGTCTAACACATGGGAATCACAAGCACTAATGCTGGTCATATAGTGCTCCTCTCCCAGCCTGGGTCTAACACATGGGAATCACAAGCACTAATGCTTCTCATATAGTGCTCCTCTTTCAGCCTGGGTCTAACACATGGGAATCACAAGCACTAATGCTGGTCATATAGTGCTCCTCTCCCAGCCTGGGTCTAACACATGGGAATCACAAGCACTAACGCTCGTCATATAGTGCTCCTCTCCCAGCCTGGGTCTAACACATGGGAATCACAAGCACTAACGCTGGTCATATAGTGCTCCTCTCCCAGCCTGGGTCTAACACATGGGAATCACAAGCACTAATGCTCGTCATATAGTGCTCCTCTCCCAGCCTGGGTCTAACACATGGGAATCACAACCACTAACGCTCGTCATATAGTGCTCCTCTCCCAGCCTGGGTCTAACACATGGGAATCACAAGCACTAATGCTGGTCATATAGTGCTCCTCTCCCAGCCTGGGTCTAACACATGGGAATCACAAGCACTAATGCTTGTCATATAGTGCTCCTCTCCCAGCCTGGGTCTAACACATGGGAATCACAAGCACTAATGCTGGTCATATAGTGCTCCTCTCCCAGCCTGGGTCTAACACATGGGAATCACAAGCACTAACGCTCGTCATATAGTGCTCCTCTCCCAGCCTGGGTCTAACACATGGGAATCACAAGCACTAACGCTCGTCATATAGTGCTCCTCTCCCAGCCTGGGTCTAACACATGGGAATCACAAGCACTAATGCTGGTCATATAGTGCTCCTCTCCCAGCCTGGGTCTAACACATGGGAATCACAAGCACTAATGCTGGTCATATAGTGCTCCTCTCCCAGCCTGGGTCTAACACATGGGAATCACAAGCACTAATGCTGGTCATATAGTGCTCCTCTCCCAGCCTGGGTCTAACACATGGGAATCACAAGCACTAATGCTCGTCATATAGTGCTCCTCTCCCAGCCTGGGTCTAACACATGGGAATCACAAGCACTAATGCTGGTCATATAGTGCTCCTCTCCCAGCCTGGGTCTAACACATGGGAATCACAAGCACTAATGCTGGTCATATAGTGCTCCTCTCCCAGCCTGGGTCTAACACATGGGAATCACAAGCACTAATGCTCGTCATATAGTGCTCCTCTCCCAGCCTGGGTCTAACACATGGGAATCACAAGCACTAACGCGTCATATAGTGCTCCTCTCCCAGCCTGGGTCTAACACATGGGAATCACAAGCACTAATGCTGGTCATATAGTGCTCCTCTCCCAGCCTGGGTCTAACACATGGGAATCACAAGCACTAATGCTTGTCATATAGTGCTCCTCTCCCAGCCTGGGTCTAACACATGGGAATCACAAGCACTAACGCTTGTCATATAGTGCTCCTCTCCCAGCCTGGGTCTAACACATGGGAATCACAAGCACTAACGCTCGTCATATAGTGCTCCTCTCCCAGCCTGGGTCTAACACATGGGAATCACAAGCACTAACGCTCGTCATATAGTGCTCCTCTCCCAGCCTGGGTCTAACACATGGGAATCACAAGCACTAACGCTTGTCATATAGTGCTCCTCTCCCAGCCTGGGTCTAACACATGGGAATCACAAGCACTAATGCTTGTCATATAGTGCTCCTCTCCCAGCCTGGGTCTAACACATGGGAATCACAAGCACTAATGCTCGTCATATAGTGCTCCTCTCCCAGCCTGGGTCTAACACATGGGAATCACAAGCACTAATGCTCGTCATATAGTGCTCCTCTCCCAGCCTGGGTCTAACACATGGGAATCACAAGCACTAATGCTCGTCATATAGTGCTCCTCTCCCAGCCTGGGTCTAACACATGGGAATCACAAGCACTAACGCTCGTCATATAGTGCTCCTCTCCCAGCCTGGGTCTAACACATGGGAATCACAAGCACTAATGCTGGTCATATAGTGCTCCTCTCCCAGCCTGGGTCTAACACATGGGAATCACAAGCACTAATGCTTGTCATATAGTGCTCCTCTCCCAGCCTGGGTCTAAAACATGGGAATCACAAGCACTAATGCTGGTCATATAGTGCTCCTCTCCCAGCCTGGGTCTAACACATGGGAATCACAAGCACTAACGCTCGTCATATAGTGCTCCTCTCCCAGCCTGGGTCTAACACATGGGAATCACAAGCACTAACGCTCGTCATATAGTGCTCCTCTCCCAGCCTGGGTCTAACACATGGGAATCACAAGCACTAATGCTTGTCATATAGTGCTCCTCTCCCAGCCTGGGTCTAACACATGGGAATCACAAGCACTAATGCTGGTCATATAGTGCTCCTCTCCCAGCCTGGGTCTAACACATGGGAATCACAAGCACTAATGCTTGTCATATAGTGCTCCTCTCCCAGCCTGGGTCTAACACATGGGAATCACAAGCACTAACGCCATATAGTGCTCCTCTCCCAGCCTGGGTCTAACACATGGGAATCACAAGCACTAATGCTTGTCATATAGTGCTCCTCTCCCAGCCTGGGTCTAACACATGGGAATCACAAGCACTAATGCTGGTCATATAGTGCTCCTCTCCCAGCCTGGGTCTAACACATGGGAATCACAAGCACTAATGCTTGTCATATAGTGCTCCTCTCCCAGCCTGGGTCTAACACATGGGAATCACAAGCACTAACGCTCGTCATATAGTGCTCCTCTCCCAGCCTGGGTCTAACACATGGGAATCACAAGCACTAACGCTAGTCATATAGTGCTCCTCTCCCAGCCTGGGTCTAACACATGGGAATCACAAGCACTAACGCTCGTCATATAGTGCTCCTCTCCCAGCCTGGGTCTAACACATGGGAATCACAAGCACTAATGCTTGTCATATAGTGCTCCTCTCCCAGCCTGGGTCTAACACATGGGAATCACAAGCACTAACGCTCGTCATATAGTGCTCCTCTCCCAGCCTGGGTCTAACACATGGGAATCACAAGCACTAATGCTCGTCATATAGTGCTCCTCTCCCAGCCTGGGTCTAACACATGGGAATCACAAGCACTAATGCTGGTCATATAGTGCTCCTCTCCCAGCCTGGGTCTAACACATGGGAATCACAAGCACTAACGCTCGTCATATAGTGCTCCTCTCCCAGCCTGGGTCTAACACATGGGAATCACAAGCACTAATGCTTGTCATATAGTGCTCCTCTCCCAGCCTGGGTCTAACACATGGGAATCACAAGCACTAATGCTGGTCATATAGTGCTCCTCTCCCAGCCTGGGTCTAACACATGGGAATCACAAGCACTAATGCTTGTCATATAGTGCTCCTCTTTCAGCCTGGGTCTAACACATGGGAATCACAAGCACTAATGCTTGTCATATAGTGCTCCTCTCCCAGCCTGGGTCTAACACATGGGAATCACAAGCACTAACGCTCGTCATATAGTGCTCCTCTCCCAGCCTGGGTCTAACACATGGGAATCACAAGCACTAACGCTGGTCATATAGTGCTCCTCTCCCAGCCTGGGTCTAACACATGGGAATCACAAGCACTAATGCTCGTCATATAGTGCTCCTCTCCCAGCCTGGGTCTAACACATGGGAATCACAACCACTAACGCTCGTCATATAGTGCTCCTCTCCCAGCCTGGGTCTAACACATGGGAATCACAAGCACTAATGCTGGTCATATAGTGCTCCTCTCCCAGCCTGGGTCTAACACATGGGAATCACAAGCACTCGTCATATAGTGCTCCTCTCCCAGCCTGGGTCTAACACATGGGAATCACAAGCACTAATGCTGGTCATATAGTGCTCCTCTCCCAGCCTGGGTCTAACACATGGGAATCACAAGCACTAACGCTCGTCATATAGTGCTCCTCTCCCAGCCTGGGTCTAACACATGGGAATCACAAGCACTAACGCTCGTCATATAGTGCTCCTCTCCCAGCCTGGGTCTAACACATGGGAATCACAAGCACTAACGCTCGTCATATAGTGCTCCTCTCCCAGCCTGGGTCTAACACATGGGAATCACAAGCACTAATGCTGGTCATATAGTGCTCCTCTCCCAGCCTGGGTCTAACACATGGGAATCACAAGCACTAATGCTGGTCATATAGTGCTCCTCTCCCAGCCTGGGTCTAACACATGGGAATCACAAGCACTAATGCTCGTCATATAGTGCTCCTCTCCCAGCCTGGGTCTAACACATGGGAATCACAAGCACTAATGCTCGTCATATAGTGCTCCTCTCCCAGCCTGGGTCTAACACATGGGAATCACAAGCACTAATGCTCGTCATATAGTGCTCCTCTCCCAGCCTGGGTCTAACACATGGGAATCACAAGCACTAACGCTCGTCATATAGTGCTCCTCTCCCAGCCTGGGTCTAACACATGGGAATCACAAGCACTAATGCTGGTCATATAGTGCTCCTCTCCCAGCCTGGGTCTAACACATGGGAATCACAAGCACTAATGCTTGTCATATAGTGCTCCTCTCCCAGCCTGGGTCTAACACATGGGAATCACAAGCACTAATGCTGGTCATATAGTGCTCCTCTCCCAGCCTGGGTCTAACACATGGGAATCACAAGCACTAACGCTCGTCATATAGTGCTCCTCTCCCAGCCTGGGTCTAACACATGGGAATCACAAGCACTAACGCTCGTCATATAGTGCTCCTCTCCCAGCCTGGGTCTAACACATGGGAATCACAAGCACTAATGCTTGTCATATAGTGCTCCTCTCCCAGCCTGGGTCTAACACATGGGAATCACAAGCACTAATGCTTGTCATATAGTGCTCCTCTCCCAGCCTGGGTCTAACACATGGGAATCACAAGCACTAACGCTCGTCATATAGTGCTCCTCTCCCAGGCAGTAAAGACAAGAATTGCTTGTGTAGTCTTGGTTTTCAGCCACACAAACACTCAGGTGTCACTGCTTTGGGGATCAAATGTGGGATGTTTCACATAGTGCAAGCCAGAACTGAGAGTGAGCCTGTCACTGTATCAGCAACCTGGTGGGTTCAAAGATTAGGACATAGTGCAAACCAGAACTGAGGGTGAGCCTGTCATCGGACCAGTAACCTGTTGGGTTCAAAGACTAGGACATCATGCAACCAGAACTGAGAGTGAGTCTGTCATCGTATCAGTAACCTGGTGGCTTCAAAGACTAGGTGCAGTTTGGCAGTGGTATACATGTTGGCATAGGGCACACAATCATATGAGCATGAGAATTTCACACAAAAAACGAAGAACTGGAATGGAACAGAGGTTGAAGCCAGCCTCTTAAAGATTCTCTCTATCAGTATTCCTTATGTAGAGGATCGCCTGCCAAGGAGAGCCCAACATCCAGCCAGTAAACCAAAACTTTTAGTATTTACAGGAAGTGTACGTCACACGTATGCTCCCCACGCAAGGCATGCAGCATAATGGTAATGTATGGCCGCACACGCATCAGAACTGAAAAGTCCCAGGAGGAACAGAATGTCCCTAGGGACCAGGAAGTACATGTGCATCCAGGAGGAGGGAAAAGAAAAGGATCCCAACCAGGAGGGCAAGAAGAACAGGGCAGAGCAGATGAGGAAAGACATTCACAATGAAAAGAACAACAAAAAGAAATGGCCTCACAAATCCAGGATGAGATGGTTTGCTTAGAAACAGCCAAACCCAAAGATCTTGGAAGAAAGGAAACAAGAGGTTGTTCAGATTTGTGAATGTCCTTAATTTTATCTAAATAACATCTGAGCTGCCTATGCAAATCCAAAGTCTGAAGAACCTTCCCACTGGCAGACTGTGGAGAATGCAAAAAAGGAAGGCAAACTGACTGACTGATCAAGAGATCACTGACCACCTTGGGCATTAAAGAAGGATTAGTATGAAGAGACACCCTGTCTCTGTGAAAAAATAAAAAGGGAGGAAAGGCATGACAGCCTAAAGCTCAGATACTCTGTTAGCTGAAGTGAGGGATAAAAGAACAGTCTTCTAAGGACAATGTTGTAAGAAGCTGAAGAAGCAGGCTCAAAAGGAGCCTAAGTACATTTTTGAAGGATAAACCTTACGTCTCAAGAAGGAGGAAGAGACTTCCTGGGTCCTGATATGAAGGATGCCTTTAAGAAATTGCGTGACTTCAAATCTAGAGGCCAGAGGAGGAGCTAAGGGCAGACAAGTAGAAAATGGTGACAGTAGAGCTTTAACAGAAGAATATGCAACCCAGCATGGAACAAATCACACGAACAAGACAGAAACATGGGAACCTGCACAGATAAAGGGATCCTGGTTTTGAGAGAGGCACCAGACACAAAAATCAGTTTCATATGGGGGAGCAGCAGAAGCTTTGGAAGGAGCTCATAATGCCTTTTATGAATATTAGAAACTTGAAAGCAATCCCACTTAAAGAATTCCATCATTCCTCAAAAAAGTGTTCCTCCAAAGGAGGAGTCTGGACTGACAGAATCCTTTTTCTCTGAATCATAAACCAAGTGGGTTGGGATTTATGAAGAGTAAGCTACGGACTCATCGTGGGTGGCCACGGTGGTGCAGAGGTTAGCACTGTCACCTCACAGCAAGAGGTTTTCTAGCTCGATCCTCGACTGGGGTGCCTTCTGTGCAGAGTCTGCATGTCCTCCCTGTGGTCACGTGGGTTTCCTCCGGGTGCTCCGGTTTCCTCCCACATCCCAAAGACATGCTATAGGTGGATTGGACACTCCAAATTGGCCCTAGGTGTGAGTGTGTGCGTGTGTGTGCCTTCAGTGGAAGGTTGGGCGCCGGGCTGGCAACTCAACACCGTAAAACTCCACTGCCAATCATGAGCGGACAGGTGATCCGCTGTGGTGACCCCTAACTGGGAAAAGCCGAAAGAATAAGAAGCTACGGACTCATCACCCGAGTCCTGATCCTCAGAGGAACCAAGTTCCATGGGTCTTTTAAGAGAAGTGAAGACCAGGGAGGGATAGGCACAGATACCCCTTGAGGGGGCTCTAAAGCAAGCAAAGCATTAAACAATTCCTGAGTAAAATCCTGCCACTCATGTTGGGGATCCTTAAATGCCAGGTAAAGATGCTTGGTCTTCTGCTGGATGTCTGCAGGAAGCACACTAGGAGGGTCAGACCCTTAGCGACACTCAATAAGAGTAGTAAGGATCTCCTCCCTTACTAAAATCTGTTGAATCCCCCTCGGACCCGCCGATGTAATCAGCAGAGGTTCCCCCTCAATGTCTGGAGTGGATGTCTGCAAAGCCTCCAAGGATGTGTGAGGAGTAGGATTCATGCTGGCCTCCAACGGGGTTGCTGTAGAGGAATCTAAAGCAACCACTAGATAATCCTCTGGGTTTTCACTAGCCTCAAGAGAGGCATCTAGAGGAGGCTGGACAGTAGCTGCATCAGGCCTAAGTGTTTTGGCCTTTATCTTGGCAAATGACTGATCCTTGGGAAGGGAAGACTCCACCATAGCACCTTCAGCCAACAGCTTAAGATACTGGTTTTATAGGTAAAACAAATACGGAGGACAGATGACTATGGAGAGTCTTAGGGACAAAAATCTTGGCAGATAGAACACTGTGTATGATAGTGGGAACCACCCAAACAAAATAGGCATTGGCTGTGATGGTCTTTACAGGACTCTGCCTCCCACAATGACATTTTCCCTTTCTGGGTGACATGAAACCAATCAATACTAAAGAAAAATAAGATGAGGAGAAACCCCAATGGGGCACATCTCATTACCCAGCACAGAAGAAACGTGTTCAGACCGACGTTCAACGACGGCATTCAGACTGGCAACAAAGAAGTTCTGAAGTGTGCATCTGTACTTCACCTTTATGTGCAAGGAGCACACTTGTGATGTATGACAGCTGTAAATACTAAAGGCTTTGGTATACTAGCTGGATGTTGGGCTATCCCTGGCAGGAGGTCCCTTGCCTTTTCCTTTGGCAGCAGCCTCTTTTAACTCAAAGGGCCTGCTACATGGGACAAACTTACATGCTACTAAATAATGAGACAAAAAGAAAAGAGGAGTGCTTCTGCACTAACACACTGCTAAGTAGATGAAACAGGTCTAGCATGGAACCTCAATGCAGTGAAAAAAAACAGTGTGCAATTGGTACAGCTCTGACCTGGCTCTCTTTAGAGGCAAACCATTATTTGCTCATTATGAGTCTTAACCACATATTGGTCATTACATGTTCCATGTTTCCTCCAGAGGTCAAGTAGCTCTTAACCATGGTACTTTTTCATTTCCAACAAGTTATGAAACGGATACAACATAAAATGCAAACAAAAGGAAAAAGTGGCAAATACAATCTGGAAAGTGATACTGTGGTGCTTACCTCGATGCATGATCTGATGTTTTTCCCTCAAATATGCCAAGCCTCTGAGAACCTGCAAACCACAAGAAGTACAGAAAAGAATTTCAATACTGTTACTAGAGGAAAACCAATTCCGCAGCAGATGAACAATGGCAACTGTTACAATAGTAAAATCAATTCCGCAGCAGATGAACGGCAAACTGAGAGCTGACGGTAATCATCCCACTACCAGAGCAGTTACCCATTTGACAGCCACACTCATGCATCCACACACAAATATACATAGTCATGAACACAGTGATGATGACGTGGGTAGTTTATCTTCATAAATATTACACTCCCTGAAACATGTAATTAGTACAGTATTACATCTGAAAGACCACCCTATATTCCAGACGCAACTGTGACTAATACACGTCAGAACAACCTGATGGTGGCAAGTTAAGATTAAACTGTATTGATCATATACATTTTATTACCTTCACACTACATCAGCATTTTCACATCACCAGTGAACATGTTTGGATGCTGCTTTTAAGAGAGAAAAAAAAAACAAACATTAAAAATAGCACTTTCCGTACAATCATGCCACTGAACTTTTAAAGTAAATTTAAACATCAGTGATATCACAGTAGGGCAAGTGTCAGGTGCGTCCATAAATTTTAATGCACAGAGGCACATCCTTTAAAGTCCATGGACAGACTTCTCTCTATCCCTAATTCACATTACAAAAATCCTGATTAGAATAAGTAACCAAACTGATTTCAAGCTGAGGTGTCTATCTAGGTACACAAGACCCCCCCCCTTTGGGAGGAATAAGTCAGAAGTGCTCTTTATTCCTCGATATATCCGCGGTGGTGGTGCTGCGGTAGCGTTGCCGCCTCACAGCAAGACGTTGTCCCGTTCGATTCTCAGCTAGAGCATCTTCTGTGGAGACATGCGTGAATGGGTGTACCTTCGTTGAAGGTTGTGTGTTAGGGCCAGCAACTCAGCACGTAAAAATCAACTGCCAATCATTAGCGGACCTGAGTTCCGCTGTGGCGACCCCTAACCAGGAAAAGCCGAAAGACACAACAAGCTCTCTATTTCTCGACGACTTAACGTCATTTGAAGTATATGAAACAAGGACACTAATCCACCCAAGGAATAAGGAATACTTTTGCGAAAAATGCTTCACAATACAGAAAATTATTAAACACAACACCCCTGAATAAAACAAAAATAAAATAAAATGAAAACATTTTAAAGCATTCCTGATTAAGTGAATATTTAAATAAACCCATCCTAGTTGCCTACAGAAATTAAATTCATAAACCTCTATCAAGATTCTTGCTTGCTGGACCCTACGGGAACCCAGATCACTACCGAATAAAATACACAAGCAGAAAGCACAGATGTGTAGGTAACTTATGATAATGGCAGATGTTCAAATACATCACAGTGCAGTATTCCAAATAAACAGGACTTATCTGCTAGGACACCAGTTCATCCATCCAGTCTACAAAGCCTCAGGCTCCTTCACATGCCACTTCACATGCCATACATTTGTCCTTACCACGAGCTGATGGCCTAGTACAAGGCAGACCTATGGACAAGCCAAAAACTCAGAGCTTTTTCTCCCTTGGATAAGAAGCTGAAACATACAGCTCCAAGTAAATTCCTAGAATGAAATACAGGGTGGAAAAAAGATCTATAAAAGGGAAAATATATACCTCTCTGGCCAGAGAAAATGTCTGTGTGAAGGGAGAGTACATGTAGTAGAACTGAGATGTATTCAGACATGCACTGTTCTGTTAGGTTATCTACGTAACTGTACTATGCTCTTCCCATCACTTTAGTAGTGTTGCTCACAATTCCAAAAGCTCAAGTAGTACAGGTGGAGGGAGTTGAATCAGAATACCCTGCAGAACAGCCTTAGTGAATCCAGTCCTGATTCTAGAAAAAAAGAAGCTATGAACTTACCATAATGTTCCATCTGTGCTGTCCACTTTCATTCTTCCTCAGCATAAGGGGTCGGATCTGACTCAGCCATTACTATAGCCTGTGGTGACCAAAAGGTTCTTGAGCTCCTCCCTACCCATAATGCACCAACCCCTAACAGACCTCAGATCTTGTTTGCTGGTTGACAAAGAAATATTTGTATACTATTCTCAACAGAATATTCCATTATCTGGAACTGAACATGAGACACAGTGGTGTCCTTATAATCTCTCGTTCTCCCAGAAGTCCATAATGAAAGGATGAGGGTTGCTGGGCGGGGGAGTTGAAGGAGAATGAAAATGGACAATACAGATGGAATATTATGGGAAATACATAACTTCTTTATCTGATGGTAATTTTCATTACATTCTCTACATATGGGACACCGTCCCCAGCTCCCTAAATTCCCAGGTGGACTCTACGGAAGGATATTCCTCAGCACATTACAGCCAAAGGTTGCTCTTCCCCTCGAGACCAGATCTAGTTTGTAATGAGTAATAAAGATATGAGGATTGGCCCAAATTGCAGCCGCACACATCATCCACGGAAGGCCTATATATATATATATATATATATATATATATATATAAAACACACATCATCCATGGAAGGCCTATATATATATATATATATATATATATATATATATATATATATATATATATATATATATATATATGTACAGTGAAAAAGTTGCCATGGACCTAGCTGAATAAGCTCTTAGAGGTTATGGTACGGATAAATCCAATTTGTTGTAGAAAAATGATATGCAATCAGTTAGCCATCTGGCTAAAGCTACCTTTGCAACTTGATTTTCCCAACGTAGAATCTGCAAAGGACACAGATAATTGGTCTGTCTTTCTAACTTCTTTTGTTTTTGTAGGTAAAAACATAACTGTTTGTGGACATCCAATAAATTCAACATATATTCACCTCTGTTTGCAAATTTAGGAAAGAAAAAGTACAGTTTTGTACCTACCATAAATGTAGTTCGAGGATCCACATTGCTGCAGTCATAACCTGTGGGTAGTCCGCTGTCCTCGGTCGGCCCGAATACCAAAGTGTTAGGCTGGCGTTGGTCATAGTCGCTCAGATCTGATGTCAGTACGCAGTGGTACTAAAGCGCATGACCGACGCCATATCCTCAGTCTTTCTTGCCCCAGATGTCAGAAGGCCTAAAAAAGAAAGGCCATAGCCAAAAATAGAAAATACCCAACCACCAATGACAGAAAAAATAATTACCCCAAAAGCAACACAGCAACCCTAAACTACAGAGAGGAAGGAGGGAGGGTAAATTGGACTGCAGCAATGTGGATCCTCGAACATCTACATTTATGGTAGGTACAAAACTGTACTATGTTCTTCGTCTCACATTGCTGCAGTCATAACCTGTGGGTAGAATCCCAAAGCAAAGGTAAGGGAGGTTGGCAAAATCAGATAGCATTAGGAGCTGCCAACATGCCCTGTAAAACTGCAGTGGCAAACCCAGCCCTAGATTTGGAATAAAGAGGGAGATGGTAATGTTTAGAAAAAGTGTGCACTGAACTCCAAGTAGCTGCCTCCAAAATATCCTTAGTAGCTACTCCCCTTAAAAAAGCAGTAGAAGTGGCAGTAGCCCTAATGGAATGAGGTCTAATCCCAGCCAGAACCTCCTTTCCATGATGAGAATAACAAAAAGCAATACAATGGCTAATCCACTTAGAAATAGTTTGCTTTGAAACAGGTTTTCCTTGTGAACCCAAGGCAAAAGAAATGAATTACTGTTGAGACTGCCTGAACCCTTTAGTTCTGCTCAAATAATAACGTAACTGCCTGTGAATATGCAAACAGTGCAAAATTTTTTCCCCTTTATTTTGGGGATCAGCATAAAAAGTAGGCAAATGAATAGATTGGTTCAAGGCCACATCAGAAACAACTTTAGGCATAAAAGTAGGGTTAGTACGCAAGGATACCCTATCCTTATGAAATATTAGGAAGGGTTCAACTGCCATTAGAGCCTGTAATTCAGATACCCTCCTAGCAGACGTAATGGCCAACAAAAAAGCAGTCTTCCAAGACAAAAACTTCAACCCGGATGTAGCTGCAGGTTCAAAAGGAGGTAAAGTGAGCTTTTCCAACACAAAATTGAGATCCCAGGAAGGAGTAGGTGCTCTACGTGGGGGTCTTATGTTCTTTGCCCCTCTAAGAAATTGCTTAAACAAAGGGTGAGAAAATAATGGGGGGTCACAGTAATAGTGAGCAGAAATGGCTGCAGCATGAACTTTCACGGAGGAGAAAGACAAACCCTTGTCTAATAATTCTGTAAGGTACTGTAGTGTAACACTCAAATTAGGCCTTGAAACATCAAAGCTCTTTGCTGTGCTCCAAAGAAAAAATCTCCTCCATTTATCAGCATAAACTTTCCTTGTACTAGGCCGCCTGGCTTCCAAAATGACATTTAAAACTTGTTGAGGAAGCTGCGACCCCCCAGGGTCTAAAACAGAATATGCCAGGCTGTCAGATGCAGGAACTGTATCCTGACATTGAGGAAATGATTGCATGCCTGAGACAAAAGGTGTGGAATTGTTGGCAAAGGCCAAGGAGGCACCCGAACTAAACTCCTCAGCAAAGGGTACCAGTGCTGACATGGCCAATCTGGAGCTATAAGGATCATGCAAGGCTTGTCCTGTCTGACCTTCAAGAGCACCTTGGGAAGGAGAGGCAGAGGAGGAAAGCCATAGACGTGAAGGTTGTTCCAACTAAAAGATAGAGCATCCACTTTCCAAGCTTTTGGGTGAAACATCTTTGTGCAAAATTTTGGCAGCTGGAAATTTTGTGGGGACGCAAACAGATCTATGTCTGGAGTTCCCCAAGCCACTGTCAACTGTTGAAATACATGAGGATCCAATTTCCACTCGTGGGGATCCACCATTTGCCTGCTCAAAACATCTGCTAAAGAGTTCTGTGCTCCTGGCAGAAACCTTGCTTGAAGAGTGAGGTGCAAACTCAGAGCAGTCTCCCACAAAATCATAGCTTGTCTGCAAAGAGGGTACTAATGGGTTCCCCCCTGCTTGTTGATGTACCACATGACTGTTGTGTTGTCTGTTTGAATCAACACCTGTCCCGGTTGAAGGAGATCCTTGAAAGCCATCAGTGCAAATTGGACTGCTAACATCTCCTTCATGTTGATATGCAAATGCTGTAGTCTGGGAGGCCATGTGTCTTGAACCCATCTCCCATTGAAATGTGCTCCCCAAGCCATGTCCGAGGCATCTGTCGTTAAGATCTGACTCGCCTCTGGTCGGGTCACAGAGAGTCCCTTGTTTAGGTGACATTCCTGAGCCCACCACAAAAATTCCCTTTGGATGCAAGGTATTATCTGAATGACAGTGTCCAAATCGTGGCAGTGTTGAGTCCATACACTTTTGAGATACCATTGTAGCTTCCTCATATGTAGTTTGGCATTGGGAAGTACCAGAATACAAGATGCCATGAATCCCAAGGCTTGAAGGACTGTCCTTGCAGTCAGCTTGGACAATAGGGATAATTGCTGAAAGTATAGGGGAAGATTTCTTTGTTTGTCCGGGGTCAGAAAAGCCATCTGAGAGGCTGTATTCAGTCTCACACCCAGAAAGCACATGTCCTGAGAGGGTACTAGACTGGACTTTGTTTCGTTCACAGAATACCCTAGGCACCTTAACACTGCCATTACATACTGTAGATGCTGAAGTAACTTGACTTTGTCTTGAGCAAGAATCAGGCAATCGTCCAGATAAGGGTAAATTTGTATTCCTCTTAGTCTTAAGAAGGCTATCACAGGAGCCAGGACCTTTGTGAACACCCTGGGCGCAGTAGATAAGCCAAAGGGCAATGCAGAGAACTGATAATGAAAAGTACCAGCCCGAAAACGCAGGAACCTGATAGGAATGTGAAGATAAGCCTCTTTGAGATCCAGAGTTACCATCCAGTGATCTTTGCCTAGCAGAGGCAGAAGTTGCTGTAAAGTTAACATCTTGAATTTTGGGATGTCTAGGTATGTGTTGAGAATAGACAAATCCAGAATAGGCCTCCAAGTGTTCCCCTTCTTTGGCACAAGGAACAGGCGAGAATAAAATCCTAGGCCTACTTCTGACGGAGGTACCACCTGAATAGCCCCCATTTTTAAAAGTAAAGAAATCTGTTTGTGAACCTCCAGCTTTTGCTGAGGAGGTACGTCCGGCATGCCTTTGAAAGGAGGCAAGGTGTGAAAATAAAACTTGTAGCCTCGATCTATAATGTCCAACACCCATTTGTCCTGGGTGACCAAAAGCCAATTTTGCTTGAAAAGTGCCAACTTTCCTCCTAGAGGAGCTGCCAGACAGGAGGAATCTGGCAGCTGGAGAAACAGGTCATTGGGTCTGTTTACGAAAAGGCTGACCCCTGCCCTCACCAGAAGATTGTGCAGGAGAACTCCACGTCCTAGGTCTGAAAGAACCCTGAGCGTGAGCTCTGCCCCTACCACGTCTAGATCTGCCCTTAGACTGGTAATCGGAAGAAGGATAAGCCCATCCTTTTGCAGGCCAATTTCTGCTAAACTTAGGGGGCTGCACTTGTAAAAATTCCTTAACTGTCTGCATGGACTTAGCCTTGTCTTCCATTTTCTTCAAAACTGACTCCACAGGAGAACCAAAAAGAACTTCAGATTGGAGGGGAGCATCCAAAATTCGAGCTTTAACATGCTCTGACAAATTCTGATCCTTAAGCCAGGCGTGCCTACGAATAACTGAACCAGTGGCAGCCACCCTGGAGGAAGCCTGAAGAGCATCAAAGCCACACTGCAAGGAATGCTTACCTACCTGATCAGAGGCATGAACTAAATCCTGCAATTCCTTACACTCTATACCCTCAGCTAAAGCATCTACCTTAGATTTCAACTGACTTAACAGAAAATTCTGGTACTTCAGCATATGAAACTGGCAATTCAAAGCCCTCATAGCTAGTGTGGAGGAGGTATACACTTTTTACCCCACCTATCCAAAGCTCTAGAATCTTTATCCAGAGGAACTGGATTCTTTACTACAGAAGCCCTGACACCCTTAGGTCCCTGGCTAATAGTTTCTGGGTCAGCTCTAGGACTCTTATATAAATATTTATGAGCCTCTGGAACTCTGTAATACCTGTCTGGCTTGACAGGGGCCGGAGGTAAAGAATCAGGATTAAGGGAAGCCTCAGAAAAAACATCCTGAACAACATCCAAAACAGGGGGAATGGCCAAGGGCCTATGCTGTGGCAAAAACAAAAATTCCCTAAGCCTCTTACGAGAATCGGAGAAATCCTGACCTTCCCACTTAAAATGCTCCCTCATGGAATGCAGGGTTTCAGAAAAAGAAAAATCCTCTGGAGGAGAAGCAGAAGGACAGGAGTCCTCTGCATCCGAATCAGAATAGGGAGGAAAATCCTGAATGTCCTCAGCTGAAGACTCAGAGTAATCTGAGAAATGCTCCAAACCCTCCACCTCTGTCTCCACGCTAGGCCTCTTATCTGGAGGGGGCATAGAACCTCTGATTAAAGTAATCAAATCCTCTGCCATTTTCAGCATATGTTTTTTAGGAACAGAGCCTGCAGAACTAGGGCTGACGCCAGTGCCAGAAAGACCAGGCCTAGCTTTAGAAGGTGCTTTAGTGACAGAAGTAGAAGGCCTAACAACCTTATGTAAAGAAGGAACTACAGAAACTTGAGAGGCCCCCTCGGCCTGACCTAACTCCTGAGAGGCCAATTCCTGTAATATTAAAGGCTCCCCCTGAGACTCAGCTGAAACCTCGGCTGGATCCACAGATTCCACCGTAGTTTCCAAAGAACCGGCGTCTGCAACGGACGACTCATCCTGCTTAGACTTTAACGATTTATCTTTTCGCTTCTTAGTGGTAGCGGGCGTCGGAGGATCCGACGGCATGTTGTAATTACACCGCTTACCAAAAACAAGTCTAGCACAATCTAACCTGCGTTTAATGGTGCGCTTATTAAATCTAGCGCAAAAGCGACACCCGACCACGTCGTGCTCAGGCCCCAAGCAAGGAATACAGAGAGAGTGGTAGTCCCTATGAGGTATCTGTTTCCCACAAGAAATACAATTATTAACTTTTTCTGACATCCGGATTTAACTGAGGCAAGAAAAGACAAAAATATTCCCCAACGGGGTACTTAGCCCAACTTGGTCTTTGGTCTGAAACTCAGAATACGAAAATTTCAGGACGCCGAACGGCACTTGCAAACGCTGCTTCTGCTTCGGACCATGCGGCAAGAAAAACTGAGGATATGGCGTCGGTCATGCGCTTTAGTACCACTGCGTACTGACGTCAGATCTGAGCGACTATGACCGACGCCAGCCTAACACTTTGGTATTCGGGCCGACCGAGGACAGCGGACTACCCACAGGTTATGACTGCAGCAATGTGAGATGAAGAACATCTGTCAGATTAATGGACTGGTTAATTTTGGATTCTGTTGCTACCATAGGAAAAAAAGAAGCATAGGTACGTAATGTTACTCTAACCTTAAGAAACATCAGGTAGAGAGCTTTAGAGGACAATGCCTGGAGATGTGAAATTCGTCTAGCAGAGGCAATGGTCAACTAAAAGGACAGTTTTCCAGGTCAGGAATTTAGGATCACAATTAGCTGCTGGTTCAAAGGGAGAATGAATTAAGGTCTGTAGCAACAGCCTTAAATCCTACGATGAAGGATCTTTATATTGAGGTCTCAGCAGGAGGGTGACTTTCAAAAAGGCTTTCCAGAGCTTAGATGAAGCCAAGGGAGCTTTCTCAAATCCAACAAGAAAATTAGAGATTGCTGCTAACTAAACATCAACTGTTGAGGAGCTAGCTCCCTCGTTAAACACCGTTGCCAAAAATTTAAGTACACTTTGTACAGGAGCTGAGAAGGGGTCAATGCATTTCTTCTGTGCCCCAAAAATTTACCTTTTCCATTTACTTCTGTAAAGTTTTGTTGCAGAAGCCTTATTGGAAGATAAAAGTATATGACGGACAGGGGAAGAGAGCATCAGTTATCTGGCTATTAAAAGAATTGGAGACACCATGCTGTTAGCTTGAAGTTTAATATACCTGGATGAATCATGCCTGTTGGGTGAAACAGGAGGTATGGAAAACTGGATCCAGAATCCAATGTGGATAAAGTAGATGAGGCCAAAGGAAGGGGAACCAAATCTGTCAAGGCCAGTAAGGTGCAATGGGTGCAATTCTGCTATTCAACCTAGCAGCTTTCTACAGAAATTTGGTAATCAAGGGAGTTGGAGGATAAGCAAAAATAGGGACCAAGAAGCTGCTGCGATTGCTGTTTAGGGGAGAATCAAAAATACTGCAGCAAGACTGGCTCCATCAATGCAAAATCGTTTCTGTCACTTATGTTGAGAGACCACTCATGAGGCAGTAGAATGGACCAGCTCAACTTGTCTGCATTCATGCTGGACTTCCCTGGAACATGCATTGCTATCAGAAAGCGCTTGGATAAGATCACCCATTGGCACCCTCTGAGAGATTCTTGACACAAGAGGTAAAACCTGCTTCCTCCTTGTTTGCTGACGTACCAGACTACTGACATATTGTCTGTTTGAATCGCAACTGCCCTGAAAGTGAGAGTGTCTTGGAAGGCCTGCAACACTAGGAGCACTACTCTCATTTCCAGAACACTGATATGCATGTTGGCCTCTTTGGGGGGACCAAGTGCCTTTGACTGTTTTCCCCAGGAAGTGCCTCCCCCACCCAATCTGGGATGTGTCCAGGGTCACTATGGGCTTGGATTGAGGGAGAATGAAAGGACAGCCTTGTAGAACCTGATCTGATCGAATCCACTACTAAAGGTATTTCTTGCATGCCTGATTCTTATTTAGGCTGACATTCTATGATGAAGAATTGACCATGGTCTTGCTAGCATCCATTGAAAAATTCCCATATGAAATCATGCTGCAGGAACTAAAATCATGGCAGCAGATTAGCGTCCCCCCCAAGGCTTGAAGGATCAACTGGACTGAAATTTTGGTACTGTGATCTATTTTCTTCACATGGAATCTGATAGTTTATCTTCCTCCAGCAAGAGTGCAGCCTATCACTGATACTGTGTTGAACATTGCCCCTATAAATTCCAGTATTTGATTTGACTGTAACTGAGATTTGCTATAATTTAAGGATATCCTGAGACAGGAACAAGTCTGGAGTACATAATCTCTTGTTCTCATTAGTACATCCCTGGTCTGGGTGGTAATGAGCCAGTCATCTAAATATGGAAATACCAGGAATCCCTGCATTCATAAGTGAGCTGCTATCAACTGTCATGCACTTGGTGAACACCCTGGGAGCTGTGGCGAGGCCAAAGAGCAGTACTTTGAAGTGATAATGACTGGCTCCCAGCCTGAAGCGAAAATAACTTCTGGATTGTCTGTTCATTTTTATGTGATAGTACACATCTTGAAGGTCTACTGAGTACATGCAAGTTGCCCATGCTGAAAAAGGGCAGAATGGACTGAACCAAGACCTGAAACTTTGTGTCAAACTGACTTGTTCAAGTCACTGAGATTCAACATCTGTCTCCAGTCCCTTGGTTCCTTTGGTAGTAAAAAGAATCTTGAGTACGTTCCAAATTCTATCTGGTGTGGTGGACCTCTTGGATGACTCTTTTTCCTAGTAGCATTTGTATTTCTGGTACTTCTCCTTTCCTCTGACTGGGTGGAACACTGGACATTTTGTATACAGGTGGGAGGTGGTAGGGAAAAGGAAATTCTACAACCTCTGGAAATAATCCTCTGCACCCATGTATCTTTTTTTATCTCTAGCCAGGCTCACTGGTGCAGGGATAGTCAACCCCCAAATGCCTCCAGCAGGGGGACAATTGGACCACCTTTCAACAGCACTGCTAGGGTCTATCTGACAAAGAATCCCTGGATCTTTGGTTCTGCGGGCCTTCTCTGCTGCGTGGATGATGTCATCAATTAGAGTTCCTCCCTCTGTCTTTGAGGGAACTATCTCCACATGGATCTTGGAAAGGACACTGGGATTTCCTGAACCACATTTTTCGACCACTCCATTGATTCCTAGAAAAGGATCTTTGGGGTGGTCGAAAAATGTACTCCCATTGTAGAAAGGGTCTTTCCATCTTTTTCACACTTGGAGAGTGTGCCCTCACTTTTGGGCCAAGCAACGAACTGCCATCAAAAGGTGCATTGACAAACGAAGACTTAAAGGGCTCTGCAAAATTACACAAGCACATCCAAGCATGTCTCCTGATGGGAATGCTTGAACCCACCAGCCTTGAGTCACCTTCAGCTGCTGCATACAAGATAAGCTCCACGGATTAATTTTAAATAGATCAAAGTGTAGCTAACGGTGAAGCCACACAAGATTTAGCCTCAGAGGTAGTGGTCCTGGCAAGGAATTTTGAAAGATCCTTGATGAAGTCCCTTTGTGGCCTTGTAAAGTGTGCCAAACATTTCAGCGACCGAAGAGCAAAGGTCACTGAAGCATACACATGCTGCTCAAATCTGTCCAATGCCCTAGACTCCCTCTTAGGGGATGGACAGGGGAACTCTGTTCAACAAGTTCCTTCCTGGTGGCCACCATTATGACCATGTCATCTACGGGCAGCCCCTTACTCCACAATTCCTTAACTGTCGCTGGAGCCAGAATCCAATCTGGTCTCTTAAGGTTTGGCTCAACTGAGTCAGGTTCCTTCCAACCTCACTTATAAATCAAGTCAATGAGCTCACTGGCAGGCCGAGTACCCCAGGAGGTAGATGGGCCAGCTCCATAGGCTTCCAGGAAAACCACCTCCTCTGGGGAAGGACTATCAGAGGACCAACCATCTCTCTGTTTAAGGATCTCAAGAATGTCTCAAAATGAGACATGTTCAGGAGGTGATTGTGGGGACCCCTCCCCTTCATCAAAATCAGTATCCCTGGTGACCAACTCCTTAGGAGAGTCCAAGTGCCTCCTTTTACTCTTTGTCTTCCTAGGGACTTCCACAGTGGAATGCTCCAGTGAAGTATTGAAAGAGACAGTAACTCTGCTGGGTGGTATGGAGACTTCGGGGTGGTTGTTCCTGTGGCATAGAATGATGTGGCCCAAGATGCACAGACATATGGGACATTGAAGGAATATCCAAGTGGGTACGATCCATCTTTGCTGCCAGAGCAGATAAAACCCTCTTCATCACCTCAAAGGCAGAATGCTGCGGGGATAAGGAAGACAACAGAGCTAGTAAGTCAGGCTTCTGGTCCACTGACTCCCTCTGCTCCAAAGGCAATCTACCAGAGGCAGACGTCTGAACAGAGCTGTCTAATGACAAAGCTCAGAGGGGTAGAGATGGCTCCAAAAATTTCAGAGTCTCGGACCTGACAGGATCACTTTGGCTCAGAGAGTCATCCAGCTCCGAGGACGTCACATCAGATGCACTCAGAGATATCTTTGGATCTAAACCAGATGGACCTGGAAGACTCAAATCCAAGGGCTCTGAAAAGATGGGTCAGATCAGAGAAGGAGTTGTTACTGGTGGAGTGACAGAAGGGCAGACTTTCTGACCCATAGGGGTAGGAGCCGGGATTACTCCCATCTGAATATGCACCATGAGAAATCTCCTCATCATTCTGTCCATACTGTCTTTGGCTAAATGCCTGGAAGACTGAGAGGATGCCAAGGATGGTGATTTTGAATGTCGGAGTTCAAAAAATGGAGAGAGAACTCTAGATAGTACTGGGTCTACAGTAGGAAAGTACCTAGTCCTAAGTAAAGAGTCGGATCCAAGGTTCTCAAATATATCCAGTTTATAATACTTGGCAAATGCACGAACACAGAACTGAGTAGCTGCTTCCAGGATGGATCTTGTGTCCACATCTTTCCAAAATGCTTCTAAGGTAATACCTGCCCTAGTAGAATAAGACCTTACACTCTGTGGAAGGTCCTAACATGTCCAGAATAACAGACGTGAATAGAAAGACAAAGTCATCTGTAAACAAGTTTGTTTAGGAACTGGATGTCCTTTTTCCTTGCCATCATGAGTGACAAGTAACTGATTTTTTCCTTAAATTTTTAGTTTGAAATAAAATCTGAAATATCTATGTGTATTTAAACACTTAAACATTTAACAATCAGCATTAATGAGTCTGCAAAATCAGTCAAGAGAAAGCAGCCAAGACCTACATTAGTAAAGATGCAATCATACTAGCAGAAAGAGGTAATCTTGAAAAAAAATTTGGCAGAAAATAAATGCATTAAAAATTAGAGATGGTTATTCATGAGGCAGAAGAGAAGCAAATCTATCCCAGCAAACAGGGAATGTTGAGAGGCAGGTATGAGTTTCAAGCTGCCGTATGTGGCTGCCTTTCGAATATTTTCTTGCAGGATCAAATGCATTTTTTATACAGAATACAAGGAAATAAAAAAAAAAGTTTATCCAGCAAAGAGTAAGCCAGCACATAGAAGGGGCCTTGATTCTCCTTCTAATGACAACACAGCTCATAGACAGACTTTGCTAGTGAAACATGTCCAATGTTTCAAAAGAAAATGTTCAGAAAGAAAAAAACACAGAAAATGAATAGAAGAATCAGGAGTACCTTGGACTTGAACCAGATTCTGCTGATTGGACATGTAGATGATCAGGAATAGGACCAGCAACACTGAATCTGTGAAACATGGCTTAGCAAGAAAGACTGGAATTTTGTTGTCTTTGTTAAATGTGTGGGTGGACTGTAAAGCATATACCTCATATTACATCATAAACATTAAGTACACTAAAGGGAAAATTTACTAAAACAATGTTTGCTCTTATTAATATTTGCATAAAATATTTCATTATGTAATGTGCAGGTTACATTGGTTATTAATATTTGCATAACATATTTCATTATGTGAACCGCATGTTATACTGTAAAGCAGTTTTGTATAGTGTGGAGTCAAATGTATTTTGAATGTGTGTGTGTGGGGGGGTCTTTTCAGTTCATAATGTGATCTTGGGCTCCTGAGATGGGGATGGGGTGTAAATGTGGACTGATTATCTATACATCCATTAATAACCCCCTTTCCCCCATTTCTGGATATGGGTTCTGGGGGCACATCAACAGTGACCACCATCTAGAGCAAATATTCATACCACCAGGTGGCAATGTAGAATTAATACAATTATTTTTATCTCCACAATGGTAGACATCAGGACTGATGTCCTTGGCTTGATCTATGAACATTTGTTTAAGGAAATAGGCTTGAAAAATAAGGCAAATGATGAAAGGATTCAAAAATGCTAGGTTTCTTGAATCTGCAAAGTTATTAGCTTGATTTTGTTTTCCATTAGCAAAAGCTCTCAGTGGAAGACATGAAGTCTGCAGATGAAGGCAGATGGCCAGGTGAAGTCTGTACATAGTGTTTGAGTGAAATGTACAAAGACTCTTTAAAGTACATGCATTTTTTGCTGACTTAGTGCTCACTACTTTTACTTGGAGCTGTGCACAGGTGTAAGCAATTAATCTTGAGAGCTCTGGGCACTCTTTGCTGAATGAAACAGCATTTAAAGGAACAGTGGCAAGCAGACAAGTGAAAACTGAAGTCTGAAACTGGGAGATCTGAGTAAGGAATTGTAGCCTTCCCAACAACTTTAGCATTTAATGCATGTAATACAGCAGTGCACACTTTAGTTTTCTTTAAAGTTAAGCAGTGCACTTTTTAGGGCAAAAAATAATGTTTTCTAAAAGCATGCACACAGCTTTTCACACATGGAAGGGAAATAGAGATAAGTACAGACAAAGTGCAAACAAAGCTGCGACATGCACTTTAGCACATGCAGCCTTAATTTTAGATTCATTAATGCCAATGTGTGCAGCTGTTGATTTTGGGCAGTTGTTCCAATCTGGAGGTTAAACTTTTTGTTGAAAATGTTACGTTGTCTATGCTTATTCTAAGCTGATATTGACAGACGAGATCAGACAGGAGTCCCCGTGGACTATGATGTTTGCAGATGACATTGTGATCTGTAGGGAGAGTAGAGAACAGGTGGAGGAGACCCTGGAGAGGTGGAGATATGCCCTAGAGAGAAGAGGAATGAAGGTCAGCAGGACTAAGACAGAATATATGTGTGTGAATGAGAGGGAGGACAGAGGAATGGTGAGGATGCAGGGAGTAGAGGTGGCGAAGGTGAATGAGTTTAAGTACTTGGGATCAACAGTTCAGAGTAATGGTGAGTGTGGAAGAGAGGTGAAGAGGAGAGTACAGGCAGGACAGAGTGGGTGGAGAAGAGTGTCAGGAGTGATTTGTGACAGACGAGTAAGAGTGAAAGGGAAGGTCTATAAGAGGGTAGTGAGACCAGCTATGTTATACGGGTTGGAGACGGTGGCATTGACAAAAAGGCAGGAGTCAGAGCTTGACGTGGCAGAGTTGAAGATGTTAAGATTTGCACAGGATTAGGAATAAGTATATTAGAGGGTCAGCCCAGGTTGGAAGGTTTGGCGACAAAGCCAGAGAGGCAAGATTATGTTGGTTTGGACATGTGCTGAGGAGGGATGCAGAGTATATTGGGAAAAAGATGCTAAGGATGAAGCTGCCAGGTAACAGGAAAAGAGGAAGGCCTAAGATAAGGTTTATGGATGTGGTGAGACAGGACATGCAGGTGGTTGGTGTGACAGAGCAAGATGCAGAGGACAGGAAGAAATGGAAACAGTTGATCTGCTGTGGCGACCCCTAACGGGAACAGCTGAAAGAAGAAGGGATGTTCTGAAAATGTATTTAGTTTTTGGTTTGAAAATTTTCATTAAAGCAAGAAGCCTTGACAAAATGTGATATAGGTTCAAATGGAGATGAGAAGAAACAACTATATAAAAAAGCAGCCTGCCAAACAGTGTACGCACGTAAGAGAAATGTTGGAAATAGACAATCACAAAAATTGCCATGTAAAGCAGGTAGGAACAGCAGCTTTTTATCATACTGGCTTCTCTATCCATATTATTTTGGAATGTAGATCACCTTGCATGCATGGACAAAAAGGAAAGAGTATAAATTACATTAAGAAATGTAGGGTGCAAATAGCAATGTTACTGGAGACCATTTGGATATAAACATGTATGCGAATTTTACAAAAGGGATTTTAGGATGGATTTTTCAGTAGAATATCAGGGACAATGATAACACTGATTCCTAGAGTGGCTCCAGTAATGATAGAACAGAGCAAAAAACAACAGAAGTAGATTTATGTTAAAAAGGGGTTATTGTCAAGGAAGGATGCTTATGTTTACATGTATTTATATTCCACCAAAAACTGCTATTATGGAGCTTAAGAAAATTTTGGAAGAAATAATCAGCCTTCAGTAGGGAATATTTACAGATAAGGACAGAAACTTGACTTGCAATAGTGAGGATGAACCTCTGCGACCTAGAAAGAAAAATATACAAAAATCACATTCAAAAACTGAGAAAACTAATAACCTCATGCATATCAAAACTAGCCCTAAGTGGAGACATCCACCCCAACCCTGGCCCTACCATCTCCAACCCCAATCCTCATAATCAGACTAGAAACCACAACTTCTACCATATTACAGCCAATAGAAAGCCAAGTGACTTCCTTCTACTAAGCCTAAATATTAGAAGTATATCCAACAAAGTCCATGAACTCCATGCCACCATAGATATAGTCATCCTGACAGAAACCTGGCTAAAACCTCACATTACCAGTGAGCAAATACTCCCTACAGGTTATGGCATACCAAGAGTAGACCGGCTAAACAAGAAAGGAGGCGGTGTAGCTATAATATTTAAATAGCATCTAAACATCCAGATCTGAAAATCATCATCTCCACAAATAGGCAATGAAGAAATAATATATACCAGCCTCAAAATAAACCAAAACAAAACCATCAACATAACTGGATGCTACTTCCCACCTGGCCAAAACATCCCTCCACTAGAAAACCTCCTCAACTGGCCTACCCACCATCTCCCCCAAGAAACTATCATTTTAGGCGATTTCAATATTGAGTGGCAATCCTGTTCTGGCAACCAACTAACCCATCATGTAAACCTTCATGGCTTCACCCAACTAGTCCACTCGCCAACCAGGATAAATAAAAACACAGCAAGCACACTATCCTGGATTGGATACTAGTCAGTAAGAGCCCCCAGCCATATATAACAGGCTGCTTATCAGATCGCCTCAGTGATCACTCCCCAACATTCCTATTCAAAAAATACCTATACCAAGCTAAACCTGTCATCTACCGTCAAATACGTAAAAAACTAAAGTTTAACCCACTCACATTCGTCTCATCCCTCAAAGAATGTAACTGGCATCCCCTAAAGTACCTCAGTCTTGATGACGCAGTTGAATTTTTTAATACTACCTTCCAGAGCATCATTAATTACTATGCCTCCATAAGACTTTCCAGAATCAAAGCACAACCATCCCCATGGCTACAGAAAACCACTAAGTCAGAAATGAAAAACAGGGATAAAGCCTGGGAGCACTGACGCAAAGCCAAAACCCCCTCAACTAGACAGAAATTCCTAGAACTACGCAATAGAGTCAAAAAGCTAATAAAATAGGACAAATACCAATACTACCAGTCTGCCCTAGACGCTCCCAACACAGCCGCAAACAATTCTGGTCCTCCATAAACTCCATCCTCCACCCAGGTAAAGTCAGTACCCCTTCCTCCTAACATCCCTCACTCCTCAGAAAATATTGATACCTCATTCAGCACACACTTCACAGAAACCATACTATCACTAGCTAAACAACCCAACCCCCCTCCAACCCACACCTTCAACTGGTAATCTCCCCAATGCCTTCTCTTTTTCTCCTGTACCTACCTTCAACATAAAAAAACTCTTAACTAAACTTAAGCCCACCAAATCAGCAGCAGACAACCTCCAAGTGAATACCTACAAATCGCAGCTGATGCTCTGACCTACCCAGTATCCATCTTGATTAACCAATCTCAGTCAGAAAGTTGCGTTCCCACACTGTGGAAAGTATCACATATAATTCCCTTCCACAAAGGCGGTCCCTCCACAGAACTAACCAATTACTGCCCCATAGCTATTCTCTCTCCACTCTCCAAAATACTAGAGAGATGCATACACTCTCAGGTCTCAGACTACCTCCTTTCCAATACTCAGCATGGTTTCTGACCAAACCATAGCACCACCACTGCCTTACTCTCCTTTACTAACACTATCCTTCAGCGTAAAAACAATGGCTATCTCTCCTCTGCTACTTTCCTAGACCTATCTAAAGCATTTGACATGGTCCCACACAAACAATTTATCTCTGTCCTCAATAACCTGTCCTTCTCACTATCAGTCACCAACTGGTTTCAGAGTTACCTGTCTGACCACCAACAATCCGTTGTATGGCAGAATGACATATCTCCCCAACTACCTGTCTCCATAGGGGTTCCCCAAGGATCCATCCTTGGACCCCTACTCTTCTCTGTTTTCACCAATAATCTAGCCTCTGCCACCAAACATGGCACACTCATACAATACGCAGATAACTCAACCATCATCTGCTCAGCCCAATCCCTACCCAAACTGCAAAAAGTCACACAGGAAGCCTTTTCCTCTGTTGAAACTTGGTTATCCGATGCCCAATTAATACTCAACCCAAACAAAACTAAACTAATCATCTTCCAACCCACCAAACATACTCAAAACAACTCTCACTTTAACATCACAGCAAAAGACACCACCACTATATACCCAACTGAACACACCAAATTGCTAGGAGTGGAAATAGACAAACTAAAATTTGACATTCACATATCAATGACCATAAAAGAAATCCACAAAAAACTAGGAGCGTTTTACAGAAATAAGCGTCTCACCAAAGCAGCAAAGATTTCAGTAGCAAATTCCCACCTTTTCTCCACCCTACTTTATACCTGTCCAATATATACCAACCTAAGGCAATGCGATTTAAACAAGCTAGAGACCTGCTGCAACAAAATCGCCAAATTCACCACAGGGGCATCCTACCATAGTCACCACTGTCTCTCACTTGCTGAACTGGGCTGGCTTGAACTCCCTCACCTCCTTCAATGGTATCAACTCTCACTCTCCCACAAACTAGTAAACCATCTCCACTAAATGTCCCATCCCTCCAGAATCTACTCCAACCCTATCGCACCACCAGACCACTAAGATCCAGCAACAAAAATCACTTGCAGATCACTAAAGCCAATAACTCTGCTGGTGAAGCACTATTCTCTTGCACCATAGCCAAATTATGGAACTCCCTCCCACCCACAATTACCTCCATACCATCATGCACCCACTTCAAAACTTTACTAAAAGCGCACCTAAAACATGCTGGCTATGCCCTTGCAACTCCCACTCTAATATCACCCACCCCATCCAACCACTACCTTTCTTTCCACTCCACTAACAACCTTGATTATAGCAAGCTCAGATGCTCATAAGCCTAGTACTTATTATACAGCAGGAACTTCTTATTGTAACATTTGTTAATGTCTGTTATGTACTTCACAGATAAAGATTCTAGTTGTCTACTGATGTACTATGTTCTTCATCTGTAAATATGTTGTAAGTAATTGCTATGTAAATTGCTAATCGCTGTGCAATCCAATGTAACTACTGTCTGTTTATTTTAACTGTGGAGCTTTTCTCCCTGGGCCTCCGCTGAAAATGGGCCTACGTCCAGTCGGACACTCCCAGTCAACAAATATAAATATATATATATATATATATATATATATATATATATATATATATATATGGGTCTACTTCTTTTGACCTAACTTTCATTTGCCTGAGACCAAATGACTGAAATTTCATTTGCCTGACACTTCATTTGCCCGACAAGTATTAGCAAGAAAATGGAATATGCCCCCTTCCCCACTGCAGTGCGAACCTGGAGTTAGAATATATAGTTAGGGGGGGGTGTGGGGGGCAAAGCCCTCCACTTACTTTTCTGTTACTAAGCAATATTACATCAAAAGTTAACAATATCATATGAAATGAAGTGGGGGGGCTTTGCCCCCCACACCCCCCGTTGTGGGGGGCTGTGCCCCCCACCCCCCTAACTATATATTCTAACTCCAGGGTCGCACTGCAGTGGGGAAGGGGGCATATTCCATTTTCTTGCCAATAATAGTTGTCGGTCAAATGAAGTGTCAGGCAAATGAAATTTCAGTCAAATGGGGTCAGACAAATGAAAGTTAGGTCAAAAGAAGTAGACCCATATTTCTGAAGAAATTTATGAAAATATTCGGTATGGAAGATGAAAATTCAATAAGAGGAACACATCATTTACATATTATTACCCAAAGTACAATAATTGAGCCAAACTGCACAGAAAAAGAAGTTATGTACTCACCATAAAGTTTCATGTGCGTTATCCATCTCACCTTCATTCTTAGTAAGTTGGGCTCGGATCTGACTCGGCCCTATACACAAGCTTGAGGTCTTCCACTAGCTCGTGACTAAATCCCTATCCCATCATGCACTTAGAGAGCTGCTCAGATCTTGTTTACAGATGTAGATGTACACACACACACACACACACACACATATATATATATATATATATATATATATATATATATATATATATAACACTAAAGAATCGTTTGATAGCTTATAAAGCAATCAAGAAGGTCAGAGATCAAAGAACGGGAATCAGAAATACAGGAATTACAAAATAAACTTGTTTTACTTAAATCCAACAAGAACTTATGTATGTTGGAAATCAAAAAGAAAGAAGCAAATAAAAAATATAATGATATATTATCCCATAAAACTAACAGCCACAGGAAGTTAAAAATAAACTCTTATACTACTACTCCAAAACATCTGCATAATCTGTCTAGGAAAGTTAAAATGCAATCAAAAACTAATAATATTGGTAGCATATTACATAAAGGAAGACCGTCTCAGACATAGGTGACACTTTAGATGTTTTTTAAATATCATTATGCAGAACACCATAAAAGTGGAATAAGTATGAATGAAATTTGCATCCTATATAATATAATCCCCAACATTACAAAAATTCTCTGAAGAGCTAAGGATGGAGTTGCAAAAACCAATAACCCAAAAAATAAATTTTAGACAGGATTAAAGAAAGTAAATCTAACAAGGCACCAGGGATAGATGGTTTTATTATTGAAATTTATAAATTATTTCTCAATTCTATAATTTCTCTCCTACATAAAACCTTTCTGGAAGTCCAATCATTAGCAATAATTCCCCTTCATGGAAATATTCTTTAATTACCCCTATCTTAAAAGAAAATAAAGACCCTAAATATTGCAATTCTTATACCTTTGCTTAATAATTATTATAAAATCTTTATGTCAATTATAGTCAATAGAATGAAAGTACCACAGTCCAATATAATTATAATTAATAAAGATCAAACAGGTTTTATATGTATAATACATAAACACAGGACAATATCAGAAGGATGTTAACACTGATAATTTAAATAGAAACAATCCAGAAGCATTGATAGTTCATTTAGCTGTAGAAAAGGCATTTGATTCTTTAAACGGTATTATCTAGTGAAAGGTTTGAACATACTAGAAAAGGCATTTGATTCTTTAAACGGTATTATCTAGTAAAAGGTTTGAACATACTAGAAAAGGCATTTGATTCTTTAAACGGTATTATCTAGTGAAAGGTTTGAACATACTAGAAAAGGCATTTGATTCTTTATGCGGTATTATCTAGTGAAAGGTTTGAACATACTAGAAAAGGCATTTGATTCTTTAAGCGGTATTATCTAGTGAAAGGTTTGAACATACTAGAAAAGGCATTTGATTCTTTAAGCGGTATTATCTAGTGAAAGGTTTGAACATACTAGAAAAGGCATTTGATTCTTTAAGCGGTATTATCTAGTGAAAGGTTTGAACATACTAGAAAAGGCATTTGATTCTTTAAGCGGTATTATCTAGTGAAAGGTCTGAACATACTAGAAAAGGCATTTGATTCTTTAAGCGGTATTATCTAGTGAAAGGTCTGAACATACTAGAAAAGGCATTTGATTCTTTAAGCGGTATTATCTAGTGAAAGGTTTGAACATACTAGAAAAGGCATTTGATTCTTTAAGCGGTATTATCTAGTGAAAGGTTTGAACATACTAGAAAAGGCATTTGGTTCTTTAAGCGGTATTATCTAGTGAAAGGTTTGAACATACTAGAAAAGGCATTTGATTCTTTAAACGGTATTATCTAGTGAAAGGTTTGAACATACTAGAAAAGGCATTTGATTCTTTAAACGGTATTATCTAGTGAAAGGTTTGAACATACTAGAAAAGGCATTTGATTCTTTAAACGGTATTATCTAGTGAAAGGTTTGAACATACTAGAAAAGGCATTTGATTCTTTAAGCGGTATTATCTAGTGAAAGGTTTGAACATACTAGAAAAGGCATTTGATTCTTTAAGCGGTATTATCTAGTGAAAGGTTTGAACATACTAGAAAAGGCATTTGATTCTTTAAGCGGTATTATCTAGTGAAAGGTTTGAACATACTAGAAAAGGCATTTGATTCTTTAAGCGGTATTATCTAGTGAAAGGTTTGAACATACTAGAAAAGGCATTTGGCTCTAAGCGGTATTATCTAGTGAAAGGTTTGAACATACTAGAAAAGGCATTTGATTCTTTAAGCGGTATTATCTAGTGAAAGGTTTGAACATACTAGAAAAGGCATTTGATTCTTTAAACGGTATTATCTAGTGAAAGGTTTGAACATACTAGAAAAGGCATTTGATTCTTTAAACGGTATTATCTAGTGAAAGGTTTGAACATACTAGAAAAGGCATTTGATTCTTTAAGCGGTATTATCTAGTGAAAGGTTTGAACATACTAGAAAAGGCATTTGATTCTTTAAGCGGTATTATCTAGTGAAAGGTTTGAACATACTAGAAAAGGCATTTGATTCTTTAAGCGGTATTATCTAGTGAAAGTTTTGAACATACTAGAAAAGGCATTTGATTCTTTAAGCGGTATTATCTAGTGAAAGGTTTGAACATACTAGAAAAGGCATTTGATTCTTTAAACGGTATTATCTAGTGAAAGGTTTGAACATCTTTAAACGGTATTATATAGTGAAAGGTTTGAACATCTTTAAACGGTATTATCTAGTGAAAGGTTTGAACATCTTTAAACGGTATTATCTAGTGAAAGGTTTGAACATCTTTAAACGGTATTATCTAGTGAAAGGTTTGAACATCTTTAAACGGTATTATCTAGTGAAAGGTTTGAACATCTTTAAACGGTATTATATCTAGTGAAAGGTTTGAACATACTTGATTTTCCTCTCTCTCTCATCACATTTATAAAGAAAGTTTATGAGAATAACTTAGTATTAGTTAAAGTAAGCCCCTTTACCTCTGAAGCTATATAAATCACTACAGGCACTAGACAAGGATGTCATGTCACCTATCTTGTTTGCATTAGCTACAGAAATTCTTGCAATTCTAATATGTAGTACCTCAAAAATAAGAGGGATATATATACATATATATATATATATATATATATATATATATATATATATATATATATATATATATATATGATCAGTATAGTTCCAAAATAATGTTGTTTGCTGATGATGTGCTTCTTACTTTACCCAACTCTAAAGAAGTATTGGATGAAGCAGATTTATTAATAGGAAACTTTCAAAAACTCTCAGGTCTCTATGTTAATAAATCAAAATCAAAGTTCCTGTTGTTAAAAAAAAACAGCAGACACAAGCATCTGTAAATCATATTATTTGTAAGCAAGTTCCAACCTTAGACTATTTGGGGACTGTATTATGTAAGAATATGATAGAGATTCTAAACACCAATTATTCAAACATTATAGAATCAATTAAAACATTGGTAAATAAATGGAACAATACGTTTATAACATTTGAAGACAAACTGCAGTTGATAAAAATGGTTGTACTACCTACAGTAATATATATATATTAATATCTATATATATATATATATATATATATATATATATATATATATATATATATATATATATATATACATACACACACATACATATATATATATAGCCAAGGCTCTTATATTATTACCAGAAAAAAGATTCTTAAAGAAATTACATCAATATTCTTAAAGTTCTTATGGTATCCAAAGAAAAATAGAGTGGCGTATTCCTATCATATTAGACATTTGGAACAGGGGGGGTTAAAATTTCCAGACATTGAAACATACACAAGGGCTTCTATACTTAAAAATGCAATAGATTGGGTAAAGCCTAAATATTAGTCTAACTGGAAGTGGTTACATTCCATAATATTAAGAAATGAAAACGGTTTCTCAAAAAATCTTATAGTTACAGATAAAGATAATACAATGTGGTACTATTTGAGTATAAATCTACAATAAAATACAGCAAAACCAACCAAATCAAACCAATAAACCATATTTTTGACGCCTTTAGGAAATTTGTCAATATGAATATAGATATAAAACTTTGCTTTGCATTATTAACTCAATTCAGTATTAAAAGAAATTTCGCTGATAAAGTACATAGATTTTTACTTCATGGGGAAATAAGAACTTAATATGTTGGCTTCACTGTATAAAAAAGCAAGTCTTCGAAACGCAACATTTAATCTCAGCCTATGGATTAACACCTAACGATTGGTTAATGTTGCAGAGTGTTTTAACAGATTCTACAGATCTATGTAGAATAGTAAACAATTCATCATTTAAAAATATCCCCAAATTTATATCTTGGTGGCTTGAAATTATCTATAACAACACTAATACAAAAATGAGTTATCATACTTATATAATGCATTAATTGCTTATGAGACAGCTCCTAAGCATTAATTGCTTATGAGACAGCTCCTAAAGTATCCTATTGGCAATATTTAACTAAAGGTATACTGACTCCCCTATCAATAGAAGATGAGACAAATATCTTACTCTCAATTAAATTAACATCCCAGTCACAATATTGGAGAAAATTATCAATGGAAATATCTACATAGATCCTTCTCAACACCGGAGAAAATTTCAAAGATAAACACCTCAAGTAATAATGTATGCCGGAGATGCCAAGAATCAGCTAACGCAGACTGGCCCCACGTTTTTTATTATTGTGTCAGTATTAGAACATATTGGAATGAGAGTAATAATTTTTTACAAGCTCTTTATACAGATAAATTTATTTTGAGAAAATCTCTAATTTTACAGAATGTAATCAATAATCCTCGCTTGAAGAAATTGGATTTGTATTTGATATGGACTATACTAGCAACAGCTGGGAAATGTATAACCAGAAGATGGAAATCCAACACAGCGCCCACCATGGAGGTATTTTTATGCCTACTGAAGAAGTCTGTTTTAATGGAGATCAAAACTAAAGAACTGAGAATCCATCCCAAGCCATTAGTCAATAATCCATGGAGAAACGTTTTGACATTGACTGACACCTTGCAATTGCAATCGGACTCTTCCTGATAATTTAAATATAATGTATCAACATAATTGTTTTTACATAGATCTGTTGTTATCTTAATCTGTCAGGCTAAATGTAAATATTGAATATAGTTGAATATTTATTAATTGTATTGTGTTTTAAATCAAAATAAAAAAAAAGAAGGTCAGACATTAGTAATAGTCAATTGTATCAACTCAGTCTTCCAGAAGCAAAGGGCTGGGGAAGGAGAGTGGGAGAATGAAGGCGAGATGGACAGTACACATGGAACGTTATGGTGAGTACATAACTTCTTTATAGGTTCAAAGGTAGGTACAAGGCTATCGGCCCAAGGGACTAAGTAAGACTAGCCAACAAGGTTCCCTGGCTTACGCCACCCTAGAAAGTTATTTTCCTATGCCCCTGTCGAGCCATCAAAGTGATCGCCGGGGTGTATTTCCTATTTCCCATCCACTTACCAAGATTCTTCTTGAAGAGTGCCAATAAGGAACTTTGCTTGACATATATGGGTAGCTTGTTCCAGAGTGTGGGAAGTCTCTGGGACAAGATTCTATCCCTCCAGCATGTCCTGTTTATTGTGGTGACAAGGTTTAGGTCCCTAGACCATGTAGCTCGGAGGGACTGGGATTTCTTTAGGTGTAGCATATGTCCAACAGCTCTGGGTTTGACATAAGTTTATATGTTAGGCAGAGATCACCTCGGAGTAGGCAATATGCTACGGAGTAATGCTGGAGTTTTTTTTGAGATGGTCAGTGTAGGGCATCTGTTTGAGGCCAGTAATCCTCTTTGTGAGGTACTTCTGTGGTCTTTCCAGCTGCTGCAGATGTCTTGTGAGGTACATTCCAAAAGGGGACGTTGTACTCTATAATGGGTCTAATAAGTGTCGAGTAGAGGGGAACAATGACCTCTTTTCCTAGATGAGAACCCTTTTGTGATGAGGTGTGCGATGTAAGAAGGATTTCCTGACTACTGTGGCGATGTGATTATCAAAGGAGAGCCTAGTGTCCACCTGCATCCCCAAGTCTCTTCTCACACATTTGGCGTTAAGTAGACTGCCACCTATGTGGTAGTTCATAGGTACAGAGTTTTTACCAAAGGGGATGACAACTCTTTTTTTTGGCATTGAGCTTGAGACCATGGCTCTGACACCAGGCATCTGTCTCAGTGAGGCCCTTCTGTACGATGTCCACATAATTTGGGGACTCAACTATGGCTCCTAGTTTGCAGTCATCTGCAAACTTCATTAGCCAAAGGCCTTCTGTGTTAACCTGTACTTCAGAGAAGTAGATACCAAACAGGAGAGGTCCCAGGACTGAACCCTGTGGTACTCCACTTGTCACTGGTTTGAAGTCAGGTTTGGAGTCTGCAACTTTTACAGTGTGGGTTCTGTCAGTGAGCCAGTTGGCAACCCATCTTGTTATGTAGGAATTTCTACCTAGTTTAGTGAGTTTAGCTATAACTCCAGAGTGGGCAATGGTGTAGAAAGCCTTGGAGAGGTCAAGATAGGCTGTGTGAACTACCTTGCCATCATCTACAGCTTTGGTGACTGCCTCAAAGAAGTCAATCAGGTTTAGGAGGCATGCTCTGCCTTTCACAAACCCAAACTGGGTGGGGCCCAGAGTTTGGAGGTTACCAAAGTCTTTGTTTAGGAGCTCCATGATGATACGTTCCATGGCCTTACAAACTAGGCTCGAAAGGCTAATAGGGCGATAGTTCCCAGGATCAGTGTTGGCTCCCCCTTTGTGGAGTGGGATAACTGTTGCTGTGTGCCATTCAATGGGCACAAAGCCTGATGCGAGACTATGATTGATCATAGTGCTTAGGTGGGGAGCCAGTTCGTTCTGAAGTTCATGTAAAATGCAGCCTGCGATGTTGTCCAGTCCCATTGATGCTGTGTTTTGGCTTTAGAGAGTGCAGCTTTTACCTGCATAGTTGTGATTACAGGGACTCTGCATTCTTCCTGTATAGATATGGGCCATTTAGGGGGGGTGAGGGGGGTAAAGGTAGCACTGAACCTGCCAGGACATTGGCAACATCAGTTGGTTCTGTAATTTTCATGCCGTTGTGCTGTACCTTCAGAGCAGATCTGGGTGTTACCATTGAGATTCTTGACACAGCTATAAAAATCTTTGTGGTTGTCCCTATAATCAGTGGCGATTTTGTTTTCGTAGCTAGCTTTGGAGGATCTTATAAGGGCTCTCACCTTTTCTGAGGCTGACCAGGGAACTCCTCCACTCATGGGATTTTACTCTCTTTTGCAGCAGTTTCTTCCTTCTGTTGTAGAGTTTGTTTATGGCTGGGGACCATCAGATTGGCTTCCTTTTTTGAAGAATAGCGTCTTGGTTCTGTCTGGGATAGCACGATCCATGCACTCGTGTAAGTGCTTATAGAGTGCATCTGTGTAGGATTCAGCAGTCGTAAAAAGAAGTTATCTCTTACCATAATGTTCCATCTGTATTGCTGATCCTCGTTCAGTCATTACGCATGGGTATCGGTTCCGTCCTCGGAACCGAGCCGGCCATTTTCCAAGCTTGCGTCAGCTTCAAACTCTCAAGCTAAACTCTTACCCACAATTCCCCTCTCCCTGTTACCTCAGATTGAGTTTGCAAGTCAAAGAAAATAGAGGCTACCTCTGGTCAAATAACCTAAGAGAACTGGATGGTGAGATCCACTAGAAACCACAGGAGGGGGAAGGAGGGATGGTCATAATGACTGAACGAGGATCAACAATACAGACGGAACGTTATGGCAAGACATAACTTCTTTATCTGATATTGTTAATCCTCGTTCATTCCTTACACATGGGACAGAGTCTCCAGCTACCTCTATTCCTGGGAGGCTTTCATGGAAGGACATTCCTGAGCACCATAGAACCGAAAGATGCTCTTCCCCTGGAGGCCAAATCCAATTTGTAATGATTGATGAAGGTATGAGGCGTAGCCCAAGTTGCAGCTGCACAGATGTCATGTAAGGAAGCTCTGGCATGGAAGGCAGCAGAAGTCGCCACCGACCTTGTTGAATGAACTTTCATGGTAGTAGGCAAGGAGATGTTGCGTTGTGTATAAATGAAGGTCACACAGTCCTTCAACCATCTAGCTAATGTGACCTTAGCAACAGCAGATCCTAATCTAGGTCCAGAAAAAAACAAAAATAACTGGTCAGATTTACGAAAGGGCCTAGTCCTATCTAAGTAAAAACAAATTTGCCTGTGAATATCTAGGGTATGTAGGCAATACTCTCCTCTGTTTGAATGACTGGGAAAGAAAACTGGCAATTCAATGGCTTGATTAATGGACATTTCAGAGATCACTTTAGGCAGAAAAGACGGGTTAGTTCTCAGAGACACTATCTCTATGAAAAATCAAGTATGGACTCTTGATACATAAAGCTTGAAGCTCAGAAATACGTCTGGCAGAAGTAATGGTGACCAAAAACAAGGTTTTCCATGACAAATACTTGAGGTCGCAAGAAAAGGCTGGTTCGAAAGGTGGCATTGTCAGAGCTTGTAGAACTTATAAATCCCATGGTTGAATAGGTTCTCTAAAAGGTGGCTTCAGATGATTCACACCTTTTATGAAAGTCTTGCACAATTTCTGGGACATAAGAGAGGAATCTTGGACACCCTCATGAAAATTAGAAATTGCAGCCAAATGAACTCTAATGGTAGAGGCCGATAGACCTGACTGAAAAAGGGAGGCCAGATAGTCTAGTATTATCGACTCTGGTGCTGAGAAGGGATCTACTTGTTTATCTTTCAGTCTACTTGTTTATCTTTCAGCCAACAGGTAAATCTTTTTCACTTGCTCAGATAAGTAATTCTAGTGGAAGACCTATGAGATGCAATGAGAATATCACATACTGGTAAGGAAAGATCATTCTGCCTGGCAATCAAGGGAATTGGAGTAGCCAAGCCGTGAGCTTCAGGCTGTTCAAGTTGGGATGAATCCGGTTCTGTGGATGTGAGATCAACTCTGGGGTTGGATGGAGAATCTATGGTCGATCTAGTAGGTGAGGCCAAAGGAAGGGGAACCAAATCGGTCGAGGCCAATATGGTGCTATGAAGATCACCTTGCTCTTCAACCGACGGGCTTTCTTCAGAAACTGGGGAATGAGGGGAAAGGTTGGGAATGCATAAAGAAGACCCGAGGGCCAATCGTGAACTAGAGCGTCCCTGGGTGACTGTCCCGGAGGGGGAATAAGGGCGAAGTAGTTGCTGCATTTGTAGTTGGTCGGGGATGCAAAGATGTCACAGCAAGGACGGCCCCAGCGGTGGAAGATCTCCGCCACTATCAAGGGATTCAGAGACCACTCATGAGGTTGAAGAATGCACCTGCTTAGTCTGTCTGCTATCACGATGAACTCCCGGGAATGCAAGAGCAGTAGCTTGACACAACCGAATGGCAATGCGGCAAACGAAATCTGAGGTAAAAGAGAGAGGGGAACTGTGGGTAAGAGTTTAGCTCGAGAGTTTGAAGCTGACGTGAACTTGGAAAATGGCCGGCTCAGTTCCGAGGTCGGAACCGATACCCATGCATAAGGAATGAACGAGGATTAACAATATCAGATCTGTATTTTCATCTGCATGGGTGTCATGAAATTCACCACTTCTGTCTTAAGAAGCATGAAGTTGGCTTTGGAGAAATTTCACTGTGATTTCCTTAATGGGGGGGGGGGGTAGGATGTGGATATCTAGGGTGATTAAGCTTATGGTCGGAGCTGACCAACGAGGAGTTGACTTCAGGTGTGGAACACCGGTCATTCATGTTGGTAATGACTAGGTCTAGGATATTGTTGCCCCTGCTGGGGGTGTGGATAAGTTGATCCAGGGCATTGGAATTTATGAATTCCAGAAAGCGTTGAGTGAAGGAGTTGGTACATGAGTAGTTTTTCCAGTTAATGGTGAGGTAGTTGAATTTGCCCATTATTAGGGTGTTTGGTTGAACCCTAATATTTTCCAGTATATCAAGACAAGAGGAGTGGGAATCCTGGCGCATGGTGGGTGATCTGTAGCAAGCTACAATTTGGATTACAGTTTTGCCCAGAGTTAGCTGCACTTGGATAACCTCGGCTGCATTACGCTGAGGAACTAGCCTGGAGGCATAGATATCCATAATGAATATGGACACACCTCCGCCTTTGCTGTTCCGGTCCAGGTTAGGTGGCCGAAAAGTGTGGTATGAGTTACAGCCTGGTAATGCAGGGGTGCTTTCTGGAGACTTGAACCAGGTCTCAGTCACTGCACAGACATAGATGTTTTCCATTTTAAGGAGTGTCTCGAGGGAGTGCATTTTGAGGTTTAGACTTCTAGCATTGAGTAGCATTACCCTTAGTTTTTGCTTGCCTGTTCCTGTTATGGTGGTGAATTTGTCATTTGAACCTTGCCTAAAAAAGGCACTACAGGGGCAGCAATAGCCTTAGCCAGTATCCGGAATCCCAGAGGTGACAGGTGCAAGCCATCTCTGGCAAAGCATCGTGATCTGTCGACCATGTCGTCCCAGGCAGACAGATACTGGATTTCCTTAGAATGACACCAGAAGCTTAGCCAACTGTTAAAGTCAATCATTTTGTCCTTGTACTACGGTATCATTCTGGGCAATGGCAGGATGCTTCTCAGGGCTAGGGTCATACCTGTCTGGGCTACAAGATTGGAGAGCTCTTCCATGTCTCTTTTCATGTAGTCCAGGGAGGTATGTCTCAGGTCATTCACACCAACATGGACAATGACAGAGTCATATTTGTACTTGTGAAGTGACCTAAGTGTGTGGGTTATGTGGTGGATCCTGGCACCCGACAGGCAGCTGACAGTAACATTCTCCTTGTTTAGCCTGGTGAGTGGGACATCAGTGTGCCTGACTATAGAGTCACTTATGACTAGTGTGTTGGGTACGCTGTTTTGCCTTATGGGCTGTGGTTGAGTGGCACACTGAGTCTGTGGGCTGTGTGTCATTTGGGTTGTGTTGGGGAGTGGAGGATGCTTGCATTTTTGATTTGGAGGTCTCTGTTGCTTGAGCAGATTATTACTGAGAGCCTCTGTGAATGTTTTTGTGTTTCTATGTGTGGATTTTGGTGGTGTAGGTTTAGTGGGACTATGTGATGAGTGGTGTGGTGCAAGTGTTTACCTTCTCCTCTTGACTGTCAAGTTCAGTCTTGGTTGGAGAGAGCTTTACCTCCAGTTTGGCTAGATAAGTGCATCTCTCACAGATTGTGGTGTTGGGTGGTAGGAGGACAGGGTTGTCTGTGTACATGAGGCAATTGCTACATTGCCCCAAGATGCCCAGATTCATCAGACAGACAGGAGAGAACACTGGGAGCGGACCCTTGAACATGCCTGAATAAAAAACTACTTTCCTCTAGACAAGTGAGGAAAGTGAGTATAAGAGCTGTTTTTCTCTGAGCAAGTGAGGGAAGTAAGTACAAAAACTGTTTTCCTCTAGGTAAGAGGAAGGTTGAGTGCTGTAGTAATTTATAGCTTGTTTAGTGCTAACAACAAGTTCTGAACAAGTGCTGAGCACAAATAAGTAAATTCAAGTGCTAATACTAAGAAACTGTACCTGGATCTTGTGGTAGATAGGCTACCTAGTGCTTATCACTCCCACTGATAAGCTAGAATGCTTCCCTCCAACACAGAAAGGCTTTATGTGATATTGTTCTGTCTCGCCTTCATTCCTAGTAAGCTGGGACAGCGTTCCTAGCACCATCTTCTTGGGTGGCTCAAGGGAGAATATTCTTCAGAACTGTGAAACCAAAGGAGGCTCTGTTCCTGAAGGCCAAATCAACTTTGCAGTGAGTGATAAATGTATGTGGCCTTGCCCATGTTGCTGCAGAAAGTACAGTTGTGTACCTACCATAAATGTAGATGTTCGAGTGTATTCACTGTTGCAGTCATTACACCTGGGTTATCCTGCTGGCAGGCTACCCGCAGTCGGCCTGAATTCCAAAGTCCTGGTCCGGCATCGGTTGCTGTCGCCTCTTCCCTGACATCAGTGTGCCAGGGGTATAAAAGATGCAGCCGCCACCATTTTCTTCAGTTTTTCTTGCCCCAGATGTCAGGGGTCCCAAAAGGGTAGGCTAAAAAACATTGCTAATAAAAGCATGCAATAAAATAAACAATACCTTCATCTACAAGCAAGTACACCACATAGGCTGTATAGGAGAGAGAAGTACAGATAAGTCCCAGCAAAGTGAGGGGGATGGTAGGTGGGTAACCTGGACTGCAACAGTGAATACACTCTAACATTTTATTTTTTATTTATTTTACATTTGTTGACCGGGATGGTCCGACTGGATACATATCCATTTTCAGCGGAGTCCCGGGGAGAAAAGCTCCAGACACACAACAATTTACAATTTACAATTTTAGGTAGATAGCATTAAGTAACAGTGAATACAGAAAGAAAAACAGATAGTACAATAATTTCAGTTACAGAACATACAGGCTGATTACAGGCATAGCAGAATACATCCATCCATGAGGCAAGAGACATACTTTAAGTTGTGGTAGTAGGTAATTGTTACCTTATTACCTAGGGTTTAGGATATTTTATTAAGGCAATAATACCTAGATTAGTTAGTATGGTTGATCAACTTGTTTGGATGGACTGGTAGGGTAGTTTGTTTGAAGTTAAAGTAAGGTGGAGGGGGTGTAAGGGGTACTACTAGTCAGGGTTGGTACAGGGACATAGCCAATGTGACTTAAGGTGGCTTTTAAGTTTGTGTTTAAATAATGTTGGCGAAGATTCTTGGGTAATGTCATCTGGTAGTGAGTTCCAGTATTTACCGACAGAGTTGGCAAAGAGGGAGTCACCTGCAGCGTGGTTTGATTTGGTCATAAGTACTAGAAGTTTGGTGGATGAGCGGAGTGTCTGATTGTTACTATAATAGAACATCTACATTTATGGTAGGTACACAACTGTACTATGCTCATCGTGTTTCACTGTTGCAGTTATTACATTTGGGTTGAATCCCTAAGCTGAGGTTGGGTGGCTGGGCCTAAACAGAATTGGGAGTGGCTATAAGGTCCTGCAGAACTGCAGTGGCAAAGCCTGCTCTGGATTTAGAGTAAAGAGGTAAGTGGTAGTGCTTAGTAAAAGTATGCACTGAAGTCCAAGTTGTAGCCTCCAAAATATCCTTGGTTGGTACTCCTCTGAGGAGGGCTGCTGAGGTGGCTGCTGGCCTGGTAGAATGTGGTCTAATGCCCTTAGGCACTGATTTGCCATGTTGTGAATAGCAGAAACAAATGCAGTGTCCTATCCATTTTGAAATAGTCTGCTTTGAGATGGCCTTTCCTTGTGATCCTGCAGCATATGCCACTAAAAGTTGCTCAGTCTTTCTGAAAGCTTTAGTTTTATGCAAGTAGAAGCGTAGCTGTCTGTGTATGTCCAAAGAATGCAGAAGTCTCCCCTTTATTCTGTGGGTTTGGGGAAAAAAGTAAGCAAATGAATGGTTTGGTTAAGAGCCACACTGGACACCACCTTAGGCATAAATGTTGGATTTGTCCTTAGAGAAACCCTGTCCTGATGGAAGATAATAAAAGGTTCCACAGCCATTAATGCCTGTAACTCTGAAACTCTTCTTGCTGAAGTTATTGCTAGGAGCAGAGCTGTTTTCCATGAAATGTACTTTATCTCAGCTGTATTGGCTGGCTCGAAAGGAGGCTGAGCGAGTTTTTCCAAGACAAAATTGAGGTCCCATGCAGGTATTGGTGCTCTCCTTGGGGGTCTTATATTTTCTGCCCCCCCCCCCCGAGGAACTGCCTAAGCAATGGGTGTGAAAAAATTGGTTGGTCTGCATTGTAATAAGCTGAAATGGCAGAGGCATGGATCTCAATTGATGACAAGGATAGGCCTTTGTCTAACATCTCAGTTAGATATTGTAAAATCTGAGGCATATTTGGGACAAGTGTGTCAAGTTCCTTGTGTCTGGTTCCAAGCACAGAATCTCTCCCATTTTTCTGCATAAGATTTTCTGGTGCTGGGCCTCCTGGCCTCCAAAATAACATGCATAACCGCTTTAGAGAGAGGTGCATTCTGAATGGTTACACTATCAGCCATGCAGCCAGATTTAGGGTTCTATTTTGGCTGTGCAGGATCCGATTGTTTTTTTGGGTCAGTAAATGAGGAATTTGAGGCAATGTCCAGGTTGGGCCTTGGGACAAGCTCCTTAGGATTGGGTACCAGTGTTGGCGTCGCCAATCTGGGGCAATTAGTATCATTTGTGGCTTCTCTTGTCTGACCTTTAGGAGTACCTTGGGGAGGAGAGGCAGTGGAGGAAAGGCATATACTGTAAGGTTGTTCCAGCTGAATGACAAGGCATCCACTTTCCATGCTTGTTTGTGATAAGTCCTTGTGCAGAATCTCTGAAGTTGGTAGTTGTGAGGGGAGGCAAAAAGATCTATGTCTGGGAATCCCCCCATTTCCTTGTTATCATGCTGAAGATTTGTGGATCTAGTTTCCACTCGTGAGGATCCATGAGGTTTCTGCTTAGTTCGTCTGCCAGAGCATTTGTTTTTCCTGGCAGGAATTGTGCTTGCAGGTGTACTTGGTGGGTCAATGCTGTGTTCCACAAAATCATGGCTTGTCCGCAGAGGGGGTAGGAATGTGTGCCCCCCTGCTTGTTTATGTGCCACATAACTGTGGTGTTGTCTGCCTTTATCAGCAGTTGTCCTGGATGAAGTAGGTCCTTGAAGGCTGTCAGGGCATTTTGTACAGCTAGCATCTCTTTTTGATTGATGTGAAGATGCCTTTGGCTTGGGGGCCATGTGCCCTGAATACATTTTCCTGCCATGTGGGCCCCCCAGGCATAATCTGAGGCATCTGTTGTTAGTGTTTGCCTGGCTGTGGGTAAAGTTAATGGCTGTCCCTTGTTGTGATGACAGGCCTGTGCCACCATCGAAACTCCTGCTGCAGGCAGGGAATGAGTGAAATTAATGATTCCAGGCTGTGGCAATGTTGAGTCAAAACACTTTTTAGATACCATTGTAGCTTCCTCATATGCAGTTTTGCATATGGAATTAGCAGAATGCAGGAGGCCATGTAGCCCAGAGCCTGCAGATTTTTTCTTGCAAATAACTGGGTCTTTGTTGCCATGCTTTTGAAGTAAGAAGTCAGTTGCTTTTGTTTGTCTGGCGTGAGATAAGCCATCTGGGCAGTTGTATTTAAGCTTGCACCCAGGAATACTATCTCTTGAGAGGGTACTAGTTTTGATTTCTTTTCGTTTACTGTGTACCCTAGGCAAATTAGTAATCTTTTTACAAACGCCAGATGCTTTAGAAGAATGTCTTTGGTCTCTGCTTGAATAAGGCAGTCATCCAAGTAGGGATATATCTGAATTCCTCTTTTGTCTACAAAATGCAATTACTGGTGCCAGGCATTTTGTGAAGACCCTGGGTGCAGTAGATAAGCCAAAGGGCAGTGCAGAGAATTGGTAGTGCATTGAGCCAGCTATGAATCTAAGGTATCTTCTGCAAGATTGTCTGATTGGGACATGCAGGTATGCCTCTTTGAGGTCCAAAGTTACAAGCCAAGCCTTCTTGCCCAGCATGGGCAGAAGTTGTTGCAGAGTCAACATTTTGAATTTTGGAATGTCCAGAAAAGTATTTAGAATAGAGAGGTCCAGAATTGGTCTCCATGTTTTGTCCTTTCTTGATACTAAGAAAAGTCTTGAGTAGAATCCTTGTCCCTGCTCTTGTTGTGGCACTGATTGAATGGCCCTCATGTCCATCAGAGTTGGAACTTGTTTTTATGCCTCTGCCCATTGATTGCGTGGCAGGTCTGGCATACCTTTTGCCTTTGGAAGGGTGTGAAAGTGGAACTTGTAGCCCTGAGAGACTATATTTAGGACCCATTTGTCCTGGGTGATCGTGTGCCAATTTTGTGAAAAAAGTGCTAGTTTTCCCCCTAAGGGTGCTGCCAAAAGACAAGTGCTTGGCATTGACAGAGGGAAGTCATTGGGACTGTTTCCTATATGGCTGTGATTTGTCTTCTCTGCTTTTGGAGGTAGAAGCACCCCATTTTTTGGGCCTGTATTAGCCCTGGGGCTGTTGTCTGCCTCTAGGGCGTCTGTATCTGCCTCTTTGTGGCCTGTCTGACACGGGAAAGGACCAGTTTTTTGAAGGCCAGTTCCTGCTAAATCTGGGTGGCTGCACCTGTACGAAATCCTTCAATGGAGCATCCAATCATTTTGCTTTAACATGATCAGGCAGAGTCTGTTCCTTTAACCAAGCATGCCTTCTAATAACAGAACCTGTTACAGCGGGTCCTGCAAGAGGCCTCCAGCGAAACATAACCACACTGCAAAGTAAGTTTTCCCACTTGTTCAGCTGCATGCAATAAATCCTGCAATTCCTTGTTCTCAGAACATTCAGAATGTGTTAACATTTTCTGTTTTAACAGAGACATTAAGTATAGCTGATATTTAAGCATATGAAACTGACAATTTAAAGCCCTTACAGCCAAGGTAGCAGAAGTGTAAACTTTCTTCCCCCATCTGTCCAGTGCCCTAGAATCCCTATCTGAGGGGACGGGGTTTTTTGCAGTAGCAGCCTTAACCCCTTTGGGACCCTGAGAAATAGTTTCTGGGTCAGCAGCAGGGTTTTTATAAAGAAAATTATGAGAATCTGGAACCCTGTAGTACCTATCTGGCTTAACAGGTGCAGGAGGTAAAGAGTCGGGAGACAGGCCAGACTCTGAAAATACATCTACAATGTCTAGGACAGGTGGAATAGCAAGAGGTCTGTGCTGAGGTAGTAGAAGAAAGTCTTGGAGCCTTTTCTTAGAATCTGAGTAATCTGTACTCTCCCAGTGGAAATGCTCCCTCATGGTATGCAGGATTTCCCCCAAGAGTAATCTTCAGGAGGAGAAGCTGAAGGAATAGATTCTTCAGCATCAGAATCCTCATAGGGAGGAATTGAGTATCCCTGTTCTGAAGAAGAGTCAGAGGAAATGGAAACCTGATCAGAGGAATCATATTCAGTATCTTGCCTAGGCCTCTTACCAGGAGGGGGATGGGAACACCTGATCAAAGTAATTAGGTCTTCGGCCATTTTGAGCATCAGTTTCTTAGGCATGGAAGTCTGTCCTGTAGAATGCTGTACTTGTTTCTTTGTCTTTAAAACTTTTCTAGTCTTTGTCTTTGATGCTGAAGTTGGCTTGATATAAAGCTGTGTAGGTCTGAAAACACACTCAGAAGCCGATGCCTGCTCAGCGGCTCCAGACCCATCTGAGGGATTAGTTTCTGAAGGCCCAATACCTTGAGTATCCAAAGGCCTAGCTATCTCCACGTGGGAGTCGGAGGCGGCCTGAGGCTCTGAGGTAGCGGGAGTCAGGGGCTGCGAAAGCACCTCACTGAGAACCTACGAACCGGCGACTGGCCTAGAAGAGGCTTTGTTGTCGGTTTTGGACCTCGGATGCCTGTCTTTTTCTTTTTCCTTGCGCTTTTTATGAATTCTGGTCGTCGGATGTTCTGACGGCATTATATAGTTAAACCTTCGGCCAAAGTAATGAAAAGCAAAATCGTACCGACGCTTAATAGTGCGTTGGTTAAATCTAGCACAAAACCAACTAGCTACGTCGTGGTCAGGGCATAGGCAAGGAATACAGTAAGAATGGAAATCCTTATGAGGTATTTGCTTCCCACAAGAAATACAATTTGTTAACTTTTTCTGACATCGGTCTGGAGCAAGAAAAAAGTTTCCCCAATGGGGTACTTAGCTTTATAGAAAACTTCGTATCTGAAATTCAATTTCGAAAATCTCAGGAGTCGGCCGACAGGCACTTGTGAACTGCTTTTGCTTCGGGCACCGCACAGCAAGAAAGACTGAAGAAAATGGCGTTGGCTGCATCTTTTATACCCCTGGCGCACTGACGTCAGGGAAGAGGTGACAGCAACCGACGCCGGACCAGGACTTTGGAATTCAGGCCGACTGCTGGTAGCCTGCCAGCAGGATAACCCAAGTGTAATGACTGCAACAGTGAAACACGATGAACATCAAATGATATCAATAGGCAGTCTAGATTGAAAGGCGAAAGAGGTTGCAGTGGCTCTTGTAAAATGACCTTTTACTCTATGGGGAAAAAATCTTTATTTTGAGACTTGTAAATGAAGGTTATACAATCTGAGAGCCATTTTGAAAGTATCACTTTAGAGACTGGAGCACCTTTCTTTGTATCTGAAAAGGATACAAATAGTTGGACAGATTTTCTGAAGTCCTTTGTCTTATGTGAGTAGAAGCGTAATTGTCTACGTACATCCAGATGGTGCAACATATATTTTGCCTTATTCCCACAGTTAGGGAAAATACTGGTAGTTCTATGGATTGGTTCAAATTAGATTATGAACACACTTTGGGTAAAAAGGAAGGGTTTGTTCATAAGGATACTCTGTCTGTGGAAAATAATGTGGGGGGGGGCTTTATTGACAAGGCTTGCAGCTCTGACACCCTTCTAGCAGAAGTAATCGCTATCAAAAGAATATTTTTCCAAGTCAAAAATTTGAGATTGCAGGATAAAAGGGATTAAAATCAAATGGGCTAAGACAAAATTCAAGTCCCATTGTGTTGGAGGGTCTTTAATAGGTGGTCTTAATAAAAAAGTACCTTTATAAAAGGCTTTGCAGCATAGTCTGAGAGACACAATATTGAGGCCTGCTTCACCTAAATGGAAATTGGATATCGCTGCTGGCTGAACTCTAACAGTAGCTGCGGCTATACCTTCATTGAACAGTTTCACTAAGAACTCTAGAATGGAACTTAATGGGTAGAAAAAGGGCAAATATCATTATGAGAAGTCCATAAAGAGAACCTCTTCCATTTGCTCCAATACATCGTTCTCGCTGAAGCCTCATGAGAAGAAATTAGGATATGTTTTACTGATTCAGAAAGGGTAGGGAGCCTGACTATGGTTAGAATCGGAGCAGCCAAGCTGTCAACTTGAGGGTCTGAAAGGAGGGATGGAGCATTCCTGAAGCACGAGTCAAAAGGTCTGGAACTGGCTCCAGAATCCAAGGCTCCTCCCCAAAGATGAGGCCACAGGAAGGGCAACTCGATTTGATGAAGCCAGTATGGGGCGAGGAGTATCAAGTCCCTTCCCAAGTAATTGGCTTTCTGAAGAACTTTGGGTATCAACAGAAAGGGAGGAAAAGCGTTGAGGAGACCCGAGGGCCAATTGTGTACAAGTGCATCCCTTGGTGACTCCCCCAGAGGGGGGATCAGGGCAAAGTAGCTGCTGCATTTGGCATTCATGGATGTGGCAAAAAGGTTGCAGCAAGGCTGGCCCCAAGTGCGGAAAATCTTTTCTGCCACCTCCTGTTTTAGGGACCACTCATATGGCATTAGGATTGCCCTAAGTTTGTCTGCAATCATGTTGGATTTCCCAGGGATGTGTGTTGCTATCAGAAAGCGTTGGGAGGAGGTAGCCCAGTGCCATACTCTCAGGGCCTCCTGACAAAGGGGGGTAAGATCTGGTTCCTCCTTGTCTGTTTATGTACCATACAACTGACATGTTGTCTGTCTGCATTGCAATAGTTCCTAGCTGAACAGAGCACTGGAATGCTTGCAACACTAAAAGCACCACTCTCATCTCTAGGACACTGATGTGCAAATGGGCCTAGTGATCCTGCCAAGTGCCTTGGACTGTCTTTCCAAGATAATCCCCCCCCCCTATCTGAGAAGCATCTGTGGTCACTGTGGCTAGTGGTTGGGGAAGTACAAAAGGTTAAACTAGCATCACATGAGTGGAGTAAAGCCAAAAACGCAGATCTTTCTTGCAAGACTCAGTTATCAATATTCTGTGGGACATGGGCAGTTCTTGCATTGACCACTGAATGGACAGTAACCACTGGAGAATTCTCATATGCAGACATGCTAACGGGATCAAGGTTACTGCTACTGCCATGGTCCCCAAGACTTTCAGAACTGTCTTTGCTTGCGCTTTTTTCTTGGAAAGAAGACTTAAGACCTGATGTTGTAGAACCTGTACTCTTTCTGGAGGAAGTTTGGCCATCATCTTTGTTGTATCTAATTCTGCTCCTATAAAAACAATATGCTGAGATGGCAGCAAGACAGATCTTTCATAGTTTATTGTGATTTCTAGGTGACAGCAGAGCTGCTAGGTGGTGTCTCTCTCTCTTTTGTTAGTAGATGCTCAGTGGTGGCGGTTAGGAGCCAGTCGTCTAAGTATGGAAACACTCAGAATCCGAGGTGTCTCAAGTGAGCTGCAACTACTGCCATACACTTGGTGAACACTCTGGAGGCTGCAGTGAGGCCAAAGGGCAGAGTTCAAAGCTGGTAATGGCTGGCTCCCAGCCGAAAGTGCAGATGTCGCCTGGATCACCTGTCCATTTTTATGTGGTAGTATGCATCCTGGAGGTCTATCGAGCACATCCAATCATCTTGTCCCAGAAAAGGGAGACTTGACTGCAGTGTTACCATCCGGAATTTGGACTTTCTTATAGACTTGGTTAAGTTGCTGAGATCCAGAATTGGACTCCAGTCCCCCATTTTCTTTGGAACTAAAAAAAATCTCGAGTAAGTTCCGGATCCTATTTGGTCTGCGGGGACTGTTTGGATGACTCCTATCTAGCAACTTTTGAATGTCTAGAGTTGCTTTAGTCAAAGGGAACAAGCAGCTTTAGAAATTCAAAAGGGTGGAATGTCTGGGATGTTTTTTTATGTTTAGGACGGGGAAGGAAAATGGTATGGAGTTAACTTCTAGATATGATGCTTTGTACCCACTTGTCTTTTGTTACTGACAGCCAGGCTTTTAGGTACAAAGATAAGCAGCCCCGGACTGCCTACAGAGATGGACCGTCGGGCCTCCCTTCAGGAGCCCTGAAAGTGCTTACCAAAGAAGAATTCCTGGTTGCCCTGATTCTGCGGACCCCCTCTGCCAAGTGGTTGGCGTGTTCTATTACCACTTCACCCTCTATCCCTGGGGGAAGAATTACCACGTGTCCTGGAAAGTTCAATGGGATTTTCAAAACCACATTTTCCCACTACCTTTCTGACCTTTGGGATAAAGACTGGTAGGTAGGGAAAAAACAGTCTCCTATGGCAGACAGTGTCTTTCCTTCTTGTTCACACCTGGTTAGTGTGTCCTTGACTTTAGGCCCGAACAGGAACAACAGGAACAAGCCAAACAGGGCATTCACAAAGGAAGATTTAAAGTGCTCCAGAAAGTCACAGAAGCACATACAGGAATGTCTCCTTAGGGAAATTCCTAAACCCACTGCTCTGCTCGCTCCATCCGCTGCATAAGAGATCAGTCTCATGGAGGAGTTGACCATTGAATTTAAAGTAGAGAGCCGACAGGAAACTTTCTCTAACACCCCTTCAGCTACTGAGCCTTGGAGGGTATCTCCTAGCTCTTTCGGGAGATCTCTCTGTAATCTGGCAAAATGAGTCAGGTAATTCAGCGACCTAAGAGCAATTGTTGCTGAAGAGAAAAAGGGCTTTCCATATCTGTCCATCGTGCGTGACTCGTTGTTTGGTGAACGGACAGAAGAAGACGTCTCAAAGTTCCTTCTTAGTGGCTGCTGCCACCACCATAGCATCTACTGGGACTCCTTTAGTTAGAAAATTATTGTCCAAAGGAGATGTAATGAACTTATATGACCTCCAAGGAACTGGATCCACAGAATCTGGAGACTCCCGTGCCTTTACGGAAACTAAATCCATAAGTCTGTCAAAAGGTGGAGATACCCAAGTGAAGAAAGGGTCAGATCCAAAAGCCTTAAGGTAGACAAACTCCTCCACTGAAGGGTTGGTGGACTTCCAGCCACCTCTCTGTTTAAGTATTTCCAAGATGTCTCCAAAGGAGACATCATCAGGAGGTGACCATGGGGACCCTTTGGCTTCATCGAGGTCTGTATCCAAAGTGACAGACTCCTCTGGGAAGTCCAAATGCTTCCTCTTGCATAACCTCTTCTGAGGGACCTCTTCGGAGGGGTACTCTGGAGAGGTTATTGAAGAGAGGGCGGCACCCAGTGGAGCATCCTAAGGCTTAGGATCTCCTTGTCACTGTGGATGCAAAGATATAGACACAGACACCGGTTGCGCTGGGGGAAGAATGTCCAGACCTGAGAGTGGAGTTGCCTGTGGAGAAAGTACTCTCATCACCTCGAGAGCCCCCTGACCCTTATCCGAGGAAACTCCCGGATCCTAAGAACCGGAGGAAATCCCCAGAACCAATGGGGACGGCTCCAAGGCTGAGGTAGGAGAAGAGCTCACCCGAGTCGATGCCCAGAGAGGCAATTCAGATGCGATGACTATCCGATCTGACTCCCCTCCCTGAACCTGACTGGAGAGCGTTGGCTCCTAGACTCCTTGAGATCCGATGGAACCGAGAACGTTGGAGCAATGTTCGGATCAGAAGATCCAGTGATAGGTCTCTGTTCCAAAGGTACCACCAAGATCAGCTCCGGACATTCCAGCTCCAAGGTCAGAGGTTGGATCAGAGGAGCAATCGATGCAGAAGCGGAGGATTTTGTCGTATCAGAAGCCCTCGGGTTTGGATCTGATAACAGTTTGACGAGTGGCGGTGTCCTTAGCCTCTGCACCACACGAGTCATGTAGTCATCGGACAGGCTCCTGGAAGATCAAGTCAAGGGGGCAAGACATTTGGTGGGCTGGAGCAATGGTGACCTGTGACTGGGGGATACTGGGTCCAATTCAGGGGAATGGCCACGCAATTGAAACTCAACCGGAACTGACCCTGATGAAGCCGATGTAGTAGGCCTCTAGGAACTGGCAGCCTTCGGTTCTGGAGAAGAAACTTTGGGCACCTTTTTGGATGGCTCTGATGAAGCAATGGAGGATGAAGACCTTTTCCCTGACTTATCTGACTTTGAGGTAGGGGATTGCCCAGATTTAAAAGAACCAGGCCCTTCTTGGATCGCTTTGGACAAGGGGGTTTTCAAAAGGCCTCTTAAAATCAGCTTGTATTTTCTTTCCAACAAAACCCTGTGACTAAAGGAATAACAAATTGCACAGGACACTTGGAGATGGACAGCTCCTAAACAGTAAACACATATGGTATTGCCTACAAGTAAGGGACATTTTTTGTCCACACTACTCACATTTTTTTTAACCCAGAGGGTTTAGAATCCCTAGAAGACATTGTAAGCACTAATTAGCAACAAGAAAGGAAACAGCCAACAATCAAACTGTGTGTGTGTGTGTGTGTGTGTGTGTGTGTGTATATATATATATATATATATATATATATATATATATATATATATATATATATATATATATATATATATATATATATACATATATATATATATATATATATACATATATATATATATATATATACATATATATATATATATATACACACATACATACATACACACACACAAACAAATATACACATTTATACTCATGGTTACCCTTTATAATCTCGAAATACTGAAAGCTCGAATTTCAGTATCTCGAAACTATAAAGTCGAACAGCTCACAATCCCGAAACAGACAAACACAAAAAATAAAATCCCGAACATTCACAAACCATACACCATACAACACGCACACCATTCAACACTCAACTCACAAACTACACAATCCTACACTACATCTACGCAGGGGGGCAAACTGCTCCCCCACCCCCCCCACTTATATATGCCAACTTCGAGATCGCACTAACAGTAAAGAAATGCATTACTCACACGCAGACATTCCACACACCCTCACAAACACACACACACACACACACACACACACACACACACACACACACACACACACACACACACACACACACACACACACACACATACACAACACAAACACAACCTCCCTACCCTAACCCACACGTAAACTTGCAATAACACTCACATACACTCACTTACCTTCACTTCTGTAAAACATCCCGGCCAAACACTTCCCGTCGCTGCACTGCATAAGCACGGATTCGAGATATTCAATTTCACGCTTATGCACTTTCGTCTTTATGGTCTCGAGATACTGAAATTCGAGCTTTCAGTATTTCGGGATTGTAAGGGGGAACCACACACACACACATATATATATATATATATATATACATATATATAGATAGATTCATAGATTAGTACTAAGCTTACTGCCCTTGCGAGCCATTTTTTAAGCCTGGCCATTTATCCCTTGTGAGACTGAAACCCTGCACCTTGTGCTTGCAAGGCAAGCACCTTAACCATTAGGCCACCCTCCCAACCCATATATTTTTTTCCTTTAACAATAACAATAGCAGTAATAAAACCTAACCTAGAAAGGTACACTAGAAATGGAAAGAATGGCAAAGCCCTCTACCTTAAATGGGCTATGCCCTGAGAAGTGAGAAAGAGGAGGGGAAAAGCCCTCTACCTTAAATGGGCTATGCCCTGAGAAGTGAGAAAGAGGAGGGGAAAAGTCCTCTAACTTAAACGGGCTAAGGCAGTTCTCTAACTGAAATGAACCAACCTGAAAAAACAATAAAAAGGGAAAAAGAAAGTCTTCTTAAGTAAAACGGGATATCTGAAATTAACTTTAAAGCTGGGATATCTGAAATTAACTTTAAAGCATGGGATATCTGAAATTAACTTTAAAGCACGGGATATCTGAAATTAACTTTAAAGCTGGGATATCTGAAATTAACTTTAAAGCTGGGATAGGGGGGAAAGGCTTAAGAGAAAATGATGGCCAACAGCAGGTTTAATCACAGAACTAGCAGAAAACACCAACACTTCGCTTAAGCAGTAATTAAGAAGGTAAAACAATTAGAACAAATAAACAACTTCCCCTAAAAGTAAGAAAAAATAAGTTATGTCTTACCACAATGTTCCACCTGTGTTGTAGGTCTTTGTTCATTTATTACTAATAGGACCTTGGTTCCGTCCTCGGAATCGATACAGCCATTTTCAAGCTCATGCCAGTCAAAAACTCTCAGCTAAGACCTACCCATAATGCCTTTCTCCTAGCTACTCCAGATTGAGTTTGCCCGCCCTTAGATAATAGACATAGAAATAGAAAAAATAGTAGAAGGCTTTGTCTGAGCAAATACCCTAACCAGGAGTTCCTAAAGTCCACCAGGAGTCCAGGCAGGAGGAAGGAGGGTGGGAAGTACTGAATGAACAAAGATCTGCAACACAGATGGAATGTTATGGTAATACATAACTTCTTTATCTAATGTTGAAAATCTTTGTTCATTAATTACTAATAGGACTGAGTCCCCAGCTACTTGAGTCCTGGGTGGCCCTAAGGAAGAATATTCCTGAGCACCATAGAACCAAAAGATGCTCGCCTCCTGGAGGCCAAATCCAATTTGTAATGAGAGATAAAGGTATGAGGTCTTGCCCAAGTAGCTGCTGCGCAGATATCATCCATAGAGGCTCTGAAATTAAATGCTACAGAAATAACCATAGATCTGGTAGAATGGGACTTTATTCTGGAAGGTAAGGATAGCTTATTCTGTTGGTAGATAAAGGTAATGACGTCTCTAGGACAGGAGGATTAAGTCACTTTGGAAACAGGTTTACCCAATCCGGGTCCTGTAAAGGCCGCAAACAATTGTTCTGTTTTCCTGAAAGATTGACTCCTGTCCAAATAACACCAAAGCTGCCGATGCACATCAAGGGTGTGCAAAAGGTACTCCCCTCTATTAGAATGCTGGGGGAAGAAAACCGGCAGGTCAATGGACTGGTTAATGGAAAAGCCAGAAATGACCTTGGGCAGGAAAGAAGGGTCAGTACGAAGGGACACCCTATCCATGTGGAAGATCAAGTAAGGTCTCTTGACACTCAAGGCCTGCAGCTCAGATACTCTTCTCTCTGAGGTAACTGCTAGTAGAAGTAAGGTTTTCCATGACAAAAATTTTAAATCACATGAATCAAAGGGCTCGAAAGGAGGACCTGTGAGAGACTGAAGTATCAAAGTCAAGTCCCAGGGTTTTAAGGGAAGCTTGACCGGAGGTTTAACATGTAATACTCCTTTCAGAAATGTCTTGCATAGGCGGTGTGACACAACTGAAAATTATCAAGACCATTATGAAAATTGGCGATAGCTGCTAAATGTACAGTGATCATCGATGCTGAGGCTCCTGCATGTAAAAGAGTAGTCAGGTATTGTAGGATCTTTTGAACAGGCATAGAGAAAGGGTCTAAGTTCTGGTCTTTGGTCCAAATAGAGAACCTAGTCCATTTACTAGAAGAAACCTTTCTAGTGGAAGGTTTGTGTGAAGCCAGAAGAATTTCACGAACAGGAGATGGGATGTCAGGCAGCCTGGCAATCATTGGAAGTGGAGAAATCAAGCTGTGAGCTTGAGACTGCAGGTTCGGATGAATCAGTCCCTAAGGATGAGGTATAAAAGGTCTTGCAAATGATCCAGGATCCTCGGGCTGTGAATCAGATGAGGCCATAGAAATGGGAACCAGACTTGATGGGGCCAGTAGGAGGCAATGAGGATCACTTTGCTTCTCAACCTCTGAGCTTTCTGGAGAAATTTTGGAATGAGGGGAAATAGAGGGAAAGGCATACAGAAGATCTGGGGGCCAATCGTGCATTAGACAGTCCCTCAGTGGTTCCACCTGAGGGGGATCAGGGCAAAATAGCTTCTGCATTTGTAGTTTAGGGGTGAAGCGAACAGGTCGCAGCAAGGCTTGCCCCAGCGTTGGAAGATCCGATCTGCTGTTATAGGGTTGAGGGACCACTCGTGAGACATCAGGATCTTCCTGCTCAGATTGTCCGCAATAAGGTTGGAACTCCCAGGAATGTGCGTTGCTATAAGAAAGCGGTTGGAAGCTATCGCCCAGTGCCAAATCCTCATGGCTTCCTGACAAAGGGGTAAGACCTGGTTCCGCCTTGCTTGTTGATATACCAGATGACTGACATGTTGTCTGACTGAATTGCAATGGTCCCAGAGGGTAGGGATGCATGGAACGCTTGCAACGCTAAAAAAACTGCCCTCAGTTCCAGGACATTTATGTGCAAATTGGCCTCCATGTGGGGACCAGGTGCTTTAGACAGTCTTTCCCTGGAAATGTCCCCCCCCCCACCCTAACAGGGAAGCATCTGTGGTCACTGTGGCCATGGGCTGGGGAAGACAGAACAATCAACACCAATGATTCTTTTGTAGCATCATCCACCACAGCATTTCTTCCTTGCAACGGTTTGTAAGACATATCATGTGGTTGAGTGGGTGGAGTTAGCAATGACCATTGTGCGGAAAGGAGCCACTGCAGGATTCTCATGTGCAGTCTTGCCAATGGTACTAACATAATAGCAGCTGACATAGAGCCTAAGAGTTGCAGTACAAGAAGTGCTGGTACATAGGTCTGAGGAAGGTGGTGCTGGATTTGGTGTCTTATTTTCGAAAGCCTGTGAGGGGGGGAGAGAAGCTTGACAGGATGTTGTGTCGAAGACCGCTCCAATAAATTCCAGTGTGTTCATTGGGGACATTTGAGATTTGTCTTTGTTGATTGTAATCCCCAAGTGGAGACCGAGACCTTGAGTGTAAGAAAGGCTGTGGACTAGGAGATTCCTGGTCGGAGCGGTAAGGAGCCAATTGTCTAGATAGGGAAACACCTGGAATCCTTATAGTCGAAGATGAGCTACCACAACTGTCATACATTTGGTGAACACTCGGGGGGGGGGGGGCTATCGAGAGACCGAATGGCAGTGCCCTTAACTGGTAGTGATTGTCTCCCAGCCAGAAGCCAGAGAAACCTCCGGGAGTGATGATCCATCTTTATTTGGTAGTATGCATCCTGGAGATCTACAGAGCACATCCAGTTGTCCCCCCAAGGAAGGGAAGAATGGACTAACATGACCATCTGGAATTTTTGAGGTTTGATAAATTTGTTAAATAGGCTGAAATCCAGGATTGGTCTCTAGTCCCCTGTCTTTTTTGGCACTAAAAAGAACCTCAAGTAAAACCTGGATCCTGTCTGATCTGGTGGAACTGGTCGGATGACTTTTTCTTAACAGCTTTTCTATTTCTAAGGCTGCTAATTTCCTCTGATTGGGTGGTACATCGGGGATTCGTTTGACGGGTCTGGGAGTTCAATCGAATGGTATTTGGTAGCCTCTGGATATTATTCTCTGCACCCAAACATCAGTAGTAATAAGATGCCAGGCTGGTAGATGCAGAGAAAAACGACCCTCGACTGCTTCCAGAAGACAGCAATCGGGCCGCTGCTCAGGAGCGCTGGTAGGGTCTGCCGGAGAAAGAATCTCAAGTGCCCTGGTTACGTGGACCCCCCTCTTCCCCGAAAGGGGAGTCTTCCATATGAGTTGCCCCCTCTGCCCTGGGGGGATTGTTCACCACGAGTGTCACGAAAAGATCCTTGGGATTTCTTGAACCACATTTTTCCTCCCTTCTGGTTCCTGGAATAGGACATCTGCGGGTTGGAAAACCGTATGCCCACAGCAGACAAGGTCTTTCAGTCTTTCTCACTACGTGCAAGTGTGTCTTGTACTTTGGGTCCAAAAAGTGCAGATTCGTCGACAGTTGCATTGACGAAGGAAGATTTAAAGGGGTCTGCAAAGTCACACAACTACATCAAAGCATTACGTCTCATGACAATGCCTGATGTGGCAGCTAGAACTGCCCCCTAATTGGTGTGAGATATCAAACGCATTGAGGAGTTTGAGATGGATTCAAGGGTAGCTAGCTGCAAGGCGACAGTATCACACACCTCATCTGGCAGTACCCCCACCAAAGAGGAAGACATTTTGGAAATTAGGTCTCTTTGGAGGTGAATAAAGTGTACCAGATAGTTCAGCGACTGAATGGCGAAGGTCGCTGAAGCATAGGTCCGCTTCCCTAGTCTGTCCATGGTCCGGGAATCTCTGGTTGGAGGATGGACAGTGGAACTATCTTCTGCCAGTTTCCTCTTGGTGGCCACCATCACGACCATAGAATAAACTGTCAACTGCTTGGACCAGTGGGGCTGGTCTTCAGGTGTAGATAAAATTTTGTCTGGCCTCCAGGGGACAGGCTCTACGTTGTCTTGGGCCATCCAGGCATGCTGCACAATGAATTTAACAAGGTCATCTGCCAGTGGGGTTACCCAGGAAGTAGATGGCTGGGCACAGAAGGCCTGCAAGAACACCAATTCCTGAGAAGAAAGGTTAGAGGACTTCCAGTCTACCCACTGCTTGAGGATTTCAAGAATGTCTCCAAATGAGACGTCGTCTGGGGAAGACAGTGGGGACCCTTTCCCCCTCATCACAATCAGTGTCTTCGGTGATAGATTCCTCCGAGGAATCAAGGTGCTTCTTCTTGCACCATTTCTTCCAGGGTGGCTCCCCAGTGGGATCTTCAGAGGAGGACTCCGGAGAAGGGGTTCCCTTCAAAGGGGGCTTTTGTGACTCCCATGCCCGGGGTCCCGAAATAGAGGGTTGGGAGAGGTGCATGCTAGGGGTAGGGGTTCTGATACTGATGGCATTGGTGCTAACTGTGAGCCTTCGGAGTGAAGGACCCTCTCCATCATCTGGACAGTAGGCCCACCCGAGGAGGGATGGGAGCCCAGAACCGGGAGGGACAACTTCGGAACTGGGGTCACACCCCGCCCTGAGGAGCCCACCTCCAGGTGAGGAGCTCTGAGAGAACTGGAAGTTGTCGGCGGCGTGGACATAGATGGCGCCAGCGAGAAAAGGCGCTGGGCTAGGTACCAAGGTACAGACGGTCCAAGCACTGCTCCAAGAGAGCATCGGCTCCACTGGAGCCGATGCAGCAAGGGTGGTCAGTGCCGACAGGGGAAACACTGCTGTCAGAGTCAAGACAGTATGCACCAGAGTGGACATCGGTACAGAGATCTCCAGGATCTGGGTAGAGGCCAGAGGGGGATAAACAGGGGAAGATGTAGTAAAAGATTCCGAGCCAAGAGGGACGGAAGGTCTAGCTGGAATGGGCAATCCCCTAGGTGCCAGAAGCTGGTCCACAACCCGCACTAGATCTAATTCAGAAAAACTCCTAGTGGGTCTAAAGGAGACTGCTGAAGGAGAATCAGGTCTTCCTAGAAAGGGGCTAAACCTCCGCCCCAAAAAAGGGTCGCAAGTTGGAGATTATCTTGTCCTTGGCTTGAGTTTTGGAGCTGATGGAGCTGAAGAAACTGTCAGCACCATGACCGGGGATGGGTGCCGAAGCAGGTACAGTCATCGGAGCAAATGTGGGATCCAAGGACAGCACCAAAGTCAGTGGTGCCGAGGTTGGAACTGAAATAGGGGTGAATATTATGGATGGCACTGCAGGAGAGGACACAGAGCCTGTTGCCAAAGAGGACTGCACCGAGGTTGCTGGCGAAGCACGGAGCCGACTCGGTTCCATAACTGACAGAGACGCAGGAACCAAGTGACTCCGTTTTTCCTTATGTTTTTTGGTCTTTGGAGGGGGTGAGATCTCGATCTCCGACCCAGATAGAGCTTCCGAAAAAGGTGTTGTGAGTAAACTTTTTAAAGTAAGTTTATTTTTACGTTCTGCTAGTGTACAATTACTAAAACTAGCACAAATGTCACAGTCAGCTTTAATATGATCCATGCCCAAACAGTGGAGACAATGAGCATGTGTATCCGAGTTAGGCATCTTAAGCCCACACCTGTCACACTGTTTAAACTCCAACTTAGCTTTGTCTGACATAGTAAGGCAACAAGGCTATCCTATAGAAAAAACAAATAAGAGAGAGAAAAAGGGAGAGAATACCAGAGATAATATTTAAAAAATACCACAAGTGGTACGGAAGGGGCCTGTCAAAGGCAGGAGAGAGGGACAGTACCAACAGAGGTAAAAATTAAATTACCAAGGTAAAGGGTAGAAATAGGATTAGGTTATAAGCGACAGCGAGAAAAGGCTAACTTGACTAAAAAATAAACAATTTTGAAGAGAAACGGTTTTAAAAATTTTCTACTTAGCTTTGAGAGAGATGGCTAGCACATCTGACTAGGAACGTGGCAAACGAGCTCTGGAGTAGCTAGGAGAGGGGCATTATGGGTAGGTCTTAGCTGAGAGTTTTTGGCTGGCACGAGCTTGGAAACGGCCGTATCAGTTCCGAGGATGGAACTGAGGTCCTATTAGTAACTAATGAACAAAGATTTACATCAGATCTCTACTTAACGAGAGCAAGTAGGAAGAGCACCCGATCTTGTTTAGCAGCAAACAAGATCTGAGGAGCTCTACTACTGCTTGATGGGATATGGTTTTAGCCACAAGCTAGTGGAAAACCTCAAGCTTGTGCATAGGGCTGAGTCAGATCCGAAGATCAGATCTGAACCCAACTTACTAAGAATGAAGGCGAGATAAGACATCACATATTACATTTCTCAGGAACATGTGGTGTTAATTAAAAACCTGACACATCCAATAACTATTTCATATCAAACACACACAAAAACTAAGATAAAAATACAGGGCAATAAAGTAAAATGGAGACACCTGTGTGTTCCAAATTACCTGTGAAAAAGAGAATTTAAGGAATGGGTAGTGGAAATTATTCTATAGTTATTAGGGAAGACAGAAATTTCTTAAGAAGGGATAGCTAGTGAGTGGTATAAAATGAAAATGGAGTTTAACAACAGAAGAAATACAAGAGAAAGAAATATGGTTAAGAAGTAATAAGAAATATTTTGAGGGGCTGACAAAGGTTAAAGTAACGTAGAATATGGGGAAATTCATGGAACAAGAGGAGGAGGAAAGTACAGTTTTGTACCTACCATAAATGTAGATGTCCGATAGGCATGCATCTGCAGTCCTTACAAATGGGTTGTCCTGTCGTCAGGCAGCCCTTCGGTCGGCCGGATTCCAAAGTCTGGGTCTGGCCTCGGCTGATGTCGCACGTCACCCGACGTCATAGCTGCAGTTCTTCGGGTATAAAGGTATCAGCCGACGCCATTTTCCTCAGTGTTTCTTGCCCCAGATGCCAGGTGCCCTCTAGGAAGGCTAAATTTGGATAAATGCAAATGGTTCCAAACAGTAGAGAGCAAACAAAAAATAAGCATGTATGTACATATATACAAACAAATACACCATAATAGATTCCCCAGCTAGCTACAAGATGGGCAAATACCCTAGGAGTACCACAGAGGGGAAGGAGGGTGGGTAATCCTGACTGCAGATGCATGCCTATCAGACATCTACATTTATGGTAGGTACAAAACTGTACTATGTCCTTCAAGGATGCATCTGCAGTCCTTACAAATGGGTAGAATACCACAGCCCAACTGGGGGAGGAGGAGTAATAAGATTATGGTGTAGTTAAGATCCCTTGCAAAACAGCAGTGGCAAAACCTGCTCGGGATCTGGAGTATAAGGGTAAATTATAATGCTTGGCAAATGTATGCACGGAGCTCCAAGTAGCAGCCTCTAAAATGTCTTTGGTAGCCACTCTCGTAAAACAGCTGTGGTAGTGGCTGTAGCCCTTGTAGAGTGAGGCCTGATGTTTTCTGGAGTTTTCTTCCCATGGTAGGAGTAACAAAATCTAATGCAATTTCCTATCCACTTAGAGATTGTCTGGTTTGAAATTGCTTTTCCTTCCATTCCTGTTGCATATGCTACCAGTAGCTGGTCAGTTTTTCTATTGCTCTTGGTCCTGTCCAGGTAGTAACGTAATTGTCTATGTACATCCAAGGTATGCAACAGTCTTTCTCCCCTGCTCTGTGGGTTGGGGAAGAATGTAGGCAGGTGGATAGCTTGATTTAAAGATACCCTGGAGACCACCTTTGGCATAAAAGTAGGATTAGTTCTCATGGACACTCTGTCTTGATGGAAGATCAGGAAGGGCTGTACTGCCATTAATGCCTGTAGTTCAGAAACCCTTCTTGCTGAAGTGATTGCAAGCAGGAAAGCAGTTTTCCATGATAAGTACTGTAATTCTGCTGTTGCTGCTGGCTCGAAAGGAGGGAGTGTCAACTTTTCTAGCACAAAGTTCAAGTCCCATGCTGGCAATGGTGGCTTCCTAGGTGGTTTTACATTTTTAATTCCTCTCAGAAACTGCCTGAGCAGAGGATGTGAGAAGACTGGAGGATCCAAGTTGTATTCTGCTGAAATAGCTGATGCATGAATCTTAATGGAAGAATAGGACAGGCCATTGTGGAAGAGCTCTGCCAAGTATTCCAGGATGTTAGCTATGTTTACAAGTGACACATTTTCTCCTTTTGCAGTACTCCAAATGAGATATCTTTTCCATTTTGCTGAATAATTTTTTCTTGTTGAGGGTCTGCGAGCCTCCAAGATAATGTCTTTAACCCTTTGAAATAAATATGGGTTATTTGGTCTTATGCGATGTTCCAGGCAGCCAGCTGCAGTGTTTTCAGGTTTGGATGCAGGGTTTTGAAGTTGTTCTGTGTTAACAGTAAGGGAACTAGGGGCAGAGGCCATAGTTGTTCCCCGAGACATACTCCTTAGTAATGGGTACCAATGTTGCCTTGGCCAGTCTGGAGCTATCAGGATGATCCATGGACGGTCTTCTTTGATCTTCAATAGCACCTTGTGCATCAAAGGAAGAGGTGGGAATGCATATGCTGTCAGGTTTTTCCAACTGAAAGATAGGGAGTCCACTTTCCAAGCAAGTGGGTGGTACGTCCTTGTGCAGAATTTTTTCAGTTGGTGATTGTGTGGGGATGCAAATAAGTCTATTTCTGGTAGTCCCCATTTCCCTGTAATGGTTTTGAAGATGTCCGGATGCAGCATCCATTCGTGGGCATCCGTGGTAGTTCTGCTTAGGATGTCTGCTAGTATATTTTCTTTTCCTGGCACAAAAATTGCTTGTAACGGAATGTTGAAGCTCAGGGCCACATTCCAGAGGTCCATTGCCATCCGGCATAGAGGGTATGAATGTGTGCCTCCCTGTTTGTTGATGTACCACATAACTGTGGTGTTGTCCGTCCTTATCAACAGTTGACCCTGTCGAAGAAATGGTCTGAATGTCTGAATTGCCAGTTTTACTGCCAGCATTTCCTTTTGATTTATGTGTAGGTGCAGCTGGTCTTGAGTCCATAAGCCTTGTATGCACTTGTCCAGCATGTGCGCCCCCCAACCGAGGTCTGAGGCGTCCGTTGTGATGGTCTGGCTTGGTTGAGTGCTGTGGAAGGGCAGTCCTTTGTTTGATTGACAGGCCTGAGCCCACCATTGGAATTCTTGCTTCAGGCACGGAATTATTGGAATTTGGGTTTCTAGGCTGTGTTTGTGCTGAGACCATAAATTCCTTAGGTACCACTGTAACTTTCTCATATGCAGTCTGGCATGTGGAATCAATATTATGCAGGATGCCATGTAACCCAGGGCTTGTAGGACTTTTCTTGCTGTTAGCTGGTTCTGCTTTGTTAATGCCATGAAGTAGAGAGGGAGTTGCTCCTGTTTTTCTACTGTCAGGAATGCCATTTGTTTTGATGTGCCCAGATCTGCACCCAAGAAGGTTATCCTTTGGGATGGTATCAGCCTTGGCTTTTTTATATTGACTGTGTATCCCAGGGCTTGTAGTAGATGAATGACCCTTTTCAAGTCTTTTGTTAATTTGTTTTTGTTGTCCGCTTGTAACAGGCAGTCGTCCAGGTAAGGGTAAATTTGAATTCCCTGAAGCCTGCAATGAGCAATTACTGATGCCAGGCATTTCGTGAATACTCTGGGCGCAGTAGATAAGCCAAAGGGCAATGCTGAGAATTGATAATGCTCTGATCCTGCAAGAAATCTGAGGTATCTTCTGCAATTTGGTTGTATGGGGACGTGCAGGTATGCCTCCTTGAGATCTAGAGTCACCAGCCAAGACACCTTGCCCAGCATGGGAAGAAGTTGCTGTAGGGTCAGCATTTTGAATTTTGGAACAATGTGGTATGTGTTTAAAGCAGACAGGTCGAGAATAGGTCTCCATTGGTTTTCTTTTCTTGGTACCAGGAAGAGTCTGGAGTAAAATCCTTGCCCTTGTTCCATAGATGGTACCCTTTCTACAGCTCTCATCCTTAGTAAGTGAGTTATTTGTTGTAGAGCTTCTGTCTTCTGATTTGGAGGTAGGTTTGGCATTCCTCTCTTCCTTGGTAGAGTATGGAAGTGAAACCTGTAACCTTGGTCTATTGTCTGTAAAATCCATTTGTCTCCTGTGATGTAATGCCAGTTTACTGAAAATAAGGCTAGCTTCCCGCCTAAGGGTGCTTCTAGTTGTTCCCTGGCAGGCGGTTCCAGAGCCAAGTCACTGTGATTGTCCTGTGGAAGTGGTGGTGGCTGGATCTGTGGCTGTACCTCGCTGGTTGTTAGCCTGCCACTGACGTCCCCTGAAGGCACCTCTGGATTGACCCCTGCCTCTTGAGCGCCTATTCCTGCCTCTCGGAGCTCTGGAGGTGTCTGGAAAGGACCAATTCTTGGAAGGCCAGTTCCTGCTAAACCTTGGAGGCTGGACCTGCAAGAAATCCTTGACTGTCTGGAGAGATTTTGCTTTCTCTTCCACCTTCTTCAGCACCTGCTGTGCAGGGGTGCCAAACAAATTGAGCTTATCCATGGGAGCATCTAGGAGCTTTGACTTAACATGGTCTGGTAAGGACTGCTCTTTTAACCATGCATGTCTTCTGATCACTGTACCAGTCATGGCTGATCTAAAGGAAGCCTCCAGTGCATCATAGCCACATCTTAAGGAATGATTACTGACCTGCTGAATGTTATGTACCATTTCCTGTACAGATTTTTTGTCTAATGGTTCATCCGAGGACAGTTTTTTAGTTAACTGGTCTAACATAAATTCCCGATACTGAATCATGTGGAATTGACAGTTCAAGGCCCTAGCTGAAAGAGTAGCAGAAGTGTAAACTTTTTTACCCCATCTCTCTAAGGCCCTAGATTCCCTTTCAGAGGGGGGGTTTTGGCAGAGGTAGCTGCTACAGCCTTGGGTCCCTGGGAGATAGTTTCGGGATCTGCAAAAGGGGCCTTATACAAATGATAATGTGTGTCCGGAACCCTGTAGTACCTATCGGGCTTAGCAGGGGCCGGAGGAAGAGAATCAGGAGCAGTACAAGCATCATTAAATGCATCATCCACAACAGTAAGTACTGGAGGAATGGCTAAAGGCCTATGCTGTGGCAAATGCAAAAAGGTTTTAAGCCTTTTCCTAGAGTCTGAAAAATCCTGGCCCTGCCATTGAAATTGTTCCCTCATAGCATGCAAGGTTTCCCCAAAAGAAAATTCCTCAGGCGGAGAGGCAGAAGGAATGGACTCTTCTGCATCAGAGTCCTCATAAGGAGAAAAAGGGTCCTCTGGAGGGTTTGAATTATCTGATTCACCAGAGGAGTCATCTGAAGAAACTGGCTCAGGGGGCTCTACTCTAGGCCTCTTCTCTGGAGGTGGGTGAGAGGCCCTGTCTGGATGTGGTTGGGATCCCCGGATCAAAGAAATGAGATCCTCTGCTAGACTAAGCATTTGTGAACTAGAGCTAGGCCTGTGAGAGGGGGTCTTAGCAGGCACAGTTTTGGTTGATTTTGCTGCTTTAGCCCTGGCAAAGGCCTTAATCGACATGGATACAGGTGGCCTAGCAGCTCCACGTGCAGGGGTAGAAATATCCAAAGGGTTAGTATCAGATAAATCCTGTGAACCTGCAAGAGCGGGAGGGATTTCAGTAGCAGATTCAGCCAAGCTGGATGAGGCCTCGGTAGGAGGTAAGCTTTCGGCCGAAGGAAGAACCGTGGACTCGGTTTTAGCCGAAACCGAGACACTCGCGGTTGGCTTAACCACGGTTTCGGCCGAAACCGCCGACCGCGAGTATCGGTCCTTTTCCTTGCGCTTTTTAGATATTTGCGTAGTCGGAGTATCCGACGGCATAATGTAAGCAAAAGCGGAGCCGAAAAACTCCTCAGCAAATTCCGACCGACGTCTAAGCGTCCGTCGGTTGAAAGAAGCACAGGCTAGACAAGCTGCTACGTCGTGGTCTGGGCCTAAGCAAGGTAAGCAGTAAGAGTGGAAATCTTTATGAGGTATTTGTTTCCCACAAGTTAAACAGTTATTCACTTTTTCTGACATCGGCTGAGGCAAGAAAGAGTCCCCAACGGGGTACTTAGCTTTTTAGAAGTCTTCGGTAGTAGTAATCTCTGGTTCTGACCGACCGGCACTTGCGAACAGCTTCTGCTTCGGGTGCCACGCGGCAAGAAAGACTGAGGAAAATGGCGTCGGCTGATACCTTTATACCCGAAGAACTGCAGCTATGTCGTCGGGTGACGTGCGACATCAGCCGAGGCCAGACCCAGACTTTGGAATCCGGCCAACCGAAGGGCTGCCTGACGACAGGACAACCTGCCTGACGACAGGACAACCCATTTGTAAGGACTGCAGATGCATCCTTGAAGGACATCTGCACAGCATTAAATGGAAAATAAGGGAGCATTTGGGTAGTATGCATGACTTTAGAGCACAAAAAACTATTAGCATAACGCCTAAGGCAACAGAAAGTAGAAAGAGTTGTTGCCAAACTTAAGGAGCATAGGAAAAGAAAAAAAAAAAGGCACTGAAGATATTTCTGAAATAACTATAGAGAGACGGAGACACAGGTAATGGAGTGCAATGAGACCAAGCAGAAGTTTGGACTACAGGTTAAAAAGAGTCTTCCCTGTCTGGGACTTGCATCAGAGTACAGGCAAAGAGAAAGGGCTGAGGAGTCCAAAATGAAGGAACAGCTCTGGCAGAGTTTTTAGTCAAGAGTAGAATAAAAACAGCTACTACATTAGAAGGGCATGTGCAATGCACCATGACAACTACACGAACCAATCACAGGAGGTTAGAAAACATTGGGAAGAGTGAATGGAAAAGGCATTGATAAAGGGACAATATAAGGACATACTACAGTCGCGTAAAAAAAACTTACCATAAAGGTAGATGTTCGAATGACTACTGCTGCAGCAGCCTTAGAATCCAATGCTTCAGGGCACCTTCCAAGCACTTCCAAGCACCCAGTCAGTCAATCAGCCAGCTCAAACCGAGTTGACTGAACAGACAGGTTTGGGCCGAAAGCCCTTCAGAGCTTTCATGCCAAAAGAGGGAGTGAGGCTGAGCCCTAAAAGGATACTAGCAAAAACAAAAAGTATTCACATCCTGGCATAAACAACAAACCAAGAAACAAGGGGGATTGAGGGAGGGAGTGGCTAATGATCCTTCAAGCATCTACTGTTATAGTAACTTTACTAACATGACTGGACATCATCATCATACTGACCTCTGCTGCAGTGGCCTTAGCTATGTGAGTACATAACCTTAGTTTATTACATTTGGAGGTGGAAGAGTCCAGCTGCCCCTAGAGAATGGTCCTAGCAAAGTCTTATCTACACTTAGAAAAGAAATCAAGCTTCTACTGCCTTGTAAATGCATGTACAAAACAAGTAGTTGTTTCTAGAATACTCTTTCCAAAAAGCCACTGATGAAGCAAAGGCCCTGGTAGAGTGGGCCTTGACCCCGCCTGGAAAAAGGAAAAAAACTAAGGGTAATGCTGCTCAATGCCAGAAGTCTAAATCTCAAAATGCACGCACTCGAGGCCCTTCTCAGTATGGAGAACATCGATGTCTGTGCAGTGACAGAAACCTGGTTCAAGGCTCCTGAGAGCACCCCAGCACTATCAGGTTTTACCTCTTATCATGCGTTCCGGCCCCAAAATCCGGACAATACCAAGAAAGGAGGGGGGGTATCCATATTCATCAAGGACACCCACACCTCAAGACTGGTGGCAATGCTCGATGCATCGGAGACCATCCAGGTGCAATTAACCATAGGCAAGACTGCTCTGCAAATTGTAGCATGTTACAGGCCACCCTCACAAACTCAGGAACCTCACATGGCCTTCCTGAAAACACTAGAGGGGATAAATGTATCACCAAACACCATCATACTAGGTGACTTCAATTACCCTAATATAGACTGGGAACACTACTCAAGCCCAAACACCCTAGCCCAAAAGTTCCTGGAATTCATAAACTCAAATGCCATGGAACAACTAGTCACCATCCCCACAAGAGGAGAAAACATACTTGATCTCATAATCACGAACATGGGAGGACAATGTTCAACACCGAAGTATACCCTCACTGGTGAGATCAGATCACAACTAATCTCGCTGGAGGTCCTCATCCCACCCCACCTGAAATAAAAAGACCACAGTAAAGAACTTCAAAGCCGACTTCACACTTCTAAAGACTAGTGTGGTCTCCTTTAAGGCCCCCGAGCCGGCAGAAAACAGTACTCAAGCCACTGAATCACTTACAAATGCCTTCTACCAGCACCTGCAGGACTGCATGGATAAGGCAATCCCAAGCAAAACAAAGACTCTTTGTACCAAAGGCAAGCGCCCAGTCTGGTGGACCCCAGCCATAAACAAACTCTACAACAAAAGGAGGAAGCTACTACAAGATAGAGCAAAATCCTTAAAAGGTAAGACACCCTTGATCACTATAAGTAAAAAACTAAGAGCTCTCATAAAATCATCCAAAGCAAATTTTGAGAGAAAAATAGCTAAAGACTCAAAAGACAATCATAAGGCCTTCTTTAGCTATGTTAGAAACCTGGGAGGAAACTCCCAGATATGCTCAGAACTAGTTCAAAATGATGTGAAGATTACTGATCCTACAGACATTGCCAACATACTGGCTGACAGGTTCAGTGCAAACTTCTCCCCTCCCCCAAACGGAGAGATAACTATACCAAGCGATTGCAGCCCCCAAACATCTCCAACGCCCAAGTGAGAACTGCTCTCTCCAAAGCAAAAAACACAGCATCCATGGGACCTGATGGTGTCCCCAGCTGTGTGCTCCACGAACTCAACGAGGAATTAAACCCACAGCTAGGACAGCTGTTTAATCATAGTCTTACCTCTGGATACATACCCAGGGAGTGGCGCACTGCAACTGTGGTCCCACTTCACAAAGGCGGTGCCTCCACCGACCCTGGAAATTACCGGCCCATTAGCTTGACAAGCCTTATCTGCAAAGCCATGGAGAGGATCATAATGGAAAACATAAATAAAGACATAGGGAATTTGCAGACTTTGGATCCATCCCAGTTTGGCTTTGTCAAAGGCAGATCATGCCTTCTAAACTTGGTTGACTTTTTCGAAACAGTCACCAAAGCCATTGATGAGGGAAAGGCAGTCCATACAGCCTACCTCGATCTGGCGAAGGCCTTCGATACAATACCCCACTCGGGTATCATTGAAAAACTCATCAGCTTAAATGTTAACCCATACATCACAAGATGGGTTGCAAACTGGCTGAGTGACAGAACCCACAGGGTCAGAGTTGCTGGCGCCATGTCAGACTCAAAGCCTGTCACAAGTGGTGTACCACAGGGCTCAGTCCTGGGCCCACTCTTGTTTGGCATCTACTTTTCCGAAGTACAAGCAAACACAGGAGGGTTATGGCTGACAAAGTTTGCAGATGACTGCAAACTGGGCGCCATAGTAGAAAACACATCTGACACGGATATCCTTCAGAAGGGTCTCACAGAAACGGATAACTGGTGCCAGAGCCATGGCCTAAAGTTAAATGCCAAAAAATGTATAGTCATACCCTTCGGGAAAAACAAAGTTACCCCTAGCTACCAAATAGGTGGCAATCCACTGAGCACAGAAGAAGTTATCAGGGACCTGGGGACCCAGGTTGATAGTAGTCTGTCATTAGACACCCATGTAGCTAAAGTAGTTAGGAAGACCTTCTACATTGCCCACCTTATCATGAAGGGATTCTCATCTAGATCAAGGGAGGTCATAGTCTCCCTATACTCATCACTCATCAGACCAATGATTGAGTACAATGCCCCATTCGGAATGTATCTGACCCGACACTTGCAGCAGCTGGAGAGGCCACAAAAGTTCCTCACCAAAAGGATAAAGGGTCTCAAACATCTGTCCTATGCTGCCCAACTGAAAGAACTCCAGCTATATTCAGTCGCTTACCGCTTGCTCAGAGGTGAACTTTGCCTAACATACAAGGCCATGTCAAACCCAGATTTGATGAATATGCTTCAGCTCAAAAAATCTAGATCCGTCAGAGCCACAAGGGCAGGAGACTTAAACCTCGACACGGCTATTAATAGGACGTGCTGGAGGGATAGATTCATCACCCAAAGACTCCCTATGCTGTGGAATAAAATCCCGGTATATGTGAGGCAGAGCACCTCGCTGGCCTTGTTCAAGAGAAATCTTGACCAATGGATGGGAGATCGCAGATATACCCCAGGGATTACCTCAGTGTCACTGCTCGACAGAGGCACAGCAAAATAATGGGTATAGTTCCCCATACTAAAGGGGTGGCGTAAGCCACAAAACTATGGGCTAGGCTTGTAAATGCCCTCGGGCAGATAGCCTAGTATGAACCTATGAACCTATGAACAGTTCTGTTGTAATGAGTATAACAAAAGGTAATTCCCTGAGAGAACCATTTGAAAATGGCCTGTTTTCATGTGTCTGTATCACATCAGTGAATGCTGATTTAAATAACTTCAAAGTTCGAAATCTGAAAGCAGCGAAGGAATGGGGCGTTCTCCAGGCTTTGCTGTTTTCTCCACTGTGGTGCGATCTCGGAGTTGGCATATTTAAGTTAGGGGGGGCAAAGCCCTCCACTTAATTTTGACTGTATACTTTTTTTTTTTTTTTTTTTTTTTTTTTTGGATCAGCGAATGTTTTTCCCTGGGGGGGGGGGGGGAATCGCTGATCCGTTCCTTCGCATTTTTCAGCTTTCGGACTTTGAAGTTTGATGCAACAGCGTTCGCTATTTTTAGCGTTCGCTGATGTGCTATAGACCCTCTTTTCACATAAGTTGTCCTTTCTTACCTTCACAATAAATTATTTGCAGATCTGAAAGATTTACTTCTGTCATGATAACACCAGAGTCACCTGCGGACATCCAAGGTATGGCAAATCCTTTCTCCCTCTTTTTTAGTTAAGAAAATGAGATGGAGTGTTTGGCTTAAAAATAAACTGATATCTCTTTAGGCACAGAAGAAAAGCAGAAGCCTCATTTTTACACAGACTTAAAACTTTCTTTATAGACACTGTTAACCCACTTTTTTCCAGACACACTCCTGCTTACAAACATCTTTATCCATCCATTCACAAACACACACTTGTACATTATAAAATATACAGAGCTTTATATATAGCTACACACACACACACACACACACACACACACACACACACACACACACACACACACACACACACACAAACACGTGTGTGAGTGTGAGAACCTTGTCCTTTTCCAACTGTAGTGCGATGTCAGAGTAAGGAATATTAGGTAGATGTGTGTGTGTGTGTGTGGGGGGGGGGGGGTTGAAGCCCCCTACTGTGGTGGGTTTTACTTGCTGCATTTTTTTTTTGTCTTGGTGGCCAAGTGGTTCAGTTCCCAGGGTTAACTTTCACTGTTCCGGGTGTTTGATGTTTAGTGGATTCAGTGATGTGGCGTTTCGATGTTGTGAAATAGACCCATACATAGATATCTACTTTAAATGACCAAAAGCCCATAAAGCTGAAAGTACAGTTTTGTACCTACCATAAATGTAGATGTTCGAGTGCTCATGCAGCTGCAGTCATTACAGATGGTTATCCTGCCGAGGCGGGTCCTCGGTCGGCCGAATTCCAAAGTCTAGGTCCGGCGTCGGTTGTCGTCGCTTCTTCCTTGACGTCAGTGCGGCAGGGGTATAAAAGAGGCAGCCGACGCCATTTTCTTCAGTTTTTCTTGCCCCATATGTCAGGAGCCCCCAGAAGGAAGGCAAAACATAATGTTATGCAAACATGCAATATAGATAAATCAAAAAACAGTAGTTGCAAGCAAATACACCATAAAAGAATACCCCAAATAGGTTGTATGATAAAGGTGTTTGTCATAAGGCCTGTCCTAAGAGGGACGGAGGGTAACCTGGACTGCAGCTGTATGAGCACTCGAACATCTACATTTATGGTAGGTACAAAACTGTACTATGTTCATCGTGCATACAGCTGCAGTCATTACAGATGGGAAGAATCCCAAAGCTAAGTAAGGGTGGTAGGCACTAAGTGGAACTAGGAGGGGCGAGGATGCCCTGCAAGACTGCTGTGGCAAAGCCCGCTCTAGATTTAGAGTATAGTGGAAGGTGGTAGTGCTTGGAGAAAGTGTGCACTGAACTCCAAGTAGCTGCTTCCAAAATGTCCTTGGTAGGGACCCCCCTGAGGAAAGCTGCAGAGGTAGCTGTGGCCCTGGTGGAGTGGGATCTGATGTATGCAGGCACAGTTTTTCCATGAAATGAGCAACAAAAGCGTATGCAGTGGGCTATCCATTTTGAAATTGTCTGTTTGGAAATAGCCTTTCCTTGAGCACCTGTAGCATAGGACACAAAGAGTTGCTCAGATTTCCTGAATGGCTTTGTTCTGTCCAAATAATAACGAAGTTGTCTGTGAATGTCCAAGGAATGTAGTAGTCTTTCCCCTTTGTTCTGTGGATTTGGATAAAAGGTAGGTAAGTGGATAGTCTGATTCAAAGCTACACTGGATACTACCTTTGGCATAAAGGTAGGGTAGGTTCCTAAGGAGACTCTGTCCTGATGGAAAATGATGAATGGTTGCACAGCCATGAGGGCCTGTAGCTCAGAAACCCTGCGTGGTGAGGTGATAGCCAGCAGAAAGGCTGTTTTCCATGACAAGTATTGTAGCTCTGTTGAAGAAGCTCGCTCAAAGGGGGTAAGGGTCAGCTTTTCCAATACGAAGTTGAGGTCTCAAGCTGGAACTGGTGGTTTCCTTGGGGGTTTTATATTTTTTGCCCCTCTGAGGAACTGCCTTAAGAGAGGATGTGAGAATAAAGGAGGGTCTGTGTTGTATTGTGCAGAAATGGCTGAAGCGTGGATCTTGATGGAGGAGAAGGAAAGTCCACTGTTCAACATCTCAGCTAGGTACTCTAAATTTTGAGGTATATTTATTACCCAAGGATTCTGGCCCTTTTCTTGATTCCAGGAACAAAATCGTTTCCATTTGGCGGAGTAGGCTTTTCTAGTAGAAGGTCTTCTGGCCTCCAAGATGACATCCTGCACCTCCTTGGAGAGGAGAGTCTGTTGGGAAATTAAGGAATTCTCCATGCAGCTAGATTTAGTGTTTTGAGCTGGCTGTGAAGGGTTGTGTAGTTGTGCTGGGACAACAGAAGAGGGACTAGAGGTAGGATCCATGGTGGGGGGGGGGGGGTGTCAGGCTCTCTAGGAGCGGATACCAATGTTGTCTTGGCCAGTCTGGAGCAATGAGAATCATTTGTGGCCTCTCTGCTCTGGCTTTTAATAGAACTTTGGTCAGTAGAGGAAGAGGCGGGAAGGCATAAACTGTCAATGTTGTTCAACTGAAAGAGAATGCGTCCACTTTTCAGGCCTGTGGATGATAGGTCCTTGAACAAAAGTTTTTCAACTGGTAATTTCTGTGGGTAGCAAATAGATCTATGTCTGGCTGTCCCCATGCCTGAGTTATCTTTGTGAAAACTTGAGGATGCAACTTCCATTCGTGTGGATCTGTCATATTTCTGCTTAGGTTGTCTGCCAGTGTGTTTTCCTTCCCTGGCAGGAATTGTGCCTGTAGTTGAATTTGCAATTCCAGTGCTGTGTTCCATAGGGTCATGGCTTGCCTGCACAGGGGGTATGAATGAGTTCCCCCCTGTTTGTTTATGTATCACATGACTGTGGTGTTGTCTGTCCTTATCAATAACTGGCCTGGATGCAGTAGGTCTTTGAAGGTCATAAGAGCATTTTGCACAGCTAGCATCTCCTTTTGGTTGATGCGTAGGTGCTTCTCTTTTTGGGACCATTTTCCCTGAATGCACTGATCTGCCATGTGTGCTCCCCAGGTGTAGTCTGAGGCGTCTGTTGTGATGACTTGAGTTGCTTGAGGTACACAGAAAGGGAGACCTGTGTTTCTTTGGCATGCTTGAGCCCACAACAAAAATTCCTTTTGAAGGCATGGAATGAGTGGTATAATTGTTTCCAAGCTGTGGCTGTGTTGAGACCATAAGTTTTATAGGTACCACTGAAGTTTCCTCATATGCAGCTTTGCACATGGGATTAGTAGGATGCAAGATGCCATGAATCCCAGAGCCTGCAGGACTTTCCTTGCAGTTAGCCTGGTGAAAGTTGCCATTTTGCTGAAGTATTGAGACAGTTGCCCTTGTTTGTCTGGCGTGAGGTAGGCCATCTGGGTGGTTGTATTCAAGCTGGCACCCAGGAAAATTATCTGTTGAGAAGGTATTGGTTTTGATTTCTTTTTGTTCACTGTGTATCCCAGGAAGTTTAACAGTTTTATTACAAACGCCAGATGCTACAATAGAATGTCCTTGCTGTCTGCTTGGATCAGGCAGTTGTCCAGATATGGGTAGATTTGTATTCCTTGTAGTCTGCAGAAGGCAATTATTTATGCCAGGCATTTCGTAAACACTCTGGGAGCAGTAGATAAGCCAAAGGGCAATGCAGAGAATTGGTAATGGGTTGAACCTGCAAGAAATCTGAGGTATCGTCTGCAACCTTGTCTGATAGGGACATGCAGGTATGCCTCCTTGAGGTCCAATGTTACCAGCCAAGACTCCTTGCCCAGCATGGGAAGAAGCTGCTGTAATGTGAGCATCTTGAATTTTGGCACCTGTAGATATGTGTTTAGGATGGATAGGTCTAAGATAGGTCTCCAATCTTTGTCTTTTTTTGGTACCAGGAATAGTCTGGAATAAAAACCTTGACCTTGTTCTTTTGCAGGTACCTCTTGAATCGCTTTCATATCCATGAGAGCGGAAATTTGTCTTTGTGCCTCTGCCCTTTGATTTTGTGGCAGGTTTGGCATGCCTCTCATTTTTGGAAGAGTGTGAAAGTGGAACCTGTAGCCTCTGTCTATAATGTCCAGAATCCATTTGTCTTTTGTAACAATATGCCAATTTTTTGAAAATAATGCCAGTTTAATGTCCAAAGGTGCTGCCATTAAAGCTTTGCTTGGCAGGTATAGGGGGAAGTCATTGTGTCTGTTTTCTAAATGACTGTGATCTATCTTCTCCACCTCTTGGGGTTGGTGCTTGCCACTGTCTTGCTCGGTAAGATCCTTGAGGATGCCCTCTACCCCTTGGGCGTCTGTATCTGCCCCTTTGATGTCTGTCCATGGCTGGAAAGGACCAATTTTTTGTAGGCCAGTTTCTGCTGAAGTGTGGGGGTTGTACCTGCAGGAAATCTTTCACTGTTTGCATTGATTTCGCTTTTTCCTCCATTTTCTTTAGTACCTCCTCAGCTTTAACACCAAACAATACATCTTTTTGAAGTGGTGCATCTAATAATTTTGCTTTGACATGATCTGGTAAGGTTTGCTCTTTGAGCCAAGCATGTCTACATATAACAGACCCCTTAACAGCAGCTCTACATGAGGCCTCTAAAGCATCAAAACCACACTGCAAGGTATGTTTACCCACTTGCTCTGCACCATGCAACAAATCCTGCAACTCTTTCAAATCTGGTTGTTATGTTTGTGTCATTTTGCTTTTCAACTGAGATAAAAAAAAACTGTTGGTACTTTAACATATGGAATTGACAGTTTAATGCCCTCATGGTTAAAGTGGCAGAGGTATACACCTTTTTCCCCCACCTTTCTAATGCTCTGGAATCTCTCTCTGAAGGTAAAGGGTTTTTAGCAGTAGAGGACTTAATTCCCTTGGGACCCTGTGAAATAGTTTCTGGGTCAGCAGTATGACTTTTATAAAGGAACTGGTGAGAATCAAGAACCCAGTAATACCTGTCTGGTTTAACAGGGGCTGGAGGTAAAGAATATGGATTAAGGCTGGCTTCTGTGTACACATCATCCAAAATATCTAAAACAGGAGGGATAGCCAGGGGCCTATGCTGGGGGAGCAGTAGAAATTCCCTGAGCCTTTTCTTGGAATCTGAGTAATCTTGGCCTTCCCAGTGAAAGTGTTCCCTCAATGTATGCAGGGTTTCCCCAAAAGAGTAGTCCTCGGGGGGGGGGGGGGGGCGAGGGAATAGACTCCTCAGCATCAGCGTCTTCGAAAGGGGAATAGGCGTAATCCTGGTCCTCAGAGTGTTCTGAGGTAATAGAAGCCTGGTCTGAGGAAGGGTAGTCTTCCTCTAGTCTGGGTCTTTTGTCAGAGGGGGGTTGAGAACCCCTGATGAGAGTTATCAAATCCTCAGCCATTTTAAGCATCTGCTTTTTAGGCATGGGGCCTTGAGAGGAGGTCTGAGGACCCTGTTTTTTAGTTTTCATGGCTGCTTTAGATTTAGTGAAGGACTTAATAGAGATGGTGGAAGGCCTGAAGACGCCTTCAGAAATGGCAGGCCTGACTAAATTTTGAGTTTCCCCGCCAAGAGTGGCGTCGGTATCTGCAGAAGGAATGGGGACCGAGGAGCCTGCGACCTCGGGTACTGAAGTCACCGGTAATGTAGTTTCATCGGTACTCAGGTAGGCGCCTCGCTGAGAACCGGTAGTCGGCCTAAGCGTGGCCTCAGTACTTGGTGCGGACCTCGGATGTCGGTCCTTATCTTTGTGTCTTTTGCTCAAAACTGGAGTCGTTGTATCCGACGACATGATAATTAAATTTTTTGCAAAAATAATGAAGGGCGAACTCCGCCCGGCGCTTAATAGTGCGCTTATTGAATCTAGCACAAAAACAGCAGGTCGAGACGTCGTGGTCTGGGCCTAAGCAAGGTATACAGAAAGAGTGGAAATCCTTATGCGGTATTTGCTTCCCACAAGAAATGCAATTATTAACTTTGTCTGACATCGGTCTGAGGCAAGAAAAGTTTCCCCAACGGGGTACTTAGCTTTAAAGAAGACTTCGGCTGAAATACTTTCGTAAATCTCAGATGCTGGCCGACCGGCACTTGCGAACTGCTTCTGCTACCACGCGGCAAGAAAGACTGAAGAAAATGGTGTCGGCTGCCTCTTTTATACCCCTGCCGCACTGACGTCAGGGAAGAAGCGATGACAACCGACGCTGGACCTAGACTTTGGAATTCGGTTGACCGAGGACCCGCCTGACGGCAGGATAACCCATCTGTAATGACTGCAGCCGTATGCACGATGAACATCGCTATTTTGCCGAGAAGAAAATAGTGAAACTGTAGATCAGGGAGCACGTGCTATGTGCTGCATCTCTGGGAAGCACGTCAAAGACTGAGTATGCACGTATAAATACCAAGCACGTGCCATTCCTAGTGCCGCTTTGAGAGTGCAGCCAGGGAGTAAACATGTATGATTACAGCAGTTAGTTGTATACAAGTTACTTAAGTTAAAGTAAGTAAACTTCTATCGAGATGTGTTTGTATAGAATAAAGTTGCTTAAACAGAACCCATGAAGACTCTTCTACTGTGTCCAAAGTAGGAGAGCGACAGAAACAAAAACCTGGACTGCTTAGTTTTTCCCAAATAAAGTAAACACTTGCCCAATGTGGGGAAATATGCCTTTTCCCCAACGTAGTGTGATCCTGGAGTTGGTATATATAGTTTGGGGGGCACCCTCACCTAGGTGGGTTTCAGATAGTATGGTGGATTTAGTGTAGTTTTGGGCTAGTGTTTACTTGCCCTTGGAAAAAGTACGTGGTTCAGCATATTCAGTTTTATTTTCGTCTTGGCAAATAATGTTCGGCTTTATGGACTTTATCAGCCATTGACACAAACACATATATACATAAGCAGTACCACAAAAGCACTTTTTTTAGATACTGATATTACTAGTTATGGCTACTATCCTATTCATTAGTAGACATTTTTAGTCTCATCTGTACCCCACTCACCTCTTCACATTCTCCTGCCTACAAACTCATACCATACAGCCATCGGACAACAACTTAACCACTCTCCACTACCTTAACTATCTACATACCACTCTGCGAACATCTTTCTTTCCAGCTCTCACAACACTTCTTTCATTAATATACCACACAGGCATCATCTTACCAAACCTCCACCTTTTAAACTCTCACCATCTGAACTCACAATGACAGTAAGTCAATTGTTAGTGTTTTGTACACTCACAACACTAACTCACCTCATTAACTACCATAATATTCCCACATCATATCCAAAATGCTTCACAAACGCACATACATTACATCACAAAATCCTCTTTCTCTCCCTGTCTGTCTCTCCTATGTACCAATGTACATGCTCAGATTTGTTCCCTTATAGATGTATTATAGGTTCATAGGTTGGTACTAGGCTATCGGCCCTAGAGCCTATACAAGCCTAGCCATAACAATTCCCTGGATATATCTTCCCACAATATTTACTTCCCTGGACCCCTGTCTAGCAGGGCGACTGACATGATCCCCGGGGTGAATTTCCTATCTCCCATCCAATCATCAAGGTTACTTTTGAAGAGGGCCAAGGAGGTGCTCTGCTTGACATGTATGGGCAGTCTATTCCAGAGTATGGGGAGTCGTCGTTGGGTCAGGAACCTATCCCTCCAGCATGTTTTGGTCATTGTGATGACAAGGTTTAGATCCCTGGAGCTTGTGGCTCTGAGGGATTGGGATTTCTTTAAGTGGAGCATGTCCAACACCTCCGGGTTTGATATGCCCTTGTATGTTAAGCAGAGATCACCTCTGAGTAGACGATATGCCATAGAGTACAGCTGGAGTTTTTTTAGATGGTCAGCATATGGCATCTGCTTTAGGCCTGTGATTCTTTTAGTGAGGTATTTCTGTGGCCTTTCCATCTGTTGCAGATGTCTTGTGAGGTACATACCAAATGAGGCATTATACTCTACAATGGGTCTAATGAGGGATGAGTACAGTGGGACAATGACCTCCTTTTTTCTGGAGGAAAAGCCCTTAGTGATGAGATGTGCCACATAGGACTTCCTGACTGTTGTGGCGATGTGGTTATCGAAGGTGAGACCACTGTCCACCTGTGTCCCCAAGTCTCTCATCACACTTTCGGTGTTTAGTGTACTGCCACCTATGTGGTAATTCATGGGTGCATGTTTTTTTCCCAAAGGGGATAACTATACATTTCTTGGCATTAAGTTTGAGCCCATGGCTCTGGCACCAAGAATCTGTTTCTGTAAGGCCCTTTTGTAGAATATCCACATCATTTGGGGATTCAATAATGGCTCCCAGTTTGCAGTCATCTGTGAACTTTGTTAGCCAGAGTCCCTTAGTGTTGGCCTGTACTTCAGAGAAGTAAATGCCAAACAAGAGCGGTCCCAGGACTGAACCCTGAGGTACTCCACTTGCCACTTGTCTGGAGCTGGATTTGGAGTCAGCTACTTTTACAGTCTGGGTTCTGTCAGTAAGCCAGTTGGCAACCCATAGAGTGACGTAGGGATTTATGCCCAGCTTAGTATGTTTATCTATGATTCCAGAGTGGGGGGGGGGGTGTTGAAGGCCTTGGCGAGGTCCAGATAGGCTGTGTGGTCTGCCTTACCCTCGTCCACAGCTCTGGAAACTGATGCGAAGAAGTCAATCAGGTTTAGGAGACAAGATTGGCCCTTCACGAATCCAAACTGGGTGGGGTCCAGTGTTTGAAGGTTGCCAATGTCTTTGTTTATAAGTTCCATGATAATGCATTCCATGCACTTGCAGATCAGGCTCGTCAGACTGATGGGACAGTAGTTCCCGGGATCCAAGGTGGATCCCCTCTTGTGGAGTGGGATAACTGTAGCTGTGCGGCACTCAGTGGGCACGAAGCCTGAGGTGAGGCTATGATCAAACATGACACTTAAGTGAGGTGCCAGTTCATTTTGCAGTTCATGTAGTACACAGTCCGGGATGTCATCTGATCCCATGGAAGCTGTATTCCTAAGCTTTGGACAGTACAGTTTCTACCTGTGTGGACATGATAAATGGAATTTGGCAATCTTTTGGTATTGAGATGGGCCCTTTAGGGGGTGAGAGGGGGGTGAAGCTGGCACTAAATCGATCTGTTAGGATACTGGCAATATCCCTGAGATCAGTACATTTAATGCCATTCTGTTGTAGCTCAGAGCAGATCTGAGCATTGCCATTTAGATTCTTGACATAACTATAGAATGCCTTGTGGTTGTCTTTGGAATCTTTGGCAATTTTATTTTCATAACTAGCTTTTGAGGATTTTATGAGGGATCTCAGCTTCTTACTGAGGCAGGTAAGGGAGTTTTTTGCATCCTGGGATTTTCCACTATTCTGCAACAGTTTCTTCCTTCTGTTGTATAGTTTGTTTATGGCAGGGGACCACCAGATTGGCGTCCTTTTTTTGGAGGACAGCATCTTGGTTCTATTTGGGATAGCATGATTCATGCACGAGTGGATGTGTTCGTACAGTGCTTTAGTGTAGAATTCAGCAGTCGAACTTTCAGACCCCGTCTGCATGGGTGCCATGAAGTTTGTCACTTCTGACTTGAGTAGCATGAAGCTGGCATTGGAATAGATTTTTTACGGAGGTTTCCTTACTGGGGAGTGGGGGTGGGATGTGGATGTCAAGGGTCATTTGCTTATGGTCAGACCTGACCAATGAGAGGGTGACCACTGGTGTGGAGCATCTATCTCCCATGTTGGTAATGACCAGGTCTAGGATATTAGAGCCCCTGGTGGGACAATGGATTAAGTTGATCCAGGGCATTGGAATTTATGAATTCCAAGAACCGTTGGGAAAAGGTGTTGGTACACGAGTAGTTTTCCCAGTTAATGGCAGAGTAGCTGAAATCACCCAGTATTAGGGTGTGTGTTTGTATCTTAATATCTTCCAGTATGTTTAGAAAGCCGTAGTGAGAATCTTGGGGCATGGTGGGGGATATGTAGCAAGCTACAGTTTGGACTGCAGTATTACCTAGTGTTAGTTGCACCTGGAGAATTTCAGACACATTGTGTTGGGCAACTAGCCTGGAGGTGTGAATATCCTTGGTGAATATGGACACTCCTCCACCTTTAGTGTTTCGGTCTTGGTTTGGTGGCCGAAAAGTGTGGTAAGAGTTGTAGCCTGGTATTGCAGGGGTGCTCTCTGGAGCCTTGAACCAGGTCTCAGTTACTGCACAGATATCGATGTTCTCCATTTTTAGGAGTGCCTCAAGAGAGTGCATTTTGAGGTTTAGACTTCTAGCACTGAGTAGCATTACCTTCAGATTTTGCATGCTTGTATCTGTTACGGTGGTGGTTTTGTCCTTTGAACCTTGCCTAAAAAAGGCACTATAGGGGTGGCAAGAGCTTTAGCCAGTAACCTGAATCCCAGGGGTGACAGGTGCAGACCATCTCTGGCAAAGCATCGTGGTTTGTCAATCATGTCTTCCCAGGCAGACAGATACTGGATCCCCTTTGAATGACACCAGAAGCTTAGCCAATTGTTGAAGTCAATCATTTTGTCCTTTTACTGTGGTATCATTCTGGGCAAAGGCAGGAAGCTACTCAGGGCTAGGGTCATACCTGCCTGGGCCACATGATCCAAGAGCTCTTCCATGTCTCTTTTCATGTAGTCCAGGGAGGTACGTCTCAAGTCATTCACTCCAGCATGGACAATGACAGACTTGCATTTGTACTTGTTGTGGAGTAACTTGAGTGCATGCGTTATGTGGCAGATCCTGGCACCCAACAGGTAGCTGACTGTAATTTTCTCTTTGTTCAGTCTGGTGAGTGAGACCTCAGTGTGCCTGACTATAGAGTCACCTTTGACCAATGTGTTGGGTACATTGTCTTGCCTTAGGGGCTGTTGTTGGGTAGCACACTGTTGTTGTGAGCTATGTGTCACTTTGGTTGCGACTGGTATTTGTTTGCATTTCAGCTTCAGAAGTCTTTGTTGCTTGGGCAGGTTAATGCTAAGGGCCTCCACATATGTGGGTTTAGTGTTGCTATGTGTGGGTGTTGATGGTGTGGGTTTTGAAGGGCTGTGTGTTGCTTGAGGTGTAGTGCAGGTGCTAACCTTCTCCTCTTGACTGTCTAGCACAATCTTGGCTGGAGAGAGCTTTGCTTCCAGTTTGGGTATGTAACTGCATCTCTCTCAGGTTGTAGTGTTGGGTGGTAGGAGGAGAGGGTTGTTTGTGCACATGAGGCAGTTGCCACATTGCCCCAGTATGCCCAGATTCACCAGGTGGACAGGAGAAATCACCAGAAGCTGACCCTTGGACATGCCTGTTTGGGTGCTTTTTTGAAAAGTACAAGAGCTGTTTTCCCTTACCTTTGCAAGGTACTTTGCAATTATAGGCTTAGTGCCTATGATTAATTTCTCCTTATTGACAAGGAGAGTTGAGTGCTTGTATCAGTTTCAGGCTTCCTAGTGCGTTCCAGCAGGTTTTAGGGCAAGTGCTAGTCACAGGGGTTCAGATTTTAGTGCTACTACTGTGAAACCAGCTAGTTCTAAGGAAAAATTTGAAGAGCAGTCTTTCTGGCACCTGGAATAGTTTAACCGTAGCCCTGCAGTGCTGCACGATGCAAAAAATGCGCAAATACACGTGTTTTTAAGCCAGAAAGTTGAAAGGGACAGAAATCAGCCCAAAAAGGCTAATAAAATTACAATTTCAGAGCTGGAAACCACTCCTCTAGCGTTAGATAGGCAGTACAATGCTCACCAGTCCTACTGGTAGGCAGTAGGACTTCCCTCTACCACAGCAAGGTCTGGATAGCTCTGAGCATAGAAAATAAAGTCCTGAGACAAGCAAAGCCTGGGATATGGACTGGCTAGAAAAGGTGGGAAACGGGCAAACAAGATAGTATTTTTTTTGTTGTTGAAACAGGCTAAACAATGCAATAATACAGTAAGTAAACACAGAAAAGGCTAACACGGTTGAGTGTGTGGTCCTAACCAGGAAATGCAATTAAAACTCTACAAAATTAGCAATTGAAAACTTTTTAAATGAAGTAAGGCAAGTGCACAACTGAAAAACTATTTAAGTGGCAGTAATACAGCAGAATAAGTAGGTAGTCTACATATACAGAGAAGTTAAAGTTAAGAATCACTATTTATCAGCAATACTGAAAGTCAGACATAAATACAAATGGCTCCATTCCTCTACTCATCATCCCAGCTCCATCCTGAAACTTAGTGGAGATGTTCACCTTAACTCCGGACCCACATAGAGCTACCCACCATGGCCAGCCCATTACTTGCCAATGTTCCAAACAATTTTCCCACTAGGTAATAAAATTAACGTCATTCTTTTCAACGTTAACCTCAGAAGTATCTGCAACAAAATTCATGATATCCATGCATGTCTGGATTTTTACTCTGCAGACATTCTAATTCATCACTGAAACCTGGCTAAAACAAGAAATAACTGACAACAACCATTATGCCCCTATGTTTCAACATACTCAGAATGGGCAGAAATCTTAAAATAGCAGGTAGTATTGCCATTATTTATAAAAACAACTTGAAAATAACTCCAGCGCATCTAAATATCCCAAAATTTAATAATGATGAACTACTGACTGCATACATCAAAATCAATCAAAAGCGATTTATATGCATCTCAGCAGTATACATCCCACCAGACAACAATATTACCACAGCTGAAAATATCCTACACTAGAAATCTGACAAAATCCCCCAAGAAACCTTCATCTTAGGTGACCTAAATATAAACTGACAATCCATGAACAGCAGCAACCCCACAGACTATAATCACATATTCGGCTTCACCCAACTAATAAGCTCTGAGTGGGAGGTTGGCCTAATGGTTAAGGCGTTTCCCTTACAGATGCAAGGTGCAGGGTTTGATTCCCACAAGAGATACTTTGCTAGGCTTAAAATGGCCCACACAGGCAGATAGCCTAGTACTTATCTATGAATCTATGAATCTATGACCACAACCAACATAAGCACTAACAGGCAGTCCACACTGGACTGGCTATGGACAAACAAGCCCCATAAAAATCCTATGGTTGCTTACCAGATACTATAAGTGACCACCTCCCAACCTATGTAATCAGACAACAATATGGCTCAACCAAACAATCTATAAACAAGTACGCAGTTTAACCAGATTTGACAGACACACACTTATTACAGCCCTGTCCCTGTATAACTAGAATGTATTAAGAGTAATGTCCCTAGATGAAGCAGTTACTCACTTCACTTACCCCTTCCTACAAATACTAAATGATTTAGCACTAGTTAAGACAAGAAGGGTAACATTTATCATCATGCCATGGCTGACAGACCAAACAGCTCACGCTGACAAGAGATAAAGCATGAAAAGAACGGTGTAAGAACAGAGCAACATGCATGCCTACCAACATTTTAGATATCTCAGAAACCATACCAAAATGCTTGTTACATCTGACAAGAACTCATACTACAGTAATTTCCAACAAAAGTAACAAAACAACCCCAAGCATATTTGGTCCTCTTTAAACTACTGCACCATGGCCATACCACTACACCATGTCCTTTTACTTCAAAGGGCGGACGCCACTGCCACTCAGTGTAACACTTATTTTATCTAGCCATTTCTGTCACTAACCAATGACCACGTCACTTAACCCTTCAGACTTCCATCTGTTCTCAAAAGCAACACACTGTCTTTTAGTTTTAAGGCCCATCCCAACATCAACCATAAAAAAATTACTGTTCCTTCTAAATGCACACAACAACACAAACTAGAGAAGAGAACCACGGTGCCAGTGAACGCCAAACCTCCACGATGAGTAGTAAAAAAATAGGTTTATTAAAACAAATTGAAAGTTGTTAAAATTCCTTAAAGTGCGTTAAATCTCATACACTTTTCGTCACGAAATATACTATGACTTCTTCAGAAGGCAAACAAATGGTAACAATCATTTCAAATCTCTTAAATAACTTACATAATTACCAAAGTAATTAATCAATTAGTTTGCTCATTGTCAGTTTTTAAAGGAACCTCCTAAGCTGTACAACAGATATGTTAAAGCAAACTTTATACGCAGGCATCACATTTTATTTCTTCTCTAAAATTGCGTGTCCAGAACTAAACGTGAAACCTAAAGCAGGTTGAAAATAAGTTGTTGAAACAAATAATTAATTTTAGACTCGTGTTAAACCTATAGTATTAAAATGTACCATGTTTAACATACCCCCATTTTTAACGTGAATAATGGTGACTTCTCACTCCAAAAATTTTGTGTGTATTTATATTTCTAACCACAAATGTCTTGATGTGCCATGTCTCTTCAAAATGTAGATGTCAATACAATAGCCTGTACCTATATACCAAAACCTAAAAATTACTGAATGAGTCTCGTATACACTCGACACCCCTCCCTCTCTTTCTCTATGACCAAAAGGGGTATCAAACTTGTATTTAATTATTGTTCGATGTTAGTTAATTAAAATACAAGATACATGAATAAATGGGGAAACAAGTTAATGTATAAATAGTATACTATATTTAAAATATTTAAAATATTTAAATTTATAATATTTAAATTTATATATATGTTTATATCTAAATAACTAATATGTTTTTATTAAATTATGTTGATTAATTCCAATTTTAAAATTTTAAAATTTAAAATAGTCTAAATTAGATTCCTATGAGTAAATACCTATTTATCTAACCAAATTCTTAAGTCTCAAGATGCATTTGATCGAAGTTATTTCGTTTAAACCAGGGAATTGATTAGCATTAGTCATTAGCTGCCAAATAAGTTCATTCTCCTCAAGTTTAGGTGGTTCGTAACCACCCCTAGGGTCTTCTCTCACTTGATCAATAGCTTTAAATCTAAATTTATGTCCTTGGTTTTCATGGCAATGCCTAGCTAGAGCATTTTCTAACTTACCCTTACTGATACTGTAAATATGTTCATATATTCTCTCTTGCAGTCTTCTGTCTGTTTTTCCTATATAGAAGGCTGCACAATCTTCACATTTTGCTTTGTAAACTACTTGTCTACTACTACAGTTAAATTTATTCCTGATCTTCAGAAGTGCCATTATTAAAACATAAACCATTTAAATACATCTCAAACTAATCATGTGACATCCAATAAATCAGTTTGTTAAAACAATAAAACCCTTACGACTGTGTACATACAACCTAGTACTTAAACTAAAACACAAATACATAAAACAATATAACAGATGCATATGACCCTGAATGATATATGGATTCATATTAGAAAAGCAGCCCTATAATTTGGGTCTATATCAGAATCACGAAAAGACTAAACGGCAAAAGCCCACATGAGCGAAAATGCCGGGAATCGAAAGTGTGATTGTGGGGTCGTGTTACAGTGAGGAGTGTGATATTTTCCCTTTCCTCACTGTAGTGCGACCTTGAAGTTAGAATATATAGTTAGTTGGGGGTGTGGGAGGCACAGCCCCCCACAATAGCAACTTCGATTACCGGCATTTTCGCTCATGTGAGCATTTGCGATTTAGGGTTTTCGTGCTTATAATATAGATCCCTGTAATTTATTAGATATTAAATATATGTTTACATAACACCAACTTTAAAAATATATATAAAGAATATCTATTCTAAAAAAACTAGTAAACATATAAACTTTTTAACTTTAATAAAGAGCTAATACAACAGGCTTTATTCAACATAGGGACATTGTTGCATTTAATTTCAACTGCCAAATAATTTCCCTAGCCAACAGTATCACATTTTTGGACATGCTGTATACATATAATTTGTGGTTCATTAGCCTAGCAGTATCTAGTATAAAAATTACTAGCCAAGTTAAAAGCAACAACCTCAGCTGCCGATAACCTTGTGACAGAGTTCCTCAAAACAGGTGCAGAAGCACTAGCCTTCCCTGTCTCCATTCTAAACAACTGGTCGGTAACTGAAAACTATGTCCTATCCATCTGAAAAAAAATCTATTATTACACCCCTTCACAAAGTAGGTACTTCAACAGAGTTAAACTATAGACCTATTGCTACCCTATCACCCCTCTCAAAAATCCTACAGAAATGTACTCACTCTCACTTTATGAAACATATAACCAAACACAACCTCGTCTCCAACATCCAGCATGGTTTCAGGCCCAACCACAGTCACTTCTACTACTGCACTCCTCAACTTCAACATCGTAAACCAATACAGAAATAAGGGCAACCTTGTTACTTTACTTTCACCATTCTAACGCATTTGACACAGTGTCCGAACAAAAGCTCTTTTCTGAACTTGTAACACTAAGTCTCATTTACCCCTCCCACTCCTGGTTACACAGGCAACTAAATGGCAACAAAACCTTTCAGCATTTCAACTAATATCTGCTCGTGTTAACCAAGGGTCAATACTGGGCCTCCTATCATAAATAAACTTCATACTGCTACAACATGTGCCACTCTCATACAATATACCGATGATTCAACCTTTATCTGCTCTGTCCCACCCATAACAAAATTGCTCAAAAATCATTTACTGACATTGAAATATAGCTAAAAAAAGTCTAACTTGCTGCTTAACGCCAAAAAAAAAAAAAAAAAAAATTATATATATATATATATATATATATATATATATATATATATATATATATATATATACATATACATATATACAAATAAATAAAAATTATGCTATTTATGCTAAAACCACACCTTAACCAGAAACACACATTTCATATACCTCAACTAACAACACAAAAATAGAAACCATACGCCAACTAAACTACTCGGAGTCACAATAGCTGACAACCTCAAATTTGATTACCACACATTTCATTCCAAGAAAACTGCTGTGGTAGTGCTGGGGTAGCGTTGTCACCTCACAGTAAGACGCTGTCCTGTTCGATTCTCAGCTAGACCGTCTTGTGTGGAGACATGCGTGAATGGGAGTACCTTCGTTGAAGGTTGTGAGTCAGAGCTGGCAACTCGGCACGTAAAAATCTACTGCCAATCATTAGCGGACCGGAGTTCCGCTGTGGCGACCCCTAACCGGGAAAAGCCGGAAGACACAACAACATTTCATTCCAAGAAAATTCACCAAAAATTTGGCTCCCTCTATAGGGCTATACACTTTATGACAGATCAAGCAAGGATTACCTTAGAAGCAGCAGACCTCCTTCCTTCTCTATTACGTACATGTTTCCCCTATTTTACAAATACCAACACTACATATAAAACTAAACTAGCCTCCTGCTACTACAAAAATAGCTAAATTTGCAACCAACCAACATTACAAACCACACCACTGCCTTGCATTAAAACAATTAAACTATCTTGAACTCCCAAGTCAGTTGACATACTCGCAACTAATCACTGACCACAACCTACTGTTCTCTCCAGACAAATGCCCAGCATTACAAAATACTCTACTGTACTATTCACCCATGAAAAATGTTCACTCTAGCGATATATTTTTACTGTATCAGTAAGACATTTAACACTGCTGGAAACTCTCTCTAGGTTCATAGGTAGGTACTAGGCTATTGGCCCTAGGGCCTATATAAGCCTAGCCAAAAAGGTACCCTGACTTTCACCACCCAAGAAAATTATTTTCCTGTGCCCCTGTCTAACGGAGCCACAGAAGTGATCCCCGGGATGAATTTCCTATTTCCCACCCGATCATCAAGATTTTTCTTGAAGAGTGCTAATGAGGAGTTTTGCTACAGATAGGTAGTTTGTTCCAGAGTATGGTTCATAGGTTCATATGTTGGTACTAGGCTATCAGCCCTAGGGCCTATACAAGCCTAGCCATAACAATTCCCTGGCTATTTCTTCCCACACTATTTACTTCCCTGGACTCCTGTCTAGCAGGGTGACTGACGTGATCCCCGGGGTGAATTTCCTTTCTCCCATCCAATCGTCAAGGTTCCTTTTGAAGAGGGCCAAAGAGGCACTCTGCTTGACATGTATGGGAAGTCTCTGGGACAGGAATCTATCCCTCCAGCATGTCCTGTTTATTGTGGTGACAAGATTTAGGTCCCTAGAGCATGTAGCTCGTAGGGATTGGGATTTCTTTAAGTGAAGCATGTCCAACAGCTCTGGGTTTGACATAGCTTTGTATGCTAGGCAGAGATCACCTCTGAGTAGGCGATATGCGACAAAGTAAAGCTGGCGTTTTTTGAGACGGTCTGCGTAGGGCAATTGTTTGAGGCCGGTAATCCTCTTTGTGAGGTATTTCTGTAGCCTTTCCAGTTGTTGTAGATGTCTTGTGAGGTACATAGCAAAAGGGGTGTTGTACTCTATAATGGGTCTAATGAGTGACGAGTAGAAGGGAACAATGACCTCTTTTTTATTGGATGAGAAACCTTTTGTGATGAGATATGCCACATAGAAGGATTTCCTGACTACTGTGGTGATGTGATTATCAAAGGAGAGACTACTGTCCACCTGTGTCCCAAGTCACACTTTCGGTGTGTCAAAACCCTGGCATGAAATCCCCACATGGTTAAAACAGTTAGAAAACTTAAACCGTTTCAAAACTTTGTTTAAACAGCACCTATGCCAAAGATGTCTCTGTTCTCCCTGCTCACCTGGCTAGCTTTACTCAGATTACTTTTCTCTAACTCTTACAACCACTTTGCTTACCAATCATCTGTACCTGATCGCTCCTCATACTGCAGTTATTTCCCAAACTCTTACTCTTCCTCCCCCTCTCACCCCCCACCACTAACTACAATCCCTGCTCAGTCCATCTGTACCTTATCGCTCCTCATACTGCAGTTATTTCCCAAACTCTTACTCTTCCTCCCCCTCTCACCCCCCACCACTAACTACAATTCCTCCTCAGTCCATCTGTACCTTATCGCTCCTCATACTGCAGTTATTTCCCAAACTCTTACTCTTCCTCCCCCTCTCACCCCCCACCACTAACTACAATTCCTCTCAGTCCATCTGTACCTTATCGCTCCTCATACTGCAGTTATTTCCCAAACTCTTACTTTTCCTCCCCCTCTCACCCCCCACCACTAACTACAATTCCTCCTCAGTCCATCTGTACCTTATCGCTCCTCATACTGCAGTTATTTCCCAAACTCTTACTTTTCCTCCCCCTCTCACACCCCACCACTAACTACAATTCCTCCTCAGTCCATCTGTACCTTATCGCTCCTCATACTGCAGTTATTTCCCAAACTCTTACGTTCCTCCCCCTCTCACCCCCCACCACTAACTACAATTCCTCCTCAGTCCATCTGTACCTTATCGCTCCTCATACTGCAGTTACTTCCCAAACTCTTATGTTCCTCCCCCTCACCCCCCACCACTAACTACAATTCCTCCACAGTCCATCTGTACCTTATCGCTCCCCATACTGCAGTTATTTCCCAAACTCTTCCTCTTCCTCCCCCTCTCACCCCCCACCACTAACTACAATTCCTCCTCAGTCCATCTGTACCTTATCTCTCCTCATACTGCAGTTATTTCCCAAACTCTTACTCTTCCTCCCCCTCTCACCCCCACCACTAACTACAATTCCTCCTCAGTCCATCTGTACCTTATTGCTCCTCATACTGCAGTTATTTCCCAAACTCTTCCTCTTCCTCCCCCTCTCACCCCCCACCACTAACTACAATTCCTCCTCAGTCCATCTGTACCTTATCGCTCCTCATACTACAGTTATTTCCCAAACTCTTACTCTTCCTCCCCCTCTCAAACCCCACCACTAACTACAATTCCTCCTCAGTCCATCTGTACCTTATCGCTCCTCATACTGCAGTTATTTCCCAAACTCTTACTCTTCCTCCCCCTCTCACCCCCCACCACTAACTACAATCCCTCCTCAGTCCATCTGTACCTTATCGCTCCTCATACTGCAGTTATTTCCCAAACTCTTACTCTTCCTCCCCCTCTCACACCCCACCACTTACTACAATTCCTCCTCAGTCCATCTGTACCTTATCGCTCCTCCTCATACTGCAGTTATTTCACAAACTCTTACTTTTCCTCCCCATCTCACACCCCACCACTAACTACAATTCGTCCATCTGTACCTTATCGCTCCTCATACTGCAGTTATTTCCCAATCTCTTCCTCTTCCTCCCCCTCTCACACCCCACCACTAACTACAATTCCTCCTCAGTCCATCTGTACCTTATCGCTCCTCATACTGCAGTTATTTCCCAAACTCTTACTCTTCCTCCCCCTCTCACCCCCACCACTAACTACAATTCCTCCTCAGTCCATCTGTACCTTATCGCTCCTCGTACTGCAGTAATTTCCCAAACTCTTCCTCCCCCTCTCACACCCCACCACTAACTACAATTCCTGCTCAGTCCATCTGTACCTTATCGCTCCTCCTCATACTGCAGTTATTTCCCAAACTCTTACTCTTCCTCCCCCTCTCACACCCCACCACTAACTACAATTCCTCCTCAGTCCATCTGTACCTTATCGCTCCTCATACTGCAGTTATTTCCCAAACTCTTACTCTTCCTCCCCCTCTCACACCCCACCACTTACTACAATTCCTCCTCAGTCCATCTGTACCTTATCGCTCCTCATACTGCAGTTATTTCCCAAACTCTTACTCTTCCTCCCCCCTCACACCCCACCACTTACTACAATTCCTCCTCAGTCCATCTGTACCTTATCGCTCCTCATACTGCAGTTATTTCCCAAACTCTTACTCTTCCTCCCCCTCTCACCCCCCACCACTAACTACAATTCCTCCTCAGTCCATCTGTACCTTATCGCTCCTCATATTGCAGTTATTTCCCAAACTCTTATAGTCTTCCTCCCCCTCTCACACCCCACCACTAACTACAATTCCTCCTCAGTCCATCTGTACCTTATCGCTCCTCATACTGCAGTTATTTCCCAAACTCTTACTCTTCCTCCCCCTCTCACACCCCACCACTAACTACAATTCCTCCTCAGTCCATCTGTACCTTATCGCTCCTCCTCATACTGCAGTTATTTCCCAAACTCTTACTCTTCCTCCCCTCTCACACCCCACCACTAACTACAATTCCTCCTCAGTCCATCTGTACCTTATCGCTCCTCCTCATACTGCAGTTATTTCCCAAACTCTTACTTTTCCTCCCCCTCTCACCCCCCACCACTAACTACAATTCCTCCTCAGTCCATCTGTACCTTATCGCTCCTCATACTGCAGTTATTTCCCAAGCTCTTACTCTTCCTCCCCCTCTCACACCCCACCACTAACTACAATTCCTCTTCAGTCCATCTGTGCCTTATCGCTCCTCATACTGCAGTTATTTCCCAAACTCTTACATTTCCTCCTCTCTCACCCCCCACCACTAACTACAATTCCTTCTCTGTCCATGTATCTTCCTGCTCATTTCCATAACGTCTTTCATATCGATCATTTTTAAGCTACATTCTACTTGTCTGTCTGTAAATTATTACTAAACTCATAAACATCGCAGTTTGATCTTTTCTCTGCGGCCGTCACGCTATCAATACATTAATTGTTGGTGCATGATACTTCTCTATTCACTAATTAAGACAATTTACATTTGTTAATTATTCTTGTTTTCTTGTGATAAAATAGTCTGTTCATGTAAGAAATATTTAAAAATATTTAAAAAGCATGTCAATAAACTCATGTACAGATGAATTTACTCTGCAATTATAAACGTACATCATGTATAAGTTAAATGTGGAGCTTTTCTCCCTGGGTCGCTGCTGAAAATGGGTTTTGCCCAGTCAGACCTTTCCAAGTCAACAAAGACAAATACATAAATAAATGTATTTTGCCGATATACAGCTGACCAGAATAAAATGTAGACATTCTCAAAATCAAGCAACAAAAACATGATGCAATCCTTCTTTGGGCTTTAAGTTGTCCAGTTTATTCAAAGTAAAGAGAGCTTTCATCTATAAAACTTCATAAAATGATTCATTATATCTGATAAAATTTGATAGATGAAAGAGCTCAAATCCTTCTGTAAAAGCTCAATGTATTTTCTGGCAGACTGAGAAACCTCACTGTTTTCCCAATGAAAACATTGGCACATTCTGGAAATAGTCTCGGAGAAAGAGACCCCCCCCCCCCCGGAAGAATTAGAAACTGAACTCTCCCCACAGTCTGAATAAGAAAACGGAGGAGAAACCCTTGTATCTGTCCCTTTAACTTCCTGTCCAGATTCAGAATCTTGTATCTCTTCTGGAAAAGAATAATCCATCTTTCTGTTACTGGAAACAACCTTATAAAAGTTGGATCAATAAGCCTGAATTAAACCCTGAGCCAGACCCAGTAAGCTACGCCTGTCTAAGGAAATTTGAGGACAGGTGGATATAAGTTTAATTTTCTGTTTCTTTTTGACAGAAAAAAAATGCTAACAGTGTTACTAATGGTGGTGGCAGCAGCTTCCCAAGGATGGGGACAATATTCTGACCAAAAAGGGACGTCTTACTTGTTCCTTCTACCAGGGTCAGTAATAGTGCGTCTCTCCCTTGCCCACTGAGGGGACCCCATCTGCCACAGAGGACGTGTATAACTCCTAGTCCATAGTGGCTGCAAATGCTACACCGGAGGGATCAGGGGTAACATATAAATGATTTGAGGAACAAACAATGGTCACAACAGACTCACCCATCTGTGGCTGAGGCAAATTGCTAGCCTGCAATAGTCGCAAAGGCTATTTGCTTAACCTTTTCTTTTTGTGGCTGGATGAAGGACAATCACAGAACTGGTACTTTGTTTCATGGTTAAGTTGAAAATGGTGCCTCTTTCCCAGGACAAGCAAGCAGCAAGAGCCTAAGACAGTAAAAATCACTTCAAAACACTGTCAGCCTCAAAAATTCAAATAAACACAACTTCTCCATAGAAAAAGTGCTTTTCAATTACTTTAAACAACTTTTAAACTAACAGGAAAGAAAGTGTGCCTACTTTTAAACGTATAGTTAAGTCTTGTAACAGTCCATTAAAACACAAACTCCTAGATTTACAATAACTTTCCTAAACAGGAAAGCACAATTAAACATTTTTTTTGTTTAAAGTAGGAGCTTTTCCCCAAAGGCAAGTTAACTTCCGAGCAAATAAACAGCAAGCACATGCTAACTGTTGATCCTTGAAAGCCTGCAGAGAAGCGCTCTCTTCAACGGCAGAAAAGCAGTGAATGGCTTGACTTTTCAGTCAGTTCAGTTTCATTTGGATGATGGTTTGAGAACATGGGAGGTGTCTTGAAGCTGTAGACTGACTGTTTAGGCATGTGGAATGTACCCTGAAGATTTGGAAACTGGCTGGCTATTCTATCCTTGTCAGAATATAACCTACACTGCTAAGTTTACTGCAGTAGTGATCAGCATGAAGAATATGTATGGCTCCTAAGTAAGCAACAAGGTCCAGAAGGTTCAGGATTTTTGCTCAGAAGTGTTTGCATAAGTACTTATACCCCAAGATGACTTCAAAGAATCTTTCCTAAGGTAGACAGCAAATACTGGAGATGTGTTGAAAAAGACAGAGGTAACTGGGAACATGTTTTTTGGGGGATGCAATGAGTTGGCAGACTTTAAAAACTTCCCTACACAGTACTCTGTCACAAACATTGGAGAAGCACATGGGTGTAAGTAAGGAAATCTTCATTTTGTGCTGGGATACAGGATCGGAATTGCCTAGATATAGTAAGGCTTTCCAAAGCTGAATGCTATTGGTTGCCAGAAAAACAATTTTACTGATAGTTAACAAAAGTGTAGTGCTGTTATTTATTTGCTTGATATTTCTGATCACTGTCTACATCCTGTTCAGCTGGTTTCATAGCGGTGGTTGTCTACCTTCTTTTGAACAGCCTATCCAATGTGTGAGCACAGCTTTTTGTGTTATCTGATTCCCTGAGGCTCTTAAATTTTCCTTTATGCTACTGTATAAGGAGTTACAATTCTGTGAGACAGTATCAGTATCTTAGCTGCTCTTTGTGGCCTAGCTGTGATGGATTCAACAGACATCTGGTTACAGAAAGTCTACAAGTATATTTTTTGGCACCTTAATCTGTTATCAGTGATAGTCAACAAAATTGTGCTGCATTTATTAATTTGCTTGAGATTGCTTTTTTTTTTGGTGTCTGCATTTTGTTTTAGTTAACAAAACTGCTGCATTTATTAATTTGCTTGAGATTGCTGTTCTTGGTGTTGGCATTTTTCCTACTCTGCCACCCTAGTGTTGGTGTGTTCTTAAATATGGTGGCTTTGGAATCTCCCGCCCCTGCTGTAAATTTGATTTTGGACACTCCTCGCAGTCCATCTCATTTGCTTACTGTACTGAGTACAGGGTCATCATTTGGGTAGGACTACCCCCTTGCTTCTTTGATTTTGGACACTCCTCCCAGTCCCATCTCATCAGCTCAATCTACTTTGTACAGAGAGAGCATTTGGGAAGGCCAACCACCTTAGTTTCTTAATCTTGAACAATCTTCTGTTCCTTCCTTATCCACAAAAAAAAAAAAAAATAGACATGATTCATTTATTTATCGTGTTCTTCCTCCTTACGTTAAGTGGTTTTATTCTGCTGTATTTAGTACTGTTTGTTAGTCGTCTGATTAAATCTGTCTGTTATTCTAACCCTCTTACTTTTCGTTTTAGCACCTGGGCTTTAGGCCAGTTATTTTACATTTAACAAGGTTTTTGTGGTCGACGCTGTTTTGGACAAACCATTATTACAACCCTCTCTCCTCAAGTCCATCCAAGTTTCACAACATTATGTCTGGACAATTCCCATCAGTTTCTCCTGCCAGCTTGGTCAACATGGGCATAGTGAGAGTGTAGCAACTGCTTCATGTTCACTGACAACCCTCTTCCCCTAGCACATAATTCTACTTGCGAGAGATGCGTCTATATCAGTAAACTGGAATCCATGCTCTCTCGAGCCTCAGTCAAGTACCCTTGACAAAGAGGAGACTGCCAGCACAAACACCACACCACCCACATCACATAACCAAGCACAGCACACACCCACATATACAGAGGTCCCCAATAGAAACTTACCTAAACAGCAGAGACCTCCAAAACACACTCACAGACATTCCACACACAGCACCAAACACATCACAGAGAGCAGACAACACACCAGTGTCTCACAAACACAGCCCATAAAGCATAATAAAACTCATACAGCCCATAGAGCACAACATTAAACCAAACATACTAGTCATTGGCGACTCAATTGTGATACACACTGATGCCCCCCTCACCAGGCTCGACAAGGAGAAGATCACGGTCAGCTGTCTGTCAGGTGCCAGAATCCACCACATCATGCATGCACTTAAGTCTCTCCACAACAGGTACAAGTATGACTCTGTCATTGTTCATGTTGGTGTGAATGACTTGAGACGCACCTCCCTGGACTATATGAAGAGACACATAATTGAGCTGTCAGGGTACGTGTCCCAGGCAGGTATGACCCTATCCTAAGCAGCATCATACATTCACCAAGAATGATACCACAGTACCAACAAAAAATAATTGACTTCCAACAATTGGCTTAGTTTCTGGTGTCATTTTAAGGGGATGGAGTATCTGTCTGCTTGGGATGACACAGTTGACAGACCTTGATGCTTTGCCAGAGGTGGCCTCCACTTTTCAGCCCTGGGATTCATGATTCTGGCCAAGGCTCTTGCCTCTCCCACTGTGCCTTTTTCAGGCAATGTTTCAAAGACAAATCTTCCAACGTAAAGGATCTGTCAAAAAGCAAATTGAAGGACATGCTGGTTAATGCTAGCAGCCTTAACCTGAAAATGCACTCACTGGAGGCTCTTCTAGCACTGGAAGATGCTGACATCTGTGCAGTCAAGGAAACTTGGTTCAAGGCTGCAGAGAGCACCCCTGACTTACCAGGCTATACCTCATTCCATGTATTCCGATCCCAAAATGAGGTCAGGAAGACTAAGGGTGGTGGAGTTTCTATTTTCCTTAAAGGCAAGCATACTTCCAGACTGGTTTGCCAGCATGATGCACTAGAACTTCTCCAGGTGCAATTGACAATTGAAAAGACACCCATCCAAGTTACAGACAGCTACATACCCCCATCCATGACTCCAGACACCCACTACTCCTACCCGGATTTACTTGAGTCCATCAAGGTGCCCTCTAACACCCTGATCCTTGGTGACTTCAACTACCCTACCATAAACTAGGTGAACTATTCTGGCTCTAATGCCCTCACCCAACGATTCCTTGATTTCATCAGTTCTAATGCACTAGACCAGCTTGTCTCATCTCCCACAATGGGGAGATGGCATTCTAGACTTGGATCTCACCAACATGGGTGACACCACCCCCATAGTAAGTTCTTCGCTGGTGAGATCAGACCATCGGTCTGTCTCATTCGACATGTCTATCCTGTCCACCCCCCCCCATTACCAGGCTAAAAAACTTCTCAAAAACTGACTACAACCTACTAATGGAGGGTATGAATAGCTTCACACCACCACAACCCTCAGAGGATGCAGACAACTATGCTGAACAGTATGTCAGTGCAGTATACAAGCACCTGTACAACTGCATGGACTCCGCCATACCCAACAAAACTAAAACCTACTCCTCAAGGAAACACAAACCTGTCTGGTGGACATCCTCTATCAACAGGCTTAACAAAAAAAGGAAGAAACTGTTGTCCAGGGGTAAAAAGGAACAAATTCCAAATTGGAAAAACTCCCTCCTCAGCCTCAACAAGAAAATTAGATCACTAGTGAAAACCTCCAAAGCCAATTATGAAATCAAAACTAGCCTTCGAAACAAATGCTAACCACAAATCCTTTTTCAGTTATGTCAGAAACCTCCATGGCAAAGGCCAGGTTTGTTCCAAATTAGTTCTTAACGGTGCCACTTACACTGATCCCATTGACTTAGCCAACCTGCTACCAGACAGGTTCAGCTCAAACTTCACCCCCCTGTCCCCCCTAAAAGCCTATTTGACATCATCGATACTTGCCCCGCACCTCACATCTCCGTAGATCAAGTGTTAAAGGCCCTATCCAAGGCAATGAACACAGCTTCCATGAGACCTGATAGTATCCCATGCTGTATTCTACACCATCTCAAGCAAGAACTAGCTTCGCCATTGAGCACTCTATTCAACCACAGCATAAATACAGGCTTCATTCCAGCAGAGTGGAGAACTGCCATTCTCATCCCTTTGCACAAAGGTGGTGCCACTACTGACCCGGGAAACTATCGCCTCATCAGCTTGACTAGTCTGATCTGTAAAGTCATGGAGCGTATTATTATGGACCTCATAAAAAAGGACACAGGCAATCTCCAAGCACTTGACCCCACCCAAGTCAGATTTGTCAAAGGCAGATCTTGCCTGTTGAACCTGGTTGACTTTTTTGAGATTGTCACCAAGGCACTGGATGATGGAAAGTAAGTACACACAGCTTACCATGACTTGGCCAAAGGCTCTGACACAATCTCCCACTCGGGCATCATCGAAAAGCTAACAGAACTTGGTATAAATCCCAGTCAAAATAGGTGCCACTACCTCCGATAGCAGACCTGTCACTAGTCGTGTCCTCCAAGGATCTGTCTTGGGACCCCTACTGTTTGGCATCTACTTCTTAGAGGTCCAGGCAAAGACAAAAGGCCTGTGTCTGACCAGGTTTGCAGACGACTGTAAGTTGGGTGCTGTCATTGACTCCCCAAACGCTGTTAACATACTTCAAGAGGGTCTCACAGCAACAAATGACTGGTGCCAAAGTAATGGCCTTAAGTTAAATGCAAAAAAATATATTATACCATTCGGCAAAAACACGACCCCTACTGATTACCACATTAGCGGCAACCCCCAACACATACAACCTGTGGTGAGAGACCTGGGTACACAAGTTGATGACAATCTCACATTTGACCATCATGTAGTGGCAGTGGTCAAAAAAGCCTTTTACTTGGTTCATCTCCTAAGTAAAGGGATTGCATTCAGTAAAAAAGGAGGTTACCACCTGTCTGTACTCCTCCCTCATTAGGCCAATAATTGAGTACAACGCTCCGTTTGGCATGTACCTCCCAAACACCTGCACCAACTGGAAAGGCCACAGAAATACCTTACAAAGAGAATCCATGGCCTCCAACACCTGTCCTATGTGGACAGGCTCAAATCACTATCATTCTATTCTGTTTCGTACAAATTGCTCAGAGGTGACCTGTGTCTCGCCTACAAGGCAATCTCAGACCCTGCTCTAGTAGAGATGCTCCATATCCATAAGTCTAACTCCTCACGTAGTACTGATCGAAAGGCTTAAATCTAAGATGTGACATTAACAAAACTTGCTGGAGAGACAGGTTTGTCTCCCCGAGACTGCCCTGTCTCTGGAATAAACTCCCCTTACACGTCAAGCAAAGTAGGTTGCTGACCCTCTTCAAGTGCAACCTTGATGAGTGGATGGGCAACCACAAATTTGTCCCAGGGGTCCCATCTGTGTACCTCATTGACAGGGGTGACAGATGCTGATTGTGGTTACTTTTCTGGGGATAAACTCTTGGCTAGGCTTGTTAGGGCCCCAGAGACATTAGCCTAGTAATCTCCTATGATAAAGCAACTGTAATTGGAAGTAGTGAATACTGTTAGACAGATAAACTGGAGTACTGAATATTGGAAGCTTTAGAAAGAGAAGGAGCAAATTACACAGAAATTAGAATAATTTGTGGGAACAATACAAGCAGAATAATGTTAAGGACAAGGAGTGAGGTTAAAGGGAAGGTAGGAATTGAGCAATTTCTATAAAAAGAAGTTATGTTCTTACCATAACATTCCATGTGTTCATCTCGCCTTTGTTCTTACACGTGGGTACGGAGCCGATCGGCTCAGAGTCAGCTGCTTTCTAAGCTCAAGATCTATCAATAGCTCGAGGCACAGTACCTATCCCATGATGCTCTCCGACTAACCCTCAGATCTAGTTTGCTGAATCCAGCAACAAAGGAACAGCCTAACATACCCTAAATGTCAATATGTGTATATAAAAACATATATGTACAGTTAACCACAGGAAGAAAGTCTGGTAGAAGTAAAGGACAGTAGTCCGACCAAACCAGACCTCCAGTCGTAACCAGTCTTCAAGAACCCGGAGGGGAAATGTAAGAACAAAGGCGAGATGAACTCACATGGAACGTTATGGTAAGAACATAACTTCTTTATGTGAAGTTGTTCAATCTCGCCGTTTTTTCTTGCACGTGGATAGCGTCCCAAGCACCTAAACCCTGGGTAGCTCACGGGAGTACATTCCTGAGAACAGTGGAACCAAAGGAAGCTCTGTCCCTGGAAGCTCTGTCTACTTTGTAATGAGTGATAAACGTATGTGGTTTTGACCAAGTGGTGGCTGCACAAATGGTATCCAAAGGCAAACGAGCTGCGTGAGCTAGAGATGTGGATACCGCCCTAGTGGAATGAGCTTTCACCTTGTATTCTAAGGTCTGATTAGTTGAAGAGTATACAAACTTTATACAATCTGATAACCATTTAGACAAGGTAGCTTTAGACACAGATAGCCCTTTTTTTATCAGCGTAAGAGATAAAAAGCTGTTCAGATTTTCTAAAATCCTTTGTTCTGTCCAAGTAAAATCTCAACTGTCTGTGGACATCAAGTTTATGTAGCATATACTCCATTTTATTAGAATGATGTCTGAAAAAAGTGGGCAACTCAATAGACTGATTCAGATTAGTCTCAGAGCAGACCTTCGGAAGAAAAGTGGGATTTGTCCTGAGAGACACTCTATCAGGAAAAAATACCAAGTAAGGGGGCCTAACAGAAAGAGCTTGAAGTTCAGAAACTCTACGAGCTGAAGTAATAGCCACCAAAAATAATGTTTTCCAAGATATGAACTTCAAAGGGCAAGAGGATGCAGGCTCAAAGGGGAAAGCATCAGCTGAGATAATATTATATTTAGGTTCCATGGTGCAACTGGTTGTCTGATGGGTGGCCTTAGGTGATGAGTCTCTTTCAAAAAGGCTTTACATAATCTGTATGACACAAGATTAGATCCTTCAATCCCCAAGTGAAAATCAGATATAGCGGCCAACTGAACTCTAACAGTGGCCGCTGCAGCACCTTCCTGACAAATCGTTGCGAGAAATTCCAGAACCATATCAAGAGGTGCAACATAGGGATCAATATCGCGTTGAGAGGCCCAGTAAACAAAATGTTTCCACTTACTACTGTACAGTTTCCTAGTGGAGACTTTATGAGAAGAAACCAGAATATGTTGTACTTCGGAAGACAGATTATATGACCTGGCTAGTTTGGGAAGTGGAGCAGCCAAGCTGTCAGTTTGAGAGACTGAAGAGAGGGGTGAAGAACTCCTGATGAATGCATCAGAAGGTCTGGCACTGGGTCCAGAAACCAAGTTTCTTGCAGTTGGTATTGATGAAGAAAGGGGAACCGTATCTGCTGAGGCCAAAAAGGGGCTATCAGAATAACTGTTCTTCCCGAGCCCTTTACTTTCAGCAAGAATCTGGGAATCAGTGGGGTTGGAGGAAAGGTATAAAGGAGACCCAAGGGCCAATTGTGCACAAGTGAATCCCTGGGACTGTCCCCCGGTGGAGGGTTCAGGGCAAAGTAGCTTCTGCAGTTGGCATTCATCGGAGATGCAAAAAGGTCGCAGCAAGGCTGGCCCCATCTGCAGAATATCATTTCCGCCACATTTTGTTTGCGGGACCACTCGTGGGGTAACAAAATCTCTCTGCTCAGTTTGTCCGCTATCACGTTGGATTGCCCCGGGATGTGCGTTGCTAATAGAAAGCGCCCGGTGGACACATACCACTTCCAAATCCTCGAAGCTTCTCGGCACAAGGGATAAGATTTGGTTCCCCCCCGTTTGTTGATGTATCAGACCACCGACATTTTGTCTGTCTGAATTGCAATCGTCCCCTGAGGTAGAGAGTCGTGAAAGTGCTGCAACGCTAAAAGCACTGCTCTCAACTCCAGGACGTTGATGTGCAAATGACATTCCATCTCTGACCAGGTGCATTGGGCAGTCTTTCCCTGAAAAAGCCCCCACCCACCCTATCAGGGAAGCATCCGTGGTCACCGTGGCTACTGGAAGGGCTAATATAAATGGTCGACCTACCGTCACCTGGTGGCTGTTCAACCACCAGAGAAGGTCTCTCTTGCAAGCATCTGTCAACAAAATCCTGAATGACATCAGAAGCTGTTAGTAGGGCCACTGGGTGAAAAACAACCATTGGAATATCCGCAGGTGCATCTGGCTCAGAGGTACTGCTATGAGGGAAGCTGCCATTGTGCCTAAGAGTTTTAAAACCTGAGAGGCAGGTACTTTCTTTTCTTGTAACAAACATGACACCTGATTTCTTAGAGAGGTGACTCTTTCTAAAGGTAATTTGACCAGGGCGGTGGTGGTATCTAGGTCTGCTCCGATAAATGAGATATGCTGCAATGGTAATAAAACAGATTTTTCGAAATTTATGGTTATTCCTAACTGAGAATGGAGCTTGATCATATGATCCCTGGACTGAATGAGTTGATGCCAGGCGGTGGCGGATAGGAGCCAGTCATCCAGATACGGAAACACCCGGAATCCTAGACGCCTCAGGTGAGAAGTACTGTCATACATTTGGTGAACACTCTGGGGGCTGTAGTGAGACCAAAGGGCAGAGCTCGAAATTGGTAATGACTTGCCCCCAGCCGGAAACGCAGGTGATCTACGGATGGTCTGGCCATTTTGATGTGGTAGTACGCATCCTTGAGATCTAAAGAGCACATCCAATCGCCCGTTCCCAGGAACGGGAGTATCAACTGAAGTGTGGCCATCCAGAACTACTTTACGAATGTATTGAGTTTGCTGAGGTCTAAAATGGGCCGCTAGTCCCCTGTTTTCTTTGGAACTAAAAAGAATCTGGAGTAAGTTCCAGATCCTATCTGGTCCGCCGGTACTGGCTGGATAACTCTTTTTCTAGCAGGTTTTGGATTTCTGTGACTGCTTGATTCCTCAGACTGGGTGGAACATCTGGGATTCTTTTTGTGGGTTAACGGGGGTTCTACAAAGGGAATGAGGTAACCTCTGGTAACTATGTTTTGTACCCAAGAATCTGATGCAATTCCTAGCCAGGCATCTGGGTACAAAGCCAAGCGACCCCCGATTGCCTCCAGAGTAGGACAGTTGGGCCTCCTCTCAGGAGTGCTGATAGGGCTTGCCGGGAAACTGCTCCCTGTCACCCCTGGTTCTGCAGCCCCCTCTGCCGCCAAAGCGGTGTCTTCCATTATTGCCCCCTCCTCTGCCCCTGAAGGGGGGTTCACTACATGTGTTCTGGAAAGCTCCTTGGGACTTTGGAACCATCTTTTTCCACCTTTTTGCCCTCTGGGGTATGGTCTAGTAGGGGTGGAAAAACTGACTCCTACGGCAGATAGAGTCTTTCCTTCCTACTCACACCTAGTGAGGGTCTCCTTGACTTTAGGCCCAAACAATGAAGAGCCATCAAATGGGGTATTGACAAAAGAAGACTTGAAGGCTTCCGCAAAGGAGCACAAGCACATCCAGGACCGTCTCCGCAGAGCAACCGCTGAACCTGCTGCTCGACTCGATCCCTCGGCTGCATAGGAAATGAGTCAAATTGATGAGCTGACGACAGAATTAAGAGTAGAAATCTGAGCTGTAACCTTTTCCGAAATAGCCTCATCTGTGTTACCCTTTAGAGTATCTCCGAGTTCTTGAAGGAGATCTCACTGAAGGCAAGTAAAATGGGTCAAGTAGTTAAGCGATCTCATGGCAAATGTTACAGAACTAAAAATGCATTTCCCGTATCTGTCCATCATCCTAGAATCCTTATTAGGAGGATGGACAGTAGAAGACATCTCTGACATCTCTTTCTTGGTGGCCGCTGCCACCCCCATGGCATCAACGGGGACTCCTTTGGTGAGGAACGATTTCTCTTGAGGGGCAGTGATGAATTTACTGGACCTCTGAGGGACTGGTTCCCATGGTGTCAGGGGACTCCCATGCCCTTTGAGCGACCAGTTCCATTAGTTCGTTGAAGGGCAGAGTAACCCAGGAGGTGGAGGGCTGAGACCCAAAGGTCTTCAGGAGCACTGACCCATCCTCAGTAGGGTGAATGGACTGCCTGTCACCCCCTCTGCTTAAGTATTTCTAAGATGTCCGCAAAGGAGACATCCTCCGATGGGAGCGTGGAGATGCCTCAGATTCCTCTAAATCACTGTCTGATGTCAAGGATTCCTGTGGGGAATCCAAATGTCTCGTCTTGTATAGTCTCTTTCGGGGAACGTCCATCAGTGGGGGCCATCTGGTGAAGTTTCAGTAGAGCAGGGTTCACCCAAAGGGGATACCCGAGGCTCCAGGTCTTGTCGCTTAGTAGGTGCTTTAGACGAAGAGGCAGAACTCGGCATCTTCAGTGAGGAAGAGGAGAGACCTGTAGTGTGGGTCTGAGTAGACAACACCCTCCTCATGGCATCAAAGGCCCCGGAGTCTCTGCTCAAGGAGGCCACCGGTTCTGAAGAAGACTGAGGCCTCACAGGTGCCGAAGCCGAGGGCTCCGACCCAGCGGACGGAGCCGAGCTCACCTGCACCAAAGCCCCGAGGGGAAGTGTTGGAACCGATGCATTGGTTCGACCCCCCCCCCCACCAGAACCGACGAAAGAGTGTCAGATCTGAGACTCTTCAGACAGCGCCAAAGATGTCAGAGTGGGTGGAACCCAAGTCACCGGAGCAGGACTCGACTCCATGGGTTCCACAACCATCAGATCTTCCGCCTCCGGCGGCCTGGGTAGGCTCGGAGGAGGAGTAGTCACAGGCAATGGGGCGGGAACAGGGCTCAAACCCAGTTGGGACGGAGCTGAGAGCAGTTCAGCCAATGCCGGGTTCTCCAAGAGCCTCTGCACCACACGGTCCACATCAATAACCGACATCCCTGAAGAGCGGGTCGAAGGGGCCGAAGAAGCTACAGATCTAAGTATTGGAGATTTTAAAGTCTCCGATACCGGCTCCAAAACCAAAGGATGGCTCCGAATCATCAGTTTGGCACATGGTTCAGAAGACCTAGGAACCGGTGACCGCACCTTAACAGAGGTCCTCAGAGCTGAAGGCTTAGGCTCCGAGGACACCTGAGACGACTTCGAGCCTTTCAAAGACTTGGAGGTCTGGTCGGACTTGTCCAAAGCTTCATGAAACTCAGGTGTTAAGAGACCTCAATCAGTTTCCTATGTCTCTCTAACAAAACTCTGCCACTAAAAGAGTGGCAGATGGAACAATCCTCTTACAAATGAAGAGGTCCCAAACAATAAACACAAGAAATGTGGTTATCTGTGATGGACATTTTTTGACCACAGTCACATCTTTCAAATCCGGAATTTTGCTTTTGGTCAGCCATCATGTCCAAGAGAAAGCACAATTATCAGATCCCTGATATCATCAAGTACAATAGTACAATGCAATAACAAGAACAGAAACACAGAGAAGGCACAATTATCAGATCCCTGATAATATAAAGTATAACAGTACAATCCAATAACAATCTAATAACAATCTTGCCAAAAGTGGGATGGGGAGAAAATTAACCAATCCCTGTACAACTATAGCAAAGGATGTAACCAACTGAAGAGAGGGCAAGGCCCAAGAGCAACTCGCTCAAATAAAACACACTAAAGAGGGACAAAGCCTTAAAAAAGACAGTATAACAAGGGAATACTGGTACAAAAACAGATAGATATATATAAAAAGTAAACTTAGCTGTAGAAAATACTTTTTAATAAACCTTCACTGGCCCGAGCACACTGAAGACTTGCGATCTGTTGCAGCGGCAAACTAGATCTGAGGGTTAGTTAGAGAGCATCATGGGATAGGTACTGTGCCTTGAGCTACTGAAAGATCTTGAGCTTGGAAAGCAGCCGACTTGGAGTCGATGGATCGGCTCCGTACCCACGTGTAAGAACAAATGGCGAGACTGAACAACTTCACATCATAATGCATGAAAAAATGTTAATATTGTCTGCTTTCTTTTCTAATTAATCCATGTGTGTCAATGTCTTGCATGATAACTTAATAAAGGTCTTAAAAAGAACTATGTTATGATTGTGGAAGTACAGCATTACTGACCAAACCAAAGAATTCATCCATGTTCAGACCCCTCTCACCAAATGAAAATACAACATAGATTCTCAAATTTAGTACCCTCAACTATACACTTAAGCAGTTTCAGCCCAACATTATATTTCAGGCACCTCACTATTGAAGAAGCAATAACAGCTTTTCTCAATATAAATGAAAAGGCAAGTGCTTATCTCTCAAAAGTACAGCCAAGCTTCCTGAAAATCTGAGCTCCCTTCATAACAGCACACATAGCTCATACATTCAACCTCTCCTTAACCACGCATCCACTCTTTTGTGTGTGTATTTTAGCCTGACAGTGACTAGTCTGAAGACAAGTGCTTCAGTGCCCTAAACCCTCCTCTGTAGACATCCTGCTGGTCAGCTTTTACTCTACGCCCTAACAGACACTAACAGACTCAGACTGACATTTACTCAGACTGCTCAAACTATTTCTTTCTCTTACATCTTCTTCACTTCTTCTACATTTAGTATTCCCGTTATTTATATCCTCCTGTCTTTCTTCAGTGGGACTGCATGCCTTTCAAGGAAGTCAACCTTGGCCTCCTTTCTTATTTCTCCTTGACCAAGACAGTTATTAAATCACACTCAGCTCTAGGCTAGTATTTGTTCAGTCACCATTGACTCAGTGCACTCAACTGTCTCCTTGGTGTGTGTTTATTTTTCTAATGAAATGTCCCTGCAAGCAAATATGTAATAGTGAAGTCTGTAGTTTGAACACCAGTCTGTGGGCTATATTTCTATGTAAATTATAAATATTATGGCAACCTAAAACAAAAGATCTTTGTCCACTATAACAGCTCCATTTTCCTTAGACCACAGCAGTCACATTGATACTTTCTCGTTCAACTGTGCTCCACTGACTGCTTTTAGCAGTCCACGGTCTCCCTTCCTTAATTACTTGTCTCCTTTGCCCAAGATGCTTGTGTAGCCACTTTCAGTTCTGAGCCAGTATTTTTCCAGAGCTGCAGTCCTGCATTCTGTCTTACTTGTTCACAGAAACCTTCTTACCATTATACAGTTGTTCAAAACACTCAAGTGCAATTTTTACTGTCATATATGACCATTAGTCAGCTCAAGGTGATATTGGACCAACTCTCTTCTATTAAAACTGTGTCTCAGAGCAACAAAATCAAGACTTTTATCTACTGGCACACAGGCCTCAAACTGCATTGTACCTTTTACTTATATCTCTCAGCAGATTTGCAGCTGTTCAAGTTCAGTCACTGATTGTTTTTCTCTGTTGCTCTGACAAGTTTTCACTTGATCCACCCTCACTAATACTCAGGCTCATTATTTTCCCCTACTCTACCCCCAATTCCCACCCACCCCTCTTACTCTACATTTATACTTCCACAGCACCACCCACATATTCCTCAAACCAATACCATTGGTTCCCTCTAGAAGAACAACCAATAGAATAACTCCCAATAGTAACACCCACTCTAGTTCACTACCCAAGACTCACTGTTCTACTCCTTGTCCCCTATCACTATCCCATTACATCTCTACAACCAACCCAGTACCCTCCTAACGGTTTATAATCCTAATTTACAACAAAGATAAAACCCATGTTAAATAAGATGCCCTTAACTCAGATTATTTTACTATTCCTTTTCACTCTACTTGCCTTCATCACCAATTATCAAATTCACCTCCTTCAAATACTTAGGGCTTCAACCAATCCTCACAAGGAATATCAACATCTGCACAGCCTTTCTCCATAGCATCCTATCTCGGCAAATAAACCACATCTGATTTACCTATAAATATCTCAAAACCAGGTATCCAAAATTTACTATCAAATACCAAAACAAGATCAAAATATAACTGGACCACAGACTTCCCTCTGTAAAATATCAGTTCAAAAAATTAGCAGAGATATTCACCCTAACCCAGGTCCCACTGTTCATAAAACCATCACTTCCAATGCCAAAATAAACCAGTCACCTGATACATCTCATCAAAAAACAGAACCCACACTCACCCTGATAAATATGGCAATAGGAAGCATGGGCAATAAAATCCATAGCATACATGCCTACCTTGGCACATACACTCTTGATGTAGTCATAATTACAAAGACCTGGTTAAAAAAAGAAATAAAGGATAATAATATCACCCCCTCAGGATACAATATACTCAGGCAGGACAGACGAAACAAGCATGCAGGTGGTGTAGCAAATTCCCTAACCATCACCTTACTCCCACAGGATGAACCCAAAGAGAATGTGATACAGAAAGATCCTTGTGGAACTATCTAGATAATGCTCACAGGAAATGAGGAACAAAGAATATGCCCTCAGTGTAGAAGAAAATGATCTAAGAGAAGAGTTGCTTGATTTAATAGAGAGGGTCAGACATATTAAGATCGATGAAAGAAATCAAGACAATAGAACAAAGAGGTAATAAAAGAAATTCATATGGAATAAAGGATCATTTGATGTTAAAGTTATAATGGAAAACTTCAAAAAGGGGAAGAAACTAAGTACGGTATATATAGACTACAAAAAAGCTTTGATAGCATCCCACGTTCATAGATAAAAGCGTGCTTAAAAATGTATAAGATGCACTCTACATTGATTGATTACATTACAGTGACCATGAAACAGTGGCAAAATAGTTAAGTGATGATAAAGGACAAATTATTACAGGGATAAAAATTCAAAGGGGGATATTCGAGGGTGACTCTGTCACCGCTGCTCTTTTGTCTTGCCCTTAACCCATTAAGCTGTCTACTTAACAGATTAGGTCATGGCTATAATTTAGTCCTCAGAAAACAACAAATTGTAAAGACTTATCACCTTCTTTTTGCAGATGATTTAAAAATGTATAGTTCATCAGATGAGGAAATGAAAGCAGAACTGCAAGTGGCCAAAACTTTTTTAGATAATTTAACAATGTCATTTAGTCTTGATAAATGTGCAAAAGCAACCTTAACAGCAGGAAAGCTGCACAACCAAGGAAACATCAGTTAGGGACAGGAATGTGATATAAAGGAACTTGAGCAAGAGGGAGTATATAAAAATACTTGGGAATTGATGAAAGATCAACAATAAAACATGAACAAATGTGAATAAAACTCAGTAAGGAAGCACTGACATCTAGAAACAAAGTCCATGCTATAAACCAGTTTGTTCTTCCTGTCCTTACAGTTTTGGAGTGACTGACTGGCCCCAAAAGGTGTTGGAAAGTTTGGACAGGAAAATAAGAAGGATGCTTCATGCTCATCAAATGATTTATAAAAATCAGTGCATACCAAGAATATGTATTCCTCGTTCTGAAGGAGGTATGGGCCTCCTCGAAATTGACTGCATGTATAGATCTGCAATAGTGGGACTGCACACATATCTGCTGACCTGACAAGACCGAAAGTTTTGAAGCATGAGAAAATAAGTCTAAGATGCCTTCCTGCTTAGCTTAGCAGAAGCATATTGGTGTCAAGCAGGAATGGAAATCAAACTAGCAGTACATAAAAAATCAGGCAGCAGATGAAAGTGCCAATAAACAAAAGAAAGAATATAAGGCGAAGAATCAGAAGATAAAGCAAGAAATGGGGAAAATGCATAAATATAGTTGCAAGTATAGAAAACTCTTGGAACAACCTCATGTTGATCAGGGTCCAATGCAGGAATGGTTAAGGAGAAATGAATTTAAACCAAAAGATGAAAAGTTAATATTGGTGACCCAAGAAAGTGGACTACATACACGCTGATTTACAGAGTCCATTGAACATGTGGGAGAAACAGACAAAGGCAGGTTTAATAAAACAGAATTGCAAACAGTTGTACACCTTTTTGCTGGATGTGACATGCTCATGGCAGAAGGACTGTATACTGAATGGCATAATAATGTGGCAAGGCTGTTGCACTGGGGATTGTGCAAACATTATAATACTGAAGGAGCTGAAAAGCACTGGAAACATGAGAACCAAAGCATCATAGAAAATGATGAAGTTTATATCACATGGGGTCATCCATTACCAACAGTTCAAAAAATAGATGCAAGAAAACCAGATTTAGTAGTCCATGAAAAGAAGACAAAAGTAGCATTGGTTACTGAAATTGCTATACCCAGTGACTACAGTGTCTTGCGTACAGAGAGACAAAAAGTCATAAAATCCCAGGATTTGCAGGCAGTAATGAGGGCAATGTGGAAGAAAGATACCCAGACAGCTCCAGCAGTAGTAGGAGCAACTGGTCTTATAAAAAATAATTTACAATCATACTTGGATATGTTACTGATACATTTAACTCTGTATAAATTACAGGAGGAGTCATTTCTGGGCACACTGCGGGTGCTGCGAAGAGCACTTCTGGCTGACATCAAAGCCTGAAATGATAATAAATTTATGAACTTTAATCATATTTTGACTTAGGAATAGGGCCCATTCCCATCATGGTATTATAAACCGAAAAGATTTGGAGAAATTAAAAAATTAAATACCCAAATTTAACAATGCTGAACTTCTAACAACACTCCTAAAAATCAACAAATAGGAAAACAATACGTTTAAACAGCAATTTATACGCCACCACTGAACACAGATACTGCTGAAAACATCCTCCATTGGATATCCCAACAAATTAACCAGCAAAATATAGTACTTGGAGACTTAAATATAGACTGTAACTCAAACTCCTAAACTTCTACTACTTCAAACAATTAATAACCACATCCACTAGAATCAATAAAACTTCAGGGTGACACTCAACATTAGACTGGATTCTTAAACAAACTAGACAAAATAAAAAAAAGTAGGCTGCTTCTCAGATAGCATAAGTGACCACATAAAAATATATGCCATTTGAACTCACCATAACCTAAACTAACATATCTATTATCAAATAAATAACAGAAGCAATTTCAGCAAATGTACAAAAAGTAGCTAGTAGTCGACTGACTCAAAACAAATGCAAATAAAATAAAAACAATTACCGAAACAAGTGCAATTAACCATTTATTGCAATCCGAAAAACTTGCAATTCAAACAACTAAGCGCTTTCGCCAAATAATCCAAAGGCATCTTCAGAGTTGTTCAAGCATTCTCCCCAAACAGATTAAATACTAAAGAATGCTGTTTGTTTTACACAAGCACCCACCCACTCTTTTTGGCGCTCAAACTTTTAAAAAGACAGTACATTTCTCCAAAAAACTATTGTTCATAAAAAATACTCCAGAATTTATACATTGTATCAAAATATTTCTTAGTCATGAATGTCATTATATTGAATTTAAAATTTTAAAAAATATACATTATACATACTTTTTATACAAACTTTTTTGATTGTCTAATTTTCAAAAATGGCTTAATGGAAATAAAATCATTCAAGCCAGGCTCCATAGAAGCATTTAACTTCAATTGCCATAAAGATTCTTTGCTTTCCAGCAACAAATCATTATCACCTCCATGTTCATTCTTAAAAACTCTATCGATCACAAAAAACACAATTTTTGTGAAATTGGTACATCTTTCCAAGTGTGTAAAAAGAGCATTATGTATATCTTTATTCCTAATGGCCCTTACATGTTCGCCTATCCTGTCCCTCAATCTACGGATGGTTTTACCCACATAGAAACCGGGACAGGATAAGCAGGTAGCCACATCCACAACATGCGTCGTGTTGCAATTAACCCTACCTGGGCATGAAATAGAAGTGTCA